>NC_091063.1:60694287-61006787 GCF_000393655.2 Nicotiana sylvestris
GATCAATTTTTACTTTCTCTAATTCAACATGAAGTTGCCGATTTTTTTCAAGTTCACCACATAAACTAGTTTTCACATCATTTAATTCCTTTTCAAGCTTGATATGTGTCTTACTAGCTACTTCCTTCCCTTTTCCAAGACTCATAGTCCTATGTTCTCTATTGAGTCCCCCAATGGTTTCCTCTTGATCAGTGATTATCACCAAAAAGTCATCCTTCTCTTGCTCAGTAGCTGCAATTTTCTTTTCTAGAGTGGTTTTCTCATTGCTAAGACCTTCTATTGTTTCCTTCAAATCAACAACCTCTACAATCAGGTCATCTCTCTTATTTTCTACACTCTTTATTTTTTCATTCAAAACTTCCTTTTACTTTTCAAGATTAGCTATGGTCTCATTTAGGTCCACTACACAGACCACCAGATCATCTCTAGATTGTTCAACTTCTCCTAGTTCTATGGTCAGGATCTCCTTATCATTATCAAGGCTATAATATGAATCAATTAGAACATTTGCTAATGATCTTAACTTCTTAAAAGAGTAGGATTTCAAATTTCTCTGAACATCTCTGAAATTTACCTCATCGTCTTCATCTTCTTCATCATCATCAGATTGAGCCATCAGCGCAAACAGTGAGTCATATTTTGTTGCTTCAGTTTCCACTGCCATCATGGAGTTGTTTTCTGCATCTTGTTCCTTTTCTAATTCACTGGAGGAGTCTCCCCAAGTAGCAAGAGCCTGCTTCATAATATTGTCAGCTGCACTTTTTCGACTGAATCGTTTGTCTGGAACTAGGTTCTTTTTTGCTGCTTTGTTAGGGTTTTGTTTGTATTGCTCTTGTTTCAGAAGTGGATAGTCTTTGATGAAATGCCTTGGCTTTCTGCACCTGTGACAGAGATCATTGTTCCTTGCCTTACTTGAACTGCCCCTCTTTGGTATACCACCATTCCTTCGAACCATCTTTTGAAACCTTTTAGTAAGATAGGCCATATCACTATCTTCTTCACTTGAGTCACTGCTTTCAACTTTGAGTACCAGGTTCTTTTCCTTCTTTGGCTCTCCTTTCACTGTCTTTCTTTCTTTTCATCTCGTATGTCTTCAGATTACCAATCAGCTCATCCATGGTTAGAGTTTGTAGATCTTTAGCTTCAGTGATGGCATTTACCTTACTTTCCCAAGAACCAGGTAGAACACTGGGGATTTTCCTTACAAGCTTGTTTCTGAGAATAACATCTCCAAGTGAATGAAGCTCATTTATAATGGATGTGAATCTAGTGTGCATATCTTGTATAGACTCATCATCCTTCATCTTGAAGAGCTCATACTCTATGGTGAATATGTGAATCTTGGACTGTTTAACTTGAGTAGGTCCTTCATATTCGGTTTGCAATGCTTCCCATATTTCTTTGGTAGTATCACAAGCTGAGACTCTACTGTACTAATCGGGTCCTATACCACATACCAAGATTTTCTTAGCACGATAGTTCTTTTCTACAGCTTTTTTGTCAATATCACTGTACTCCTTTCTGTCTTTCTGCACCATTGGTCCAGTTTCTTTAAGCTTCTTCATAGGAACATGTAGACCATCACAGATGATGTCCCATAGTTCTGAATCTTCGGCCATTATAAAATCATGCATGCGAGTCTTCCACCAGCCGTAGTACTGACCATTGAATCTAGGAGGTCTGTAGGTTGATTATCCTTCCTCAAAGTTGGGTGGGGCAGACACTGAGATCCTTTCTAGGTGTTAAACTTTTAGAAAGAACCTGCTCTGATACCAATTGATAGCTTATATGAGTCCACCAAACTATAGCGCACCTGATCCTTTATGAGTTTCTCCTGAGAGTACTTATGAAGTAGTAAGTAAAAGAGACAAGAGATTTTTACGTGGAAAAATCCCACACAAGGGGACAAAAACCACGACCTACACTTGTAGGCTTTCAACTACTTGTAATCTCACTATTACAAGTTAGTGAAGTTGTAATCTCACTAACTTGTAATCTCACTAACTTGTGATACTCTTACCACAAGTCACTTTGTGACTCGCTAGTTACAAAGATTTTAAACTTATGACTAAACCTAGTCACAACATAAACTTAGAAAGTTTACGGATTTTGGGTTTCCTAAAATATAGTTTCTAAGAAAGCAAGATAGGAGTTACAAATGAAGAACAAATAACAAGATTACAACTCAACTACGGATACACATAGAGTCATTGTGAAGCTGATCCTTTAGTGGAGTTGTCTTCTTGTTCTTGACACACCAGTGACTTCAATGCCAGATGAACACTTTAATGCTTGAGAGAATATCACTAAATGCACAAGTGAATCTGTTGTGCCTTGCACCAAGTTGTTATACTACAAAAGAAATCACAATGGTGATGTCAATTCTTGGTGCACGTTTCTTCCCAATGTGAAGTGACTGTTGCACTGTCTGCTGCACAACGTGTACAGTTGTAGACAATCACTTTTTGTAGTTGCGTTTTAGCTGTATAGTTGACTTGTACTTCTGTTAGAGAACCTTAAGGGACCAGGTACCTGTTGTGCTCCTCATTGTAATAGTTGCGGACAATCACTTTCTGTAGTTGCGTTCCAGCTGTATAGTTGACTTGTAGTTCTGTCAGAGAACCCTAAGGGACCAAGTCCCTATTGTGTTCCTCCTTGTAGTTGTTGCGTTCATTTGCTAGAGATCAGAATGGACATTGTTCAGTTAAAATGTATACCAAGCAGGTCGGGTTCTCTATCTAGTTCTTAACAATAAGTTTGTTAGATCATTAAAGCATAAGCAACATAAGGCAAGGACATTGAAAAACCCATCAGGCAGATTCCCCCAGTACTAGATATTTACATTTGGGACTACATATCGGGATTCCGATAGATCTCGTGCACTATGAGTTGGACTACGGGACGACACTCGAAATATCCACTGGATATTTACATTTGGGGACTACAGGATGGTATCCTAGGATATCCCCAGTTGCTATCTCTGTGTGGAGTTATATTTTTTCTGTGATCTCTCTCTCTGTTGTAGTTGTTGTTATTCTTATTATCCTGTGTTACTTCTTACACGGCCGGGGTAGAGGCTGAGGACGCGCACGTAGTGCAGCTAGAGCACCCGCGTGAGCTGCCACCGAGGGGATACTAGCAGCTCTCGTCGGAGCCCAGGCACCTGATACGCCTACTGCTACTACTACTCCAGCTCTTCAAGAGACTCTTACGCAGTTCATAAGCATGTACGCCACTCTGGCTCAGGCAGGGTTTCTTCCCCTTGCTGCAGCCACATCTCAAGCCAAGGAAGGATCACAGACTCCCACCGCCCGCTCTCTTGAGCAACGACTGCATGTTGATCAGGTCCTAGAGATTATTCCTGTACATACTATAGCCCTAAATCAGTCCAAGGACAGGGCAGTGGCTTCCGAGGATGAGCAGCGGAGGCTTGAGAGGTTCAAGAAGTATAAGCCTCCTGTATTCAGTAGTCTAGCATCAGACGATGCTCTGGGATTTCTAGAGGAGTGCTACCGTATCCTCCGTACCATGGGTATATCAGGATCGAACGGGGTTTCCTTCACTACCTTTCAGCTTCGAGGAGCCGCCTATGAGTGGTGGTGTGCTTATAAGTTAGATAGTCCGGATGAGGTAGCTTCCCTGACTTGGACTCAGTTTTTCGATATGTTCCTGAGAGAGTATGTTCCTCAGAGCCTCAGGGATGCATGACGCGCAGAGTTTGAGCATTTGCGCCAGGGTACTATGACTGTCTCAAAGTATGCTGTCTGTTTCATTAGCTTTGCTAGACATGCACCAACTTTGGTTTCTACTGTTCACGAGAGGGTTCGCTGGTTTATTGCGGGGCTCATTCCTAGCATCAGGTCTAGCATGGCTCATGAGTTGGAGATGGATATTTCTTATCAGCAGGTGGTGAGCATTGCTAGGAGAGTGGAGGGTATGCATGCGTGGGATAGAGAGGAGAGGGAGGCCAAAAGGTCTCGAGAGTCAGGCCATTATTCTAGTACCCGTGCTCCAGCTGTAGTTCATCATGGTAGGGGTTATATGAGTCACCCCGTTCATTCAGCTCTTCCAGTAGCCAGTAGTATTCCACCTCCTCCTAGACCTTAGGAGCCTTATTATGTACTTCTTGTATCTAGTGCGCCTCCTGCACGGGGTGCTTTCAATGGTTAGTCCAGCAGACCTGGCCCGAGCCAGTCACAACTACCATGTCCTCCCAGAGCTTGTTTTGAGTGTGGTGACACACGCCATATGGTGAGGGATTGCCCCAGACTTAGGAGGGGTACACCTCCACAGACTTCTCAACTACAACGTGCCCCGCAGAGTTCCCAGGCTATGGTTCCAGCAGCAGTTGCTACCCTACCTGCTCAGCCAGCTAGAGGTGGAGATCGGGGAGATAGATGTCACCTTAGAGGGGGAGGCCAGTCCAGATATTATGCCATTCCTGCCCGTACCGAGGATGTCACCTCTGATTCTGTCATCACAGGTATTGCCCTAGTTTTTCATAGAGATGCATTGGTTATATTCGATCCAGGCTCCACTTATTCTTATGTGTCTTCTTATTTGCCCCGCATTTGGGCGTATCTTGGGATTCTTTGAGTTCCCCTATTTATGTTTCTACTCATGTGGGGGATTCTCTTATTATGGACCGTATTTATTGGTCAGGTTTGGTTGCTCTTAGTGGTTTTGAGACCAGAACCGATTTATTATTGCTCAGCATGATAGATTTGATGTTATCTTGGGCATGGACTGGTTAAATCCCCATTATGCTATTCTTGATTATCTCGCCAAAACTATGACGCTGGCTATGCCAGGTGTACCGCGAGCAGATTGGAGGGGTACTTTACATCACACTCCCAGTAGAGTTATTTCTTTCTTTAAATCCCAGCGAATGGTTGAGAAGGGGTGTGATGCGTGTCTGGCCTATGTGAGAGATGTTAGTGTTGATACCCCTACAATTGATTCGGTCCCAGTAGTACTGACTTCCCTGATGTGTTTCCGATTGATCTTCCAAGTATGCCACCCGACAGAGATATTGATTTTGGCATTGATCTGTTGCCGGGAACTCAACCCATTTATATTTCTCCGTATCATATGGCTCCTCCTGAGTTGAAGGATTTGAATGAACAATTATAGGAATAGCTTGATAAGGGTTTTATTCGGCCTAGGGTATCACTTTGGGGTGATCCTGTCTTGTTTTTTAAGAAAAATGATGGTTCTATGCGTATGTGCATTGATTATCGCCAGTTGAACAAAGTTACAGTGAAGAACCGTTATCCTTTGCCTCGTATTGATGATTTGTATGACCAGCTACAGGGTGCACGAGTGTTTTTTAATATTGACTTGCGTTCAGGTTACCATCAATTAAAGATTCGGGATCCAGACATCCCGAAGACTGCTTTCAGGACTCGGTATGGTCATTACGAGTTCCTTGTTATGTCATTTGGGCTGACTAATGCCCTAGAAGCCTTTATGCATTTGATGCACAGTATGTTCCAGCCATATCTTGACTCGTTCGTCATTGTCTTTATTCATGATATTCTGGTGTATTCCTGGAGTCGGGAATATCATGAGCAGCACTTGAGGACAGTGCTTCAGACTTTGAGGGAAAAGAAGTTATATGCTAGGTTATCGAAATGTGAGTTTTGGTTGGATTCCTTAGCATTCTTGGGTCACATGGTATCGAGTGAGGGTATACAAGTGGATCCGATGAAAGTGGAAGCAATGTAGAGTTGGCCCAGACCATCCTCAACTACAGAGATCTGCAGTTTTCTGGGCTTGGTAGGTTATTACCGTCGATTTGTTGAGGGGTTTTCATCTATTGCAGCACCTATGACTAGGCTGGCCTAGAATGGTGCTCCATTCTAATGGACGGAAGAGTGTGAGGCGAGCTTCCAGAAACTCAAGACAGCTTTGACTACAACCTTGTATTGATATTGCCTACAAGTTCGGGGTCTTATACTGTCTATTTTGATGCCTCGAGGATTGGCCTTGGAGCGGTATTGATGTAGGATGGTAGGGTGATTGCCTACGCGTCCAGACAGTTGAAAGTACATGAGAAGAATTATCCTATCCATGATCTCGAGTTAGCTTCTATTGTTCACGCCTTGAGGATCTGGCGTCATTATTTGTATGGTGTTCCTTGTGAGATCTATACTGATCACCGGAGTTTGCAGCATCTATTCAAGCAGAAGGACCTTAACTTGCGCCAGAGGAGATGGTTAGAGCTGCTGAAGGACTATGATATCACTATCTTGTATCACCCGAGCAAGGCCAATGTGGTGGCCGATGCTTTGAGTCGCCATACGGAGAGTTTGGGGAGTTTGGCTTACTTACCAGCAGCGGAGAGGCCCATGGCGATGGATGTTCAGGTCTTAGCCAGCCAGTTTGTGAGATTGGATCTTTCGGAGCCTAGTTGGGTCCTTTCTTATGTGGTTTCTTGGTCTTCCTTGTTTGATCGTATCCGGGAGCGTCAGTATGATGACCCTCAATTGCTCGTCCTCAAGGACAAGGTTCTGCACGGTGATGTCAGTGATGTGACTATTGGTGATGACGGGGTATTGAGGATGCAAAGTCGAATATGTGTACCTAATGTTGATGGGCTTCGAGAGATGATCCTAAGGGAGGCCCATAGTTCACGGTATTCCATCCATCTGGGTTCCGCGAAGATGTACTAGGATTTGAGGCAGCACTATTGGTGGAGGCGCATGAAGAAAGATATAGTTAAGTTTGTAGCACGGTGCCTCAATTGTCAGCAGGTGAGGTATGAGAACCAGAGACCAGGTGGTTTGCTTTAGCAGATAGAGATTCCAGAGTAGAAGTGGGAGAGGATCACCATGGACTTCATAGTTGGACTCCCACGGACTTTGAGGAAGTTTGATGCCATTTGGGTGATTGTAGATCGGCTAACCAAGTCTGCGCATTTCATTCCTGTGTGTACTACCTATTCTTCGGAGTGGTTGGCAGAGATTTATATTCGGGAGATTATTTGTCTGCATGGTATTCAAGTTTCCATCATTTCAGATAGAGGTACTTAGTTTACATCACGGTTCTAGAGGACCGTACATGATGAGTTGGGTACTCGGGTGGAGTTGAGTACAATATTTCACCCTAGACGGACGAACAGTCCGAGCACACTATTTAGATTCTTGAGGATATGCTCCGTGCGTGTGTGATGGAGTTTGGAGGTTTTTGGGATCCGTTCTTGCAATTGGCGGAGTTTGCATACAACAACAACTATCAGTCCATCATTCAGATGGCACCGTATGAGGCGTTGCATGGTAGGCGGTGTGGATCCCCGATGGGTTGGTTTGAGCCGGGTGAGGCTATATTATTGGGCACAGACTTGGTTCAGGATGCCTTGGAGAAGGTTAAGGTGATTCAGGAGAGACTTCGCACAGCCCAATCCAGACAGAAGAGTTATGCGGACCGGAAGGTTTGTGATGTTTCCTACGTGGTCGGAGAGCGGGTCTTGCTTTGGGTTTCGCCTATGAAGGGCTTTATGAGATTTGGGAAGAAGGGGAAATTGAGTTCGATGTTTATTGGTCCTTTTGAAATATTGAGGCGTGTTAGGGAGGTTGCTTATGAGCTTGCCTTACCTCCCAGCTTGGCAGGAGTTCATCCGGTATTTCATGTTTCGATGCTCCGGAGGTATCACGGTGATCCGTCGCATGTGTTGGATTTCAGTTTAATCTAGTTGGACAAGGATCTATCTTATATTGAGGAGCTAGTGTCGATATAGGATAGGCATATTCGAAAGTTGAGGTCAAAGAATATTGCATCAATGAAGGTTCAGTGGTGGGGTCAGCCAGTCGAGGAGGCTACTTGGAAGACCAAGCAGAATATGCGCAGTCTTTACCCTCATTTTTTCAGTACTTCAGGTATGTATCTATGCTCGTTCGAGGACGAACAAGTGTTTTAAGAGGGGGAGGATATAACGAACCGGCCGGTCATTTTAAGAATTAATGCCCTGATCCCCTATTAACTGCATTTCCCGTGCTTATTTTCTACTATATGAGTTGCCGGGAGGATTCGTTTTGAGTATCGGAGTGTTTTGGGACATTTAGTCCCTAAATGAGAGTTTAAGCTTTAGAATTTGAACGTAGTCGGAGCAGTGTAAAGACTGCCTCATAATAGAATTATGTTGGTTCCGTTAGCTCTGTTGGGTGATTTCGAGCTTAGGGGTGTGTTCGGATTGTGTTTTGGAGGTCCGTAGATTAGGCTTGAAATACCGAAAGTCGAATTTTGAAGTTTCCGGTTCGATAGTGAGATTTTTGATATCGGGGTCGGAATAGAATTCTAGAAGTTGGAGTAGGTCCGTTGTGTCATTTGGAATGTGTGTGCAAAATTTCAGGTAATTCAGACGAGGTTTGATAGACTTTTTGATCGAAAGCGGAAATTGGAAGTTTTGGAAATCCTTAGGCTTGGATTGGAGAGTGATTTGTGGTTTTAGCATTGTTTGATGTGATTCAAGGGTTGGAATAAGTTCGTATGATGTTTTAGAATTGGTTGACATATTTGGTTGAGGTCCCGAGGGCCTAGGGTGAGTTTTGGGTGCTTAACAAAAGTTGATTTTGGACTTAGGCAAAATCTGATTTGCTGAACCTGTCATAATCGCACCTGCGTGTGTGGGACCGCAGGTGCGACACCGCAGAAGCAGAATTGGCCCAGGCTCCCAGAAACCGCAGGTGGGGCTGGGTGATCGCAATGCGGGACCGCAGATGCGGTCAAAGGACCGTAGATGCGAACCCAGCTAGTTAAGTGATTTTTTGCACCTGCGATACCTTTTTCACAGGTGAGGGACCGCAGGTGCAGTAATTTAACCGTAGAAGCGGATTCGCTGGTCAGAAAAAGGGAAGAAACGAGGGTTTGAAATCAAAACTTGGAAAAATGATTTGGAGCTCGGTTGAGGGAGATTTCTCGAGGGTTTTTGAAGGAGAAGCATTGGGTAACGATTTCTATCTTAATTTTGATCCTAGAACCATAATCTAATCTTAGTTTTGTCATTTAATTTCGGATTTGGGATGAAAATTGGGAAAAATTGAGAAAAGTTCTTAGGCCTAATTTTGGGGTTTTGATCGAGGTTTTGGTATCGGATTTGAGGAATTTTGGTATGATTAGACTCGAACGGGTGTTCATAATTTATGATTTTAACCCAATTCTGAGACGTGGGCCCGGAGAGGATTTTTGGACGTGTTCCTATTTTCTTGTCTTAGCTTTGTTTCCTTTAGCTAAATTAGTTGTTTGTAGTTGTATTTACGCATTAGTATTAATTTGATTAGATTTGGGCCACCCGGAGTTGGATACTCGTGGCAAGAACATGATTTCAAGTTTATTTTTGAGCTGGTTCGAGGTAAGTGGCTTGCCTAACCTTGTGTGGGGGAACTCCCCTTAGGATTTGGTATTGTTGATATATAAAATGCCTTGTACTTGAGGTGACGAGTGCGTACATGTGCTAATTGTTGAAAATTTCATTTTCATTAAGTAACTACACTATGTTTTCTTTCCTGTTTATGCTACTTGCAATTTTAGCCTACTGTTAGCTTAGGGAAGCATATCTAAGTAACTTAATTGCTCTATTAGTTCAAACTGCTTTATTTGAATTCTGTGCAGCATGCTAGGTTAGAAGTACCTGCTTTACCTTGGTATGAAATTTGGATTTAATTGAATACTCTTTGTGTTGCTGCTGTGTGTTTAATTTGGGACTACGAGACAATATCCCGGGAGATCCCCCTGCATGTTTACTTTGGAACTATGGATTTGTATTTCGGTAGATCCCCTGCGCATTTATATCGGAACTACGGGACTGCACCCAGTAGATTTCTCCAGTACTGGGTATTTATATGTAGGACTACAGATCGGGATTCTGTTATATTCTCGCGCACTATGATTTGGACTACAGGACGACACCCGGGAGATCCACTGGATATTTACATTTGGGGACTACAGGACGGTATCCTGGGAGATCCCCGGTTGCTATCTCTGTGTGGAGTTATATTCTTTCTGTGATCTCTCTCTCTGTTGTAGTTGTTGTTATTCTTATTATTCTGTGTTACTTCTTACTGTTTCATTTCCTTATATATATATATATATATATATGACCGGTAGGGTCCTAACCTTCCTCGTCACTACTCTACCGAGGTTAGGCTTGGCACTTACTGAGTACCGCTGTGGTGTACTCATGTCCTTTCCTGCACATATTTTTCGGGTACAGATCCAGGTTCTTCGACTCAGCGCTACTATCCTTGAGGCAAGGCGATTCTTCAGAGACTTCTCCGCAGACCGAGGAGTCCCTCTCCATTCTCTCTTATAGTTATAGCCCTTATGTATTTCTTTTGATTTAGACATTCTCGAGTTAGAACGCTATGTATTATCTATAGCTTGTGATTTCATGAGATTCCGGATTTTGGGAGTTGATTCAGTTTGAGAGTTTATATTTGTATATGTCGAGCGGCATCTTAAATGTTTTATTTATGTTTATTCTGCAGTTTTTGGCTAGTTTTTATCTTTCGTTTCTTTTTTCGCAAATCGTTAGATTTACCTAGTTGCAGAGATTAGGTACCGTCACGACAGTTCACGGAGGGCGAACTTGGATCGTGACAGTACACCGTCTTATGCATGAGGAAATATACTCGTGGATGTGGCACACGATTTTGAGTTGAATTGATCAAATTTAGAGTTGAATCTAAAAAATGAATTAATATCTAAATGACTTTTTTTTATCTTAGTATAATGAATATAACTTCCATATACATTGACCGTTAAGGCTTATCTAAATTAAAAAAAATCAATGAATATCACGAAAATAATATTAAATATTATTGGATTCTTTAAATGTCTACAACTTTAATCGAGTAACTGTGTGATTCTAAAATATTTAGTTCTATATTGGCCTTTAATTGTGTCAAAACATTATTAATGAGTTGGTTTGAATTATATACTATATTTTAAGGAATTGATTGTTGAACGTCATACATGTTATTAGTTTTATAATATCTATGCAATGGAAAGTTGAACATGCATGTAATATTTGCCACACGATCTTCGTGCATAGCATGATTGTAGAGATTAATTATTTATAAATGCACGAATGTTCCATGCTAAATATTGAACGATCAAAATATTTCTAAAATATTGACCGAATTTTATACCCTTTAAAATTTAAATTATTTCTTCAACCATAATGTCCAGAGAGGTAATAATTTGAAATATTGCAGAGGCTTCTTTTGGGACTTAATATTATCAACGATCCCATATATAATTTCTATTGATAGAATTCTTTTAGGATAGTTTTCTATTATTTTTGGACTACCACTAACATAATACTCATAGAGACAATTCCTTATGATGATTCTAATTGTTATTAGACAACTCACCGCTAACATAGTTATCATTGATAGAATTCTTTGCAATCTAATTGTTATTTTTGGACAACAGCGAGTAAATATAAAAGAGACCAATCCAAAGTAAATTCTAATTGCTAGCTTTTGGATAGTGAGGACTCATTGCCAACTAATTCTAGTTCTATTTCTTTTTGGATAGGAATAGGCAAACATAATGAAAACCAATCCAAAATTACTTTTATCAGATTGTATATCGTTTTGGATATCTGAATTCCCTTTCCTTTTTACTTGAATTATATTGCCAATTCAATAGGATAATATTAACTTATTGAACGAATCCATTTCGAAAAAGGAAAAGCCAAACAAGATCATACTCTTTTACGATCATTATGTGTGTGGAGCTGGAGTAGTATGTAACTACTCAAGCTTTATATCTTGAGAAAAAAATATTATAACTTCACTAATTAATTTCACTATTTGCCATAACGTGTTCTCTCAAAAGATTCCAATGTTCGAATGTATTTGCTGCAATATGCTTTCACACATGCACAACTATATGTTTGCTCTCTTATTTCTCTAGCTCATAAATAAATCGTCCGTCAGAAAAATTAACTGGAATAAAATAAACCAATAATTAAATTCCACACTATGATGTGGGTAGGAGAAAGAGCTGCTCTGTGAAGCTGGGCACTCATTATTATTGTGGAGGAACTATATTAGAAAGAGAATTGAAAGACCTTCGAAAAGAGCGAGGGAGTGATGAAATATCGATGCTGTAAACAAGAGTTTTGAATATGACAAAGCAGTCAAAATGATAGAGGAGATCAAACATTGAAACATCGTATATAAAGAAGACAGAAATATTAGGTGACATACAAACCCATTGCAAATTTCTACATTATAAACACAAAATTTTCTAACTTTATTAAATTGATCAATTTTACAGCTTCAAACGTATTCAACTTTAGAAATTAAGAATTATGTTAATGCAATAACATAGATTTAAATATTTCAAATATTATAGCATTTTTCACGTCAATTATTTACAATGATTCTTCTTTCTTATATATAATTTATAACCAATTTAATTTATTGTTTGCTCTATAATTGCTTAAAACTCACGTGCAAAGCATATACATAGAAATTAGTATATATCTATATCTATATCTATATTTATATCTATCTATACTATATTAAAAGCATAAAGGCCCTTAGCAAAATGTCGTTCACCTTTTTTATCCTTTTATAATAACGTTCACACTAGACAAAATAGTCATTTGATTAACTTTCTATTATTTAGGAATTGTCATTTAATGAATTCCTACTATTTAGCAATAGTCATATAATAATTTTTCTAATATGTATAATATTAATTATTCAACTCCTTTTGGTTCTAGAATTTTAAGCACACACAGTAAGCTTTTCGTTAACTACACAATAAGAAAGTTTTCCATTTTAACTCCGTTTATATTTAGGAGCAATATTAAATTCCTCCTTTTAGATTTAGGAGGATTTTTTTGGGATAATAAAATTCTAATTTGTAATGACCCGGCCAATCATTTTGAGAGCTGTAGTTTCGTCCCCCATTTTCTGCTCCTTATGTGCTTTATAGCTATTATATGACTTACCGGGTTAGTTGGTTCGGCTCCAGAGAGATTTCAGAGTGAATTCAGACACTTAGTTTCATAATGGAAAGCTTAAGTTGGAAAAGTTGACCGGATATTCACTTATATGTAAACGACTCCGGAATGGAGTTTTGATAGTTCTGTTAGCTCCGTTAAGTGATTTTGGACTTAGGAGCGCGTTCGGATTGTGATTTGAAGGTCCGTAGTAGAATAAGGCTTGGAATGGTGAAAGTTGGAATTTTGAAAAGTTTGATCGGGAGTGGGCTTTTTGATATCCGGGTTGGATTGGATATTTCGGAAGTTGGAACAGGTTCTTGGTGTCGTTTGGGACTTGTGTATAAAATTCGAGGTCAATCGGACGTGATTTGATAGGTTTCGGCGTCATTTGTAGAATTTGAAAATTTCAAAGTTTATTTGGCTTGAATTGGGGTGAGATTTGTATTTTTGATGTTGTTTGAGGTGATTTGAAGGCTCGACATTGTTCGTATCATGTTTTAGGACTTGTTGGTATAGTTGGTTGAGGTCCCGGGGGCCTCGGGTTGATTTCGGGTGGTTAACGGACTTCGTATTGAATTTGAGAAGCATCTGAAGTTTGGTTACACTGGTGTAATCGCACCTGCGGATGGGGAACTGCAGGTGCGAGTTCGCAGATGCGGAAAGGGCAACGCAGATGTGAAGTTTGAGGTCAGGCAACAGATGGTCACAGATGCGATGGTTTTCCCGCACCTGTGTGACCATAGAAGCGACAGAAGGTCCGTAGAAGCGGAGTTGGCTTGTGGAGCTGGACTCTGCAAAAGCGAGTCCACAGAAGCAGAATTTTGGATGCAAGGTGCGGAGTTAGCTGCCAAAGCGGGCTTGGAGTCGCTCGCCGCAGAAGCGATATTGCTAGTAAGAACCTGTATAAGTGAAGGTTCCGAGATTTTTACCATTTTTAATATTTTGAGCTCGGATTTTGGTGATCTTTGAGAGGGGTTTTGAAGAGATTCATGAGGTAAGTTCCTTGTGTTCATTTTTATTCCATATATTTGGGTCCCTATTGATTTTCCCACCTAGGTGGTATATGTTTTAAGTGAAATTTGGGGGTTTGAGGCTAGAGATTTGAAGAGTTAATTTTGGGGGTTTGAATGGCGATTTGATGTCAGATTTTGATAATTTTTATATGGTTAGACTCGTGGTCGAATGGGCTTTTGGGTTTTGTGTATTTTGTTGGATTTCGAGACATGGGCCCGGAGGCCGGGTTTGAGCCGATTTCGTATTTTCGAGTTATAACTTTATAATTTCTTGTAGAATTAATTTCCTTAGCCCGTATTGATTGTATTGTACTGCCTGTGGATAGATTCAGGATGTTTGGAGACCGATTTGAGAGGCAAAGACGTGTTGGAGTAGAGTTTTGCTCGGATTGAGGTAAGTAACACTTTCAAACTTGGTTCTAAGGGTCCGAAACCCCCAATTTATATGTTATGTGGTTGGTATTGAGGTGACACACATGCCACGTGACGGGCGTGCACCGTGAGAATTGTGACCTGGTCGATCCCATGGCACTGTAAAGTGGTTGTAACTTATTGATATCTGCGTTTTCATCATGTGATAAGTAATTGAGCTGTCAATCATGCTAGATATCATGTTTTGGCTATATGCCGGTATTGTTGGGACCCAGAGTGATCGTTTCTTGCTGTTAACTTACTGATTTTATTGATATTTTGTACTCAGTCACATTCATTCATATCATATCATATCTTTGTCTCTGTTATTATTTATTGATACATCATATCATCATGTTCAGACTAGTTTCATGACATTGTGAGCCTATGAGAGAGACTGGAGAGATTGATGACTGAGTGAGGCCGAAAGCCTGATTATGAGTGACATATATGGGGTCGGGTTACATGCCGCAACAGTTATACTGATTTATGATAGCGCTTGGACTGAAGGAGCCCCTCAGGAGTCTGCACACACCCCCAATAAGCACGATTGATTATATTGAGGGATGAATCTTCCCTGGACATGGATCTTGTCCGAAGCATTATATGTGAGCACGTGATTTTTGCCCTATGTGAAATACTCCTACAAATTAAAGAAATATATTTCTTCTAATTGTTTGCAAGTTTATAGGATTTTGTGTTAATTGTTTGCATTTTGTGCATGTTTACTTTTATTAAAATCATAAAAAAATGCAAAGAATGACATGCGTCGCATTGAGATCTTTTTTTTTTTAAAAATATTTTAGGATAGTTAGTTAATTTATTTGTTTTATTAAAAAAAAAGAGGGCTCATTTTACATTTTTACCTTTTAATTTTTAGACTATTGATTTTTCTCTTTTAATTTAGGATCAAGTAATTTCTTATAATTAGATAATTAGTTTAATTTTTACACTTTAGATTAATTTAGTATTTCTAAATTAAAGAAAAAAGGGAAATAAAAAGAGAATTGGAAAAAAGGGGTTTCTTTTAATTTTGTTGGGCCAAAGTGCTGAAGCCCAAACATTTCTGCCCCAAACCCGCCCCAAATCCGAGCCCAAGAACCAAAATACCTGGTCCAGGTTTCCCCCCATACCAAACGACCCCGTTTATGTGGATTTCCATCACGAACGTTGGATCATTGTGATCCAATGGCTTGGAACTGGTCCACATTCCCCTATAAAACTGTCCTACCTACACCCCCATACCCTTCAGACCCCTCCCATTTCCCCCTTTCCTGTCTCTTACCCTAAAAACCTTAAACTAGCCGCCCCAAAGTCCTCTCCGTCCATTAGCCAGCAGCTATATTAGTTGCTCCAAAACAGCCCAAATTCATCCTCCACAACCCTGAGCCCATCCTCAAGATCATTCCATCATTAATTTCCCCAAAACACTACTCAAATTCACCGATTTCAGATTTGAAGTTCAACCCTAAAAACCCTAATTCACCCAAATTGCCCTAAACTCACACCCTACAACTCTTTTCTTCCCCTCACCATTAATCACCAAGTATTCCCCGTCAAAAACTTCTGCAAATCGGCGAGTTCTGGATCTAAGAACCCTAAGAGTACTGGGTTGTGCATGCCTGTCTTTCATCACTTTTTCTCTAATTTGATAGTGTTGAGATTCACACCAAATGGTTTTTCTTGACAAGAATAACCATTTGGGGTCGATTTTAAGCATTATCGAAGCCAAACACAAGTCCATTTTTTTCTTCTCCGTTTTCAGTAGGTACATCCTCTCTTTGTCTTCTTGTTCTTTTGTCTTCTGTTATTCTTTTGTTTGTTTGTGCTGATTCACACCAATAAAAACAAAAAATAAAATATATGTTGTTAAGGCTTTCATTCATCTCTGTTTTTGTAGTAAGCCGCCATTGTTAGGTTGGTGTTATTTGGATTTCATGGTTAGCTAATTAAGGTCAGAAGGTTCAAATGATTTGGCCAGGGTAATTAATGACAGTTTGAATGCTTTCTGGTTGATTTTTAGTGTCCATACCTGCTTTCCTTGTTTTGTTTGCACGAGTCAGTTAGGTTAATTTCAGCATTTATGTTCAATACTTAGTAAGATGTTTGTTAAGTTTCCCTCTCAGTAATCTATTAATAGGCATTAATAATTTTCCTTTTGAAACTTGTGTTAGTATTAGGTTTGAGTTATTTCTGTTTCTGTTTCTTTCCTAATTTGGTTCATGTTAAATGAATTTAGGGTTAGTCTAAAGGTTTAACTGTATTTCTGCTTGTTATTTGATTCTGTTTTCCAATGTTTGCTTGCTTTGTTCTTGTTTGCCATAATTTGCGAATCATTAGAAGCTTAGGAGGGGTTAATTGAACAAATGGAAACTTAGGGGTTAATTTGGGAAATAGAAAAATAGGATTTTCAGATAAGGTTAAGGTTATAAGCTTCTAGAATTTGGGGCAGCTGGCCCTATTTGGCCAGCACAAAATGCTGAAACCAATTAGAGGTTGGCAGCTGTCCCAATTCAATTGGAAAGATGCCTTTAGGGGCTGTGTGAGAGAATAATTGCCTATCTTTCTGTTTTTCAGCATATGGCATTGGGTTGCCTATAAGTATAACCTCTCCCTCACTCTTAAAAACAGAATTTAGACCCTAGAAATTACACAAAAAGTTTTTGCACTGTTTGATAAAAAAAGCTGAATTGGTTCGCTTCTGATTTTTTCTGAAAAAGAAACAAAGATACTCTGAAGTTTTTTTTTCTGGATCTATGATTCAAATATGGACTGAGCTGGAGCTGTATGTTTACTGATCATTTGCTGTTTCCTTCACTCGTTTGCTTCGCTGAATTTCTTGTTTCTCATCATTTTTGTTCTTGATATCCAGGTACTTCTTGGACTATGGTGACTACTGAAATGCGAGAATGCCTTTCTCTTTGATATATGTATTTGTAATGTGAATTTCAGTGGATGAAACATGGACTTTCAGTTTCTTTTACATTTGTTCTTCCTGAGTTACCTAGCTTATTATTAGTTTGGTTTCCTTCAATTTTGTTATGATTATTATGGGGCCTATTGAATGGGCAATAGTTTAAGGGGAATTTCATATATTAGGGTTTAGATTAGTCCACTCTTATGACTGTTCAGATATTTGAGTTACTAGATGGCTTTTGTAGCTCATTCGTATTTAAGAATGTTGATTTGAGTATCATGTATATTGTCTGGTTGCTGAACACACACAGTTTAATCATCTAATTTTAGCTTTGCTAGAGTAGTCTTTTGTTATGTGAACTAGTTTGTTTAATGAGTAGTTTAAAATCCATGTCCATATTATTATTACTTGTAGCAGGTCACTAAGGGTATAGTTTATAATCTGGGTGTTCATGCATTTTAATGTCTAGAATTTCTGTACTATTTTGCCATGGATGTTTTAGAGGGAGATAGGACTTGTTGGGGCCTCAATACTGAAGGTTTTTCTTCGTTAGAGGTGATTGGACCTAGCCTTGGCCTATTTGAGGCAGCCTGCTTGGAAATGGGCTCAACGTGCTTGGTCTTGTCTTTTTTTTCGCTCCTTGGGCTCAACTCTGAGCCCTATTATATCCAGCAATTTCAATTCGTTAGATTTTATTTGGTATAATGGAAATGGTTTTTTCTAATACTGAAGGGTTGATCATGGGCCCAGTTCTTGGCCATTCGAAACTTTGGTGTCCTCTCACCTTTGTCCCCATCGCTGGGCTTGATGTCGATCCCAACTTTCCTTGTCTTCATTTTTTCGAAAATCTTTAAATAATATTAGGCCTACTACTGGCCCCGAATTCTTTTAAATAATTAAATACCTAGTATATTATCCAACGCATGCTTATAATTAGTATGTTTAGATTGAACCTTAATTTAGATTAAACCCGAACATCTTTAGATCGCTTTAATTAAGTACAATTCTTTAAAAATAGATCGAGGTGTGCCATCCATAATTGAATCGCCTATGGCCCTCACATTAATATTGTCACTTAGATATTAAAAAGTAAATGTTCGTAGTTTTCTTTAGGCGCGTTTAATGTATCGTCGTGATTGTGGACACGTTCGCATGACATAATTACGATTTTAAAAACAAAATCAGAGTATGCATTCATGCAACTTCGACTAAAATTTCTTAATAATAATAAAACATTATTAATTATGGACATGTTTGTGTGATATGATTTTTGACGAGCCAAACAAATGGGTGCACGTACGCGTGACTTGTTTCAAGATAATTTCTTATTTAAAAGGGCTAACACACATTGGTTATAAAATGAGTAATTAGACAATTTGATTAAGACAAGTATGATCAAAGCAACCGTGCTAAAACTGCGAAACCCGGGAATGCCTAACACCTTCTCCCAGGTTAACAGAATTCCTTACCCAGATTTCTGTGTTCACAGATTATAAATAAGTGTCAAAACTTCCTCGATTCAGGATTTTAAAACAGTGACTTGGGATACCATAAATTATCCCAAGTGGCGACTCTGATTTTAATATAAATAACCCCGTTTTGATTGTCACTTAAATTAAAAAAAACTCCCTTATACCCTTCTGGGGGTAGTAAAAAGGAGGTGTGAGAGCTCTGGCAACTCTGCTGGGAACCGAACCCATAATCTCTGGTTCAGGGTTCAAGAATTCGAGCTTGTTTTTATGATTTTTACTTGGCTTTGTTTATTGGACCTAATGTGTTAAATGCTGTTCATTTCCGCTTTGATATTATTTGAAATGTATATAACTGTCTTCTTACGCCACCCCTCTGAGTCTTCTGAAAATGGTGCACACGTTCACATGGCCCACTTTTTCTATAGAAGTCATACCAAATAGAACGAGGCTGGGCCAGCAACAAGGCCGGGTAGACTTTAGTGCTCCCGGTACGTTGTCCCCTTTTCGGCTCGAGTTGTCCGCTCGGATAAGCCAGGTCAAGAAAAAAACCCTAGGTTTAAACTTAGAATAACACAACCTCATGCCAGATTCCTAGTAGGCACATTTGATTGCATCATGTGCATTTGACTTTGGGAACTCAACACAGGGGTTGGGTCCGTCTTCGACAGGTGTACCCAAAATAACAGACCATCCTGATGCATCCTATGTTCTATGTGAACATTTATTTGTTTCGGCTTGCATGTTGACCGGCTAGGAAAAGTAACTCAAGAGAAAAACCAAGAGCGATGTAAGGAAGAAATAAAGCCCAGTTCTGAAAAATCCCCGGTATTTTGAAATGTCCCGAAACTCTGCCAAAATTTTTAAAAAAAAGGAAAAGAAAAGAGTCAAGGAAATAGAGTCATTTCAAAATGAGTCAACAATATATCTCTTTCAAATATATCAAAACTGACCGAACTACGCAGGTTTGATTCTCATCAGATGTGGGATATGTAGACAACCTACATAAGGTTCGGCCTTAGTTTTCGAAAAAAAGAAGAAGAGTAAATAGTCAAATAGATGTAGTTTGGGTTTCGGTCAAGAGAATAAGCCGACCCAACTTCGGTTATATCTTAAGTCGTTCTTGCCGGGGTAGCCTTAGAGTATCTTTCAGTTGTCGAAGGGCTATTTTCGTAAACAACGGATAAGTCTGTCGGTAATGTGTTATTTTTCCATAAAGTACTTTTCCCCGGCCTCAAATTTATTTGGAATTGTGAAGGGGCCACGTCTGCAAATACAACCACTTTTGCTAAAAGTAGCATAGAGGAGAGGGGGTCATGGTCCGTTGATTTTTCTTTGAAAAAACTATTTTACAAAAGTCCACCAGAGTCAGACCTAACCTTAACCTTCAACAGGTACAAATGAACACCGTCCAGAATCCGTCAGAGCTAGTCGTAAAACAAGCTCAGCTGCAGTTGCATATGTGGTGGAATGATCTAGATGAAGATGGTCGGGATTGGGTAAAAGAGCAGTTGGGTGCCCTTATAGACATTCTGGAAATCGAACCACGGGAATATCTAATCAAGGCATTGGTAACTTTTTGGGTTCATTTCTCGAATTTTGAGATCACCACTACTTTGGAGGAAATGGCCGGGTATATTGAGTTTGGCCGGGACTTGAGGAAACAACAACTTATATTCCCAAGGGCTCCTTCTGTGCACAAGTTCTTTGACCTCCTGAATATCAATAAGCAAGTGAAGAAGGCCCATGTAAGCAAAGGATATTGTTCTTTCTACTTCTTGTACTTCAGGTTTGGGCACTCCGCTGGGTTCTAAACGCATGAAAAGGGGTTGATCAAAAAACAAGATAAGGGCATCTGGCAAATTCATCGTTGGTTCGCTTTCGTTGTGGCGTTTTTGGGGATTATGGTCTTTCCAATGCAGAAGGGATAGTGGATATCTGGATGGCTAGAATTGCACAAATCCTCACTACTAAGAAAGGTCTTACACTTGCTTCGTTAGTGCTGGCAGACATTTATTGAGCATTGACATTGTGCAAGGTCGGGGCTCAATTCTTTGAAGATTGCAATATTCTTCTACAAATGTGGTTGATCGAGCATCTCCGCCATCACCCCAAATTCATGAGCTATGGTTCGAGCAAAGATAACTTCATCAAGAGCTACGAGGAAAGGGTGAAAGACTACAATACTCCAGAAGGGTTTGAAGCCTGGGTCTCCCACTTGAAAGCTCTAAAAGCAAGTCAGGTCGAGTGGACTATAGGATGGCTCCCGATGACAGAAGCCATACACATGATGACTACCAAGGGTTACCTAATGTTGATGGGTTTGAGGAGTGTCCAGATGCACCACAGAGGGTCTTAAGTCAGTTGGGAAGATATCAGGTGGTGCCCGAAGATGAAGATCTAAACACCCAGGTCATTGAGATACATCCAGAAGTTGCATTGCCCAAAACATTAGTTTAGCAGGATTGGAATGGTTGCCGGTATCTGCAAAATGGCACCCGAATACCAGATGTTGCAAAGGGGGAAGTGGATCTAGATTGCACTGCATAGTTTGAGAAAAGGTCTTGTGCAAACAATGAACCCGAGCCCGAGAGGCTTGCCAAAAGACCTCATATTCAATCTTTTGATGATAAAGTCCAAGACAGGTTGGCCTGGGTAGAAAAGGAGAAAAAAATATCAAACCGCCATTCACACCTTGGAAGAGAAATTGAGAAACATAGAATTCAATAATGATCTTCAGGCACAAGAAGTGGAAGGTGAAAGGAGGAGGTTGGCCAAAGAAAATGAAGCCCTCCGAGCCCAAATCCAAAAAATGAAAAAAGCAGCTGAGAACCCTATCAAAAGTGAAAGAGATGAGAAACTTATAAACAAACTCAGGCTGAAAGTATGTGATTATGGATTCGACTTGGAAAAGACTGAAGCTGAACTAGCAAAAGCCCGAGCCAAGTTAGCTAAGAATGCGGAGGGACGTGCAAGTTTCGTTCGACAACTAAAGGAGAAGTACGACAAAGGAATGGTGGGTCTAAAGAAAAAGGTCAATGTCCTTGAGAACGAAATGACCAAACAGGAGAGAGACTTCAAAGCAGAAAGGGAGCACTGCTATTCCCTAATGTCGCGACTAGAAAAAGACATGCAGCAGCTTCAAGAGCAAAATCATACAACCAAAGAAGTTTTTTAGGCCAGATCTCAGCAGATTGGACGGTTTCTACAAGAGAAGGGTATCATCAGGGAAATGGTTAGGAGGATTGCGGACTACATTGTGATGAAATGCAATGAATGCGAGGACATGACCAGGTCCATGTTCTTTGCTTCAATTATGATTTTTGTCCGGCAGATCATGGATGACCTGTTCCGCCTCTAAGAAGATATGACGCATAGGCCCGCAGCGAGGCCAACCGGAGCAACAGTGGAAGCATTTATGTATTCTTGATTTTATTTTTCAAGTCTGTTTTGCAGTTTCTTCTAGAGTCTGCTGGTCCATTTTGAGTCCTGTTTTAGTTTTTGAAAATGTTTAAGTCTGTAGGGTGGAGTCGTTATAATAGGAAAAACCTAGAATTCTTTTATTTTATAAAAAATTTGAAAAAATCAAAAAATCTGTCTTTCCTTTATTTTGCATTTATTCCTTGAACTACGTAATGATCTGATTCATGCAGCGTCATGATACATAAGAAATTCCCATAGGATTAGATCATAACCATAAAATGAAAAGGAAAAGAGGAGAGAAAATAAAAGGAATTTGAGGGGAAAGAAATAATGGCGAAACGAGAGAGAAAAGTGAATGCAAAATAAAAGGGAAGTAACAAAACATGTAGGAAAGGCCAATAGTGATTAAAGAGGGGAAAAAGAGAAAGCATAGAATGAGAAGAGTTAGTTAAAGGTCGGGATGAAGTATACAGCCGTTCAAATACACGGTAGAAGCTTTAACTGTTTAGGTGCATTGCATCCCAAATGTGGGGTTGCCTATCTGTTATATCTTAAACACTAACAAGTTTGCTGTTGTCATTGAGAACAGAAAGGTAGTTAGTTTGTTTGGCATTCTGGCAACCCATCTGTACAACACCAGGTCTAAAAACAAGTTGATCATGGCTGGCCAAGAACTGGACGCAAGTATTATTGATCCACCGAGAGAGGTGGAAGAGTCTGAGGTTGGTTTGAAAGAGGAGTTACATAAGTTGAAACACCAGATGACCGAAATGTACCAGGCATGGATGAAAGGGCATCCACCACTATCATACCTCGCCAACCCTGCTTTCATCCCGCTACTAGCTCAATCCCAAGAACCTTCTACTATTGATTCATCTCCACAACATGCACCAAAGTTCACCCCTTACCACCACTATCACGGCACCACTTCCCAAACCATACAAGCTCCACAAGCCAAAACAACCCCATACCCCCCTCCACCAGCTACCCCCATTTTTGTAGCACCTCCACTAGCTACACTCCATTGATCTTCTAGTGAGCTATTATTCCATATCCAAGATAATCAGTACTATCCCCCAGAGCCTACTTTCAAGGCCCAGATCATTACTCCTATACTCCTCATTTCGACCTCCCTGTTGAGACTGAGAAACCACCTAAGAACCCGTAATAGGAGGAGATGTTTAGGAAGGTGAGAAGCTTGGAGCAGTCCCTCAGAAACATGCAAGGGTTAGGAGGTCAAGTGAGTGTAGTCTACAAAGATCTATGTTTGTTCCCTGACGTACAACTACCTGTTGGGTTCAAAATGCCCAAATTTGACCTGTATGACAAACACGGAGATCCATGGCCCACTTAAGGGGATTCTGTAGTAAAATGAGAGGAGCCAGCAGAAAAGATGAGCCGTTAATGGTATACTTTAGCTAGAGTCTGAGTGGTGTGACATTGGAGTGGTACACTCGTCAGGATCATAGCAGATGGTATACCTGGGACGATTTAGCCCAAATATTCTCTCGTCATTTCCAAACATTCATGTTGTTCCAGATTGTTTGTCTTTGACTAAGATTGAGAAGAAGCCTAGTGAAAGTTTCAGGGAATACGATTTCCGCTAGAGAGAACAAGAGCAAGGGTTAACCCTCAAATGGAGGAGAACGAAATAGTGGAATACTTTCTTCAGGCCTTGGAGCCTACTTACTTTGGTCATTTGATCTTGGTCATAGGTAAGTCTTTCAATGAAGTAGTAAAAATGGGAGGAATGGTAGAGGAAGGGCTCAAATCAAGCAAGATCATGAGCTACTCTACCATCAAAGCAACTATGCAGGCAATCCAGAATGGCACCGGAGGCGTGCTTGAAAAAAAAAAGCGGATGTCATTATGGTCATTTTAGGATCATGGCACGGACCAAGGGATTCTCCTACCCACTACACCCAATCTCAACCCCAGCTTCAAGCATATACCCCATATTGTCCACCCCAACACTACTTCCCACCACCAGAGCCTCAATACTCAGTCAGGCCACCCCAATATCATGTCCATCATGCACAGTCATATGCTCAACCCCCTCCTCACCCGAAATGGCATGCCCCAGCTCCACAAAATGCTTACCCACCACCACAAACATACCGAAACTCTACTGGTCCAAATTTTCGAGCCAAGCTAGAATTCAAGAATAAAAGGTTGCAGCAAAAGAAAACTTTCACCCCACTTGGGGAATCTTATACCAGCCTATATCAAAGGTTGAGGCAGTTGGATGTTTTGAGGCCGATTGAGTCAAAACTACTAAACCCCCCACCAAAGAACCTAGATTATTCTCTCATATGTGCGTACTGTTCTGATATTCTAGGGAACGATACAGAAAAGTGTTGGCACTTGAAGAATGTCATCCAAGAGCTTATTGATAGAACCAGATTGTGGTCCAGAGCCTAAAAGCACCCAACATCAACCAGAACCCATTACCAGCCCATGTTGAAATGCCCATGATTGAGATAGTGCACAAAGATGGGAAGCCCAAGAAGCCTTCACTATCATGATGATCCGGTCTAGGAAAGTAAGTCAGTCAAGGACCCGGTTGTTACAAAAGCAACCTCTTCAATAGCTGAAGGATTGACAGACAAGTTGAGCATGCCAAATGATAAGCCAGTTGTTGTAGTTGAAAAGCGATCCCCAAGTGATGTTGTAGCAAAGCAATAAAAGCCAAAGGTAATCGTGTCGGGGGTAGCAAGTAAGCCGGTCATAATTGTGGAGGGTGATCGCAGGACCCGATCATTATCAAAGCTGTGACCCAACTGCCGGTAGCTAACACCAAGACTATCCCAATGAACTATGAGCTAGTGATAGTGACCTATAAGGGGAAGGAAGTGAAAGAGAAAGTTAACGAGGCCCAGGGATTAACTCGTTCGGGGAGATACTTTGCCCCGAAAGAGTTAAGGAAAGCTAAAACACTCAGAGACAATCCAGTTCTAGTGAAGAAACCGGTCACTGAAGAAGAAGTAGTTTTGAGAAAAATGAATATACAAGATTACTCCATTGTAGAACAGATGAGAAAGACTCCTGCTCAGATTTCCCTGTTATCATTTTTGATCCATTCAGATGAGAACTGTCAGGCCTTGATTAAGATTCTAAACGAAGCTCATGTCCCCGACAAAACCACAGTGAACCATTTGGAGAAGATTGCCAAGAAGATATTTGAGTCTAACAGGATCACATTCTCGGATGATGATTTTCCTCTGGAGGGTACAGAACACAATCGAGCCCTCTATCTCACAGTGAAATACGAAGATTCTGTGGTCACAATGGTGTTAGTTGACAATGGTTCCAGTGCAAAAATCTGCCCTCTCTCTACTCTAAAAAAGTTAAAAGTTGATGATGAGAGGATTCACAAGAACACCATATGCGTCCTAGGTTTTGACGGAGGGGGAATAGACTCTGTTGGCGATATCATGCTTGAGTTGACAATAGGACCAGTTGAATTCACCATGGAGTTCCAGGTACTGGATGTAGCCATTTCTTACAATTTGTTGTTGGGTAGGCCTTGGATACATGTTGCCAAGGTGGTTCCGTCTTCTTTACACTAGAAGGTGAAGTTCGAATGGGATAGACAAGAAATCGTCGTGTATGGCAATGAGATTTTATGTGCTTTTAATGATACCTCCATCCTGTTTATTGAAGCTGAAGAGGATAAGGGGCCGTGGGTCTATCAAGTGTCCGAAACGGTGTCAGTTGAAAAGGTTCCAGAAGGGGAATACATCTCGAGTCCAAAGTTAGCTTCTACAATCATCATGGTAGAAACTGAGATGTTGAAAAATGGTTTTATGCTGGGCAAGGGTCTGGTAGCATCTCTGCAAGGTATCATGCAGCTAGTGTCCTTGTGTGAAAATCTGGGCACATTTGGTCTGGGGTTTAAGCCTACATGGGATGATGTGAGGAAGGTTAGAAAGCTGAAAAAGAAGGCATGGTCGCTTCCTAAGCCAGTCCCACGTCTCTCCAGGTCTTTCATCAATGCGGGGGTCCTTAAGCATCCAGCGACAATAGTTCCAAAGCCTGGGGTTGATTTTGATGAGGAATTGGTTAAAATGTTCCAAAGTCTGTTTGATGAGGTGAACATGGTAGAAATTGAGGAATGTTCCAGCAAAGCGGATGTGCAGTTTATTGGACCAAAAGTGAAGCTTAACAATTGGGATGCTACTCCTCTCCCTACCCGAAAGGAGTTTTGGTAGTTTACTTTGTTTTCCTTTCAGTTTATCTGAATTATTCCAGGGTTGTAATTCAAATTTTATTTTCCGTCTGTTTTGATGTACAAACCCTTCTATCCTTTAATTTCAATGAAATGCAATTTCCCTTTTCCATTACTCCTGATAGTGTCATTTTCTTTTCTTTCTTTGTACAGTTCTTTTTATGTTGGTTTCAATGACATGACATCCATGAGAAATCTTCGGCCAAGCCTTAAAAGCCAATCTAACTCTAAAATAATAATCCAAGAAATAGAGTGTGATGATGAAATAGAATATGATGAAGAGGAAGCAATTGAGGAAATTAGTAAAGAGCTAAGTCACTTTGAAGAGAAACCCAAGCTTAATTTGAATGAAACTGAAGCAATCAATTTAAGGGATCCATATAATATTAGGGAAATCAAGATAAGTATACACTTGGAACAGCAAATCAGGGAGGAAATAGTCAAAGCACTGTTTGAATATAAAGACATTTTTGCATGGTCATATGACGAAATGCCTGGTCTAAGTACTGACTTGGTGGTTCACAAATTGCCCACTGACCCGACATTCCTTCCCGTCAAGCAGAAGTTAAGGAAGTTCAAAACTGATATGAGTGTTATGATCAAGGAAGAAATCACAAAACAGTTGGATGCAAAGGTCATTCGAGTCACACGATACTCCACTTGGTTAGCTAATGTTGTGCCAGTGCCAAAGAAGGATGGCAAGACCAGGGTGTGCGTTGATTACCGCGAGCTCAACAAAGCAAGTCCAAAGGATAATTTTCTATTGCCAAATATCCACATTTTGATTGACAACTGTTTCAAGCATGAGATTGGTTCTTTTATGGATTGCTATGCGGGATACCACCAGATCTTTATGGATGAGGAGGATGCAAAAAAGACAGCATTCATCACACCATGGAGGACTTATTGCTACCGGGTAATGCCATTTGGTTTGAAAAACACTGGGGCAACTTACATGAGGGCAATGGCTACTGTGTTCCATGACATAATACACAAGGATATTGAGGTTTATGTGGATGATGTGATCATAAAGTCAAAGCAACAGGCTGACCATGTCGGAGATTTGAGGAAGTTTTTCCAAAGGCTCCACAGGTACAATCTTAAGCTTAACCCTGCCAAATGTGCATTTGGTGTTCCATCTAGAAAACTATTGGGATTCATAGTTAGTTGTCGAGGCATTGAATTAGACCCATCAAAAATCAAAGCTATCCAAGAATTGCCACCTCCAAGGAACAAGATAGAGGTGATGAGTTTGCTCGGGCATTTGAACTACATCAGCAGGTTTATTGCTCAACTCACAACAACTTGTGAGCCCATCTTTAAGTTGCTGAAGAAGGATGCTGTGGTCAAATGGACTAATGAGTGCCAGGAGGCATTTGATAAGATCAAGGGGTACTTGTCAAGCTCACCTGTGTTGGTCCCGCCGGAACCTTGGAGGCCTTTAATTCTTTATGTGACAGTCCTGGACAATTCGTTCAGTTGCGTACTGGGTCAACATGATATCACCAGCAGAAAGGAGTAAGCCATATATTATCTCAGCAAGAATTTCACATCCTATGAGGTTAAGTATACTCCCCTTAAAAGGAAATGTTGCGCCCTGACTTGGGTGGCACAAAAGTTGAAGCACTACCTGTCATCCTACACTACTTACCTCATTTCTCGTCTGGATCCTCTAAAGTATATCTTTCAGAAGCCTATGCCCACAAGAAGACTTGCAAAGTGGTAGATTTTGCTCACAAAATTTGGCATTATCTATGTGACTCGGACTGCGATGAAAGCCCAAGCATTGGCCAATCATTTGGTCGAGAATCCAGTGGATGAAGAGTATGAACCATTGAGAACTTATTTTCCCGATGAAGAGGTGATGTATATTGATGAGGTGGAGCAGGTTGAAAAACCAGGTTGGAAACTTTTCTTTGATGGAGCCGCTAATATGAAAGGTGTCGGAATAGGAGCCGTGCTTATTTCTGAAATAGGGCATCACTACCCTGTTACGGCTCAACTTCATTTCTATTATACCAACAACATGGCTGAGTACGAGGCATGCATTTTGGGATTGAGGTTAGCTGTAGATATGGGAGTCCAGGAAGTCTTGGTCTTGGGAGACTCGGATCTTTTGGTGCACCAGATTTAAGGAGAATGGGAAACTCGAGATTTAAAGCTCATATCGTATCGGCAATGTTTGCATGATCTTTGTCAACGGTTTCGATCAATAGAATTCAGGCATATTCCAAGGATCCATAATGAGGTTGCCGGCGCTTTGGCCACCTTGGCATCAATGTTGCACCATCCGGACAAAGCTTATGTTGATCCTCTGCATATTCAAGTTCGCGATCAGCATGCCTATTATAATGTGGTTGAGGAAGAACTTGATGATGAACCGTGGTTCCATGATATTAGGGAATACATCAGGATGGGGGTGTATCTGGTACAAGTCACATGTGATCAAAAGAGAACAATTTGACCTTTGGCTAGTGGATTTTTCTTGAGCGGGGGAATCTTATACAAGAGGACTCCAGATCTTGGACTGTTGAGATACATAGATGCTAAACAAGCCACGACTATCATGACAAAAATGCATTCGGGGGTTTGCAAGCCACGTATGAGTGGGTATGTTCTGGCAAAGAATGTTCTTTGAGCAGGCTATTACTGGCTCACCATGGAACGAGATTGCATCAGCTTTGTGCGCAAGTGTCATCAATGCTAGATACACGGAGACTTGATTCATTCTCCGCCAACTGAGTTGCATACAATCTCCACACCGTGGCCCTTTGTTGCTTGGGGCATGGATGTCATTAGATCAATTGAGCCCGCAACATCAAATGGGCATAGATTCATTCTGGTGGCTATCTATTATTTCACTAAGTGGGTTGAAGCTAAGACTTTCAAATCTGTGACCAAGAAGGTAGTGGTCGATTTTGTTCTTTCAAATATCATTTGTCGGTTCGGAATCCCAAAGGTGATTATCACATATAATGGTGCTAATCTTAACAGTCATTTGATGAAAGAAGTATGTCAACAGTTTAAGATTGTGCTTTGAAATTCCACCCAGTATCGCCCCAAGGAGAATGGAGCAGTCAAGGCAGCCACCAAAAACATAAAGAAGATACTTCGGAAAATGGTGCAAGGTTCCAGGCAATGGCATGAAAAGTTGCCCTTTGCTTTGTTGGGTTATCGTACTACTGTTCGCACTTCAGTAGGTGAAACTCCTTATTTGTTAGTATATGGTACCTAAGTAGTGATACCCACGAAAGTTGAAATTTCATCCCTTCGGATTGTTGCGGAAGTCGAAATTGATGATGATGAGTGGGTCTGAAAAGACTAGCAGTAGTATGTCATGACCAGTTGTACCAAAAGAGAATGACAAGAACATACAATAATAAGATGCATCCCTGGAGATTTGAAGTGGGTCAGCAGGTATTGAAACGCATCCTTCCACATCAGGCTGAAGCTAAAGGCAAGTTTGCCCCAAATTGGCAGGGGTCATTCATTGTTACAAGAGTGTTGTCCAATGGTGCTTTATATTTAACAGATATAGAAGACAAATGTGTAGATATGACTATCAATTCTGATGCAGTCAAAAGATATTATGTATGATTTCTTTGGTTTGTCTAATTGTTGTTTGTACTTGGCATGTTTCGAAGATTGGAATGACGAAAGCATTTTATTCTACTATCTAAACACTTTATCCTTTGTTACCCCTTTGAGCCTTATTTATTTTCTTTCATACCCCTCTTTTGGAATCAGTAGCAAAGTTCAGAAACACGGATACAAAAGGTAAATAAAGAAGAAAAAAAGGAAAAGAGAAGAGAAAAGGAGAAAGAAAAGAATGGAAAAGAGTGAAAAAAAGAAGAAAAGAAAAGACAAAAGAGAGAGAGAGAGTGAGAATGAAAAAAAAGAAAAGTAACAACAATAAAGCAATTCATATGACATAAACTACATTCGACCTGATTCCTTTAAAAGATACGTAGATAGCCTCATGGTTCAGTCCCATCAAAATAAATTTCAAAAGTCCCAAGGCAAAGAAACTGGGGCAGAAGTTGCAGTTCTGTTAGAGATCTGATTCCAAAAGTTGTAATTTTGAACTTGTTACAGTGGTTTTTGAGCCTTTATAATATCCTTTCTCTCCCTATCGAAAAGCCCACGTTACGATCCAAAGAAAGACCTTCCGATCTATCTTTGAGGAATGCCAAGTCAGGCGAGATAGAGGTATGAGTCATCATGGGCAACACTCCGTTCTACACAAGGAAAATGAATAAATGAGAGAGTCATATTGGTGAAAACCCTCACGGGCACCGTACGTCGATGGAAAGTTGAGAGATGAATAAATGAGAGAGGTATGTTGGTGAAAACCCTTTAGGGCGCTGCAAGCCGAACAAGGTCAGTGACTTTGCAAAGAGATTGGATTATGGAGATCCCGGGGCATAAAATATGACAACTGAAAGGTGATTGGTTGAACAGGCTAGGCTGATTAATCCGAAATACATGTCATGATCATTGGTGCCAGCCGCCTCACTCAGGTAAGTCTCTTTTCCTTTTCTTCCTCAAACATTCTTTCTGTGTCGAATTCTCTTCTTTATTCCTAACTCGCGAAGTCATTGCATTTCATTTCTTTTGGGTTTACTTCTCTAAGGCTTTTCCAATGTCAGCTTTGTTTAAGCAAGTAAGAAAAGATTTCAAAGCTTACTACCAATGTCCAAATTGCACAAAGCTAAGTGCGGCCAAAACATACCAGAAATAGCATGATGCAAAAGGGAAAATAAGGTGTTAGTAATAGTTCAAGTGGTAGAGTGGTTGGTGGATTTTGTGGAAGATACAGAAGTTCAGATTGGAAGGATAGAAACGTAAAATAGCGGGTTGAGTGCAGAGCACTCGGGTCATTTAGGGTCCTGTGGTTGAGAGTCAATCAGAAAGTCAAACAATTCTTTGTCAGTCCGAGGTGGCCAGTCAGAACAAAGCATGGCAGTAAAAAGGCCACCTTCAACAAGAATGTCGCAAACTAACCACCACATTTTTTAAAACTGATAAAATCTTCTTTGATTGAAACAGGGGCAAGAAATTTTGTTTGTTCCGGAGGAACCCTCCGTAAGGAAAGCATGTATCAGACAGGTTCGACAGTAAATCTTCAGGACCCTCCTGGATAATGGGATTTAATTTTAAAAGTCCTCAGGGCCCTCCTGGATAATGTGCTTTAGTTAAATTTTAAGACCTTCATAGTTAACAAGATTTAGTGTAAGTTCTACCTTTAGGAAACATAATTTAGCTTTAAAGATTTCACTCTTAAGATGAGATTTAATTTAAAATTTTTAGGACCCTCATGGATAATGAGATTTAGCTTTTAAATTCTTAGAGATTTTGGGTAACATGATTCGATTAACACTCACAGAAGCGCCCAAATACCAAACTGGGGCGGAAAAGTTTCTTTTGTTTTGTCTGTTTTGTTGTAATGTCAGGCGTTCACCTGGAGAACAAGGGAATACAGTTAAAGTTTTGGAAATCAAGCGACCACCTAGAGAACAAGGGAATACAGTTAAAGTTTTGGCAATCAGGTGCCCACCTGGATAACAAAAGGTATACAGTTCAAGTTTTGGCAATCAGGCGCCCACCTGGAGAACAAGGGAATATAGTTCAAGCTTTGGCAATTAAGCGCCCACCTGGAGAACAAGGGAATATAGTTCAAGTTTTGGTAATCAGGCACCCACCTGGAGAGCAAGGGAATACAGTTAATGTTTTGGCAATCAGGCGCCCACCTGGAGAATAAGGGAATATAGTTCGAGTTTTGGTAATCAGGCGCCCACCTGGTGAACAAGGGAATGCAATTCAAGTTTCGACAATCAGGCACCCACCTAGAAAACAAGGGAATACCATTTAACTTTTTGGCAATCAGGCGCCCACCTGGAGAACAAGGGAATACAGTTAATGTTTTGGCAATCAGGCGCCCACCTGGAGAATAAGGGAATATAGTTCGAGTTTTGGTAATCAGGCGCCCACCTGGAGAACAGGGGAATGCAGTTCAAGTTTTGACAATCAAGCACCCACCTAGAAAACAAGGGAACCCATTTCGGAGTTCAATTCGCATTAGCAACAATAGAAATTCGCCTCGAAAGTACAGGTCAACAGTTCAAGATGCACAACAGGACCGTGGAAGCAGCAAGACAAAGTTTGAAGATGGTAGATAGGATTCTTGTAATTCATAGATCATAGTTTAGCCTAGCTTCTTTTATTTGTCTCGGTGTAATAAGGAATTCAGCAAGCAGTAGCAGCAGTAGCAACAGTGAAATCACAACTTCCCAGTAGTCCCATCTACCAAAACTTTCCAAACTACATTGACCTGATTCCTTTACAGCCAAGGATATGCAGGCAACCTAGGAAGCAAGATTCGGTCAGATTCTTAAAAAATGCTTCCCATGGAGTATTCAAACGGGCAAAAATCGCTCGTATCCGCTCACCTTATCTTTGCCCGAAAACTCTTCGTGTTTCCGAGCAAAGAGGGGCAGCTGTGAGCACGTGATTTTTATCATATGTGAAATACTCCTACAAATTAAAAAAATATATTTCTTCCAATTGTTTGCAAGTTAATAGGATTTCGTAGGATTTTGTGTTAATTGTTTGAATTTTGTGCATGTTTACTTTTATTAAAATCATGAAAAAAATACAAAAATTGCCATGCATCGCATAGAGATCTTTGTTTTTATATTTTAGGATAGTTAGTTAATATATTTATTTTATTAAAAAATGAAAATAAAAAAAAGAGAGCTCATTTTACATTTTTACCTTTTAATTTTTAAACTATTGATTTTTCTCTTTTAACTTAGGATCAAGAAATTTTTATAATTTTTGTAATTAGATAATTAGTTTAATTTTTAAAATTTAGATAAAATTAGGATTTTAATTTAGTATTTTTAAATTAAAGAAAAAAGAAAAGAAAAAAAGGAAAATAAAAAGAGAATTAGAAAAAGGGGGTTTGTTTCAATTTTGTTGGGCCAAAGTGCTGAAGCCCAAACATTTCTGCCCCAAACCCGCCCCAAATCCGAGCCCAAGAACCAAAATATCCGGTCCAAGTTTCCCTCCATACCAAACGACCCCATTTATGTGGCTTTCCATCACGACTGTTGGATCATTGTGATCCAACGGCTCAAAACTAGTCCCCATCCCCCTATAAAACTGTCCTAACTACACCTTCATACCTCTTCAGACCCCTCCCATTTCCCCCTTTTCCCGTCTCTCACCCTAAAAACCCTAACCTAGCCGCCCCAAAGTCCTATCCGTTCATTAGCCGCCGGCGGCTACATTAATTGCTCCAAAACCGCCCAAATTTATCCTCCACAATCCTGAGCCCATCCTCAACATTATTCCACCATTAATTTCCCCCAAAACACCATTCAAATTCACCGATTTCACATCTGAAGTTCAACCCTAAAAACCCTAATTAACCCAAATCGACCTATACTCACACCCTACAACCCTTTTCTTCCCCTCAATATTAATCACCAAGTATTCCCCGTCAAAAACTTTTGCAAATTGGCGAGTTCTGGATCTAAGAACCCTAAGAGTACTCGGTTGTGCATGTCTGGCTTTCGACGCTTTTTCTCTAATTCGATAGTGTTGAGATTCACCCCAAATGAATTTTCTTGACAAGAATAACCATTTGGGGTCGATTTTAAGCATTATTGAAGCCAAACATAAGTCTGTTTGTTTCTTCTCCGTCTTTCAGTAGGTACTTCCTCTCTTTGTCTTTTTGTTCTTTTGTCTTTTGTTATCCTTTTGTTCGTTTGTGCTGATTCACACCCATAAAAACAATATATATATATATATATATATATATATATATATATATATATATATATATATATATATGTTGTTAAGGCTTTCATTCATCTCTATTTTTGTTAAGTAAGCTGCCATTGTTAGGTTGTGTTATTTGGATTTCATGGTTAGCTAATTAAGGTCAGAAGGTTCAAATGATTTGGCTAGGGTAATTAATGATAGTTTTGTTTGCTATCTGGTTGACTTTTAGTGTCCATACCTTCTTTCCTTATTTAGTTTGCACGAGTCAGTTAGGTTAATTTCAGCATTTATGTTCAATACTTAGTTAGATGTTTGTTAAGTTCCCCTCTCAGTAATCTATTAATAGGCTTTAATAATTTTCCTTTTGAAACTCGTGTTCGTATTAGGTTTGAGTTATTTTTGTTTCTGTTTCATTGCTAATTTGGTTCATGTTAAATGAATTTAGGGTTAGCCTGAAGGTTTAACTGCATTTCTGCTTGTTATTTGATTTTGTTTTCCAATGTTTGCTTGCCTTGTTCTTGTTTGCCATAGTTTGCGAATCATTAGAAATTACATAAAAATTTTCTGCACTGTTTGATATAAAAAAGCTGAATTGGTTCGCTTATGATTTTTTTTGAAAAAGAAACAAAGATACTCTGAGGTTTTTTTTTCTGGATCTCTGATTCAAATATGGACTGAGCTGGAGCTATATGTTTGCTGATAATTTGTTGTTTCCTTCACTCGTTTGCTTCGCTGAATTCCTTGTTTCTCATCATTTTTGTTCTTGATATCCAGGTACTTCTTGGACTATGATGATTACTGAAGTGCGAGAATACCTTTCTCTTTGATATATGTATTTGTAATGTGAATTTCAGTGGATGAAACATGGACTTTCAGTTTCTTTTATATGTGTTCTTCCTGAGTTACCTAGCTTATTATTAGTTTGGTTTTCTTCAATTTTGTTATGATTATTATGGGGCCTGTTGAATGGGCAATAGTTTAGGAGGAATTTCATATATTAGAGTTTAGATTAGTCCACTCTTATGACTGTTCAGATCCTTGAGTTAGTAGATGGCTTTTGTAACTCATTCGTATTTAAGAATGTTGATTTGAGTATCATGTATATTGTCTGGTTGCTAAACACACACAGTTTAATCGTCTAATTTCATCTTTGCTAGAGTAGTCCTTTGTTATGTGAACTAGTATGTTTAATGAGTAGTTTAAAATCTATGTCCATATTATTATTACTTGTAGCAGGTCACTAAGGTATAGTTTATAATCTGGTCATGCATTTTAATGTCTAAAATTTCTGTACTGTTTTGCCATGGATATTTTAGAGGGAGATAGGACTTGTTGGGCATCAATACTGAAGGTTTTTCTTCGTTAGAGGCGATTGGGCCTAGCCTTGGCCTATATGAGGCGGCCTGCTTGGAAATGGGCTCAACGTGCTCGTTCTTGTCTTTTTTCGCTCCTCGGGCTCAACTCTAAGCCTTATTATATCCAGCAATTTCAATTTGTTAGGTTTTATATTTGGTATAATGGAAATGGTTGTTTCTAATATTGAAGGTTTGATCATGGGCCCAGTTCTTGGCCATTCGAAACTTTGGTGGCCTCTCACCTTTATCCCCAGCGCTGGGCTTGATGTCGAGCCCAACTTTCCTTGTCTTCCTTTTTTTGAAAATCTTTAAATAGTATAGGGCCTACTGCTGGGCCAGAATTCTTTTAAATAATTAAATGCCTAGTATATTATCCAACGCATGCTTATAATTAGTATGTTTAGATTGAACCTTAATTTAGATTAAACCCGAACATCTTTAGACCGCTTTAATTAAGTACAATTCTTTAAAAATAGATCGAGGTGTGCCATCCATAATTGAATCGCATATGGCCCTCATATTGATATTGTAACTTAGATATTAAAATGTTACACCCCATGTTTTCGTACGTTAAAAGATTTGTCGTAAGTTAATCGACGAAAGTTCGAGAATGAGATTATTTTGGGATTGTAAGTATTATTCTATTTCAAACAAATAACGAGTAAATTCGTGAAGGTGAGAGGGTAAGTAAATCGAATAAAATAAATTTCGTCGAAGATTGTCATGTTGGCATAAAATGCGGCCTAAGCTATAATACCCGTTATTTATGGACTAGTGTCATACAAGATACCACATGACTGTGATTATGAAGTGTATTAAAACCGAGTATTATTTTAAGTAAGTTGAGATAATTTTTGATTATACGGGTAATTAGCAATTACCCAAAACATTTTGGGATAAAAACAAAACGTCGCAAAATTTTGCCTTAATACACATGTGACTCATGCATTAACTGATAATGTGCCAAGATTTAGCCACCACAAAACAATAAATTTTTCTCTTTCCTAGAATTCAGTAAGAATGGAATAAAAATTCAAGTCAACATTTATAACTTAAATAAGCAAATGGCTATTTAAATCAAAGAAGAAAGAACCCTTATTTTTGCACCATCTTATTCTTGGTTCGTTTCCAACAAGTATTCTTTTTCTTTTGATTTTTTTCTACTCTATAAGATGGGAGATACATATCTTCAATATTGGAAAGAATGGCAAAAGGCTCTAATAAAGACCGTATGGAGCTAATGGGTGGAAATTCTTATTCTTAAGAGAGAAAAAAAGAGCAAAAAAAATAATAAATGGGAGATGTGAGAAGAAATAGTAATCTTGGAGTTTTGGGAGTTTATATGTGTGGTGCTACACAAGAAATTGAACAATTGAGCAGAGACAGTAGCCATTATAGTCTTTCTACTGGTATTCTTCTTTCTGTTGGTGCTAGAAGTAATCGAAGAGTTAAGCTTCAACGAGGTTTATTATTTCTCCTTGTGATCGCCATTATAGGGGAAAGCTTCGGCAAAGATAAGGTTGCAATAGCAACGATATTGGTTCAAACATTTCATACGAAGTCTACCTAATGTTATCGCAACGTGAGATTTCGATTCTAAGAGACTACGGTACAATCTTTCTCAAAGAATATCATACGGATTTTTTCCTACTTTGATCTGCCGTTATATGCTTTGTCGCGTTTGACGTGTGTTGGAGGGATTGTCAAGAGAATCGGCTCAGGTATGTTAAGGCTATCCCTTCTTTCTTTTGGCATGATCCATACGATACGAACGAAATATGCAAATGCACAAATTCCATGAACGACTCTATTCATAGAAATATTAGAGATATCTATGTTCTTGAATTTCAGTGTGTCATAATATTTTATCATCTGTTCATGGATCTCAGAAAAATACGAAAGTCGAAAAGAGTTTACTTTATGATATTACTCAAAGGCAAAATGGTCTTATGAAGCTCCAAAATATTTTATTAACGTACTTTTCAGGCATTGTATTCATGTACATGGACCCATGACCAGATGACATTATATACGCGTATATATGTAAATATATGTATATGGGATATGAGAAAAGGTTACGGCGTTATATACGTACCACCACCTGATCAGCTGGTATATGATGATGATGTTGCCCACAATGGCTGAAATATGATTCAAACGGCGTTATATACGCGTATATATGTATGTATATATATGTATATGGGATATGGGAAAGGTTATGACGTTATATACGCACCCCCACCTGATCAGCTGGTATACGATGATGATTTTGCCCACAGTGGCCGATATGATATGATGGGATGCCCTCAGAGGTTGATGATGTTATGAAACATGTACCTATGCACGACATGACATTTATACGCATATGCATGACGCTAAAAGTAATTTATGTTTTACAAAGTTATCCAGACTTACAGGTTGAGTCATGTACTCTATATTTCTTCCATTTCTCTTATGTACTTATTTATGTGCCTTACATACTCGGTACAGTATTCGTACTGACGTCCCTTTTGCCTGGGGATGTTGCGTTTCATGCCCGCAGGTCCCGATAGACAGGTCGAGAGCTAGCAGAAGATATTGGTGCGCTCCATTTGTTTCAGAGTTTCTCATTTGGTTAGTATGATTTAGACGTGTATTGTTTGGTATGGCGGGACTCTATCCTGACCTTTATGACATTTATGTACTCTTAGAGGCTTATAGATATATGTCGTGTATATAAAAGATTGTACGGCCTGGTCGACCTATGTTTTGAGATTATAAAGGATCATGTTGGCCTATTAGGCTCGTATGTCATGTGTATATAATGATGTAATAAGAAAGATATGTTACGTTGGTACTCGGTTGAGCAAGGTATCGGGTACCCGTCACGGCCCATCGGTTTGGGTCTTGACAAAGTGGTATTAGAGCAGTTCTATCATAGGGAGTCTATAAGCAGTGTCTAGTAGAGTCTTGTTTATGGGTGTGTCACGCACCACACTTATAAGCAGGAGGCTACCAGGCATTTAAGAGTGTCACTCTTTCTTCTTACTCTAGATCGTGTGGTAGAGCTCAATTATAAGAATTCAAGTCTCGAGCTTCTATTTTTATTCATAATAAGACGATGCCTACGTTCAGAAAGATGATTGATAAGAGATATAGTTGTGGAAGTGCTGAGCTAGAAGAATTGGATTTTTGTATAATGCCTACTATAAGTAAATGTGAGGTCTTTTGCAGATCATGGGTATACTTAAAGGTGTAATCTTCCTGATAAGAAACCTTACAAAAATAATGCCTATCCACCTTTATGGTAAAAGACAACGAGAGATTAAGAAGATAAATACAAGTTTCAACAAGCAAAAGAAGCAAAATGAAGAAGGGTACAAGGCGCCCAGTTAATGAAGGTTAACAACGTTATAATTTAGGTAAAGGAACATAAGCTTTTTGAGTTATATTCAACAGTAACAGAGGTATATATATAATTGGCCGCACCCCTTCCGGATATGCCCTATGGGGATTAACAAAGGTAGTATAAGAAGATATGATGGATGAATTGATTGCGTCAATTGACATTTCCGAAGGATATTACAAATGTACTAATATATTTCTTTATGAGATATCTAGATGATGCACTCTAAAATAGTGCGGCCAGATATGAGTACTACAAACACATGCACTATAAGCCTTAAAGGGATAAATATTACCTTAAGTGTGACTCTCATCCCTAGTATAGCGAGGATGTTGAGCAACCCAAAGAGCCATTGGATAGAGCAAAGGGAAGCTAAAAGTGAAAGAATATCGTATTGAAGTTTCACAAGAAAAAGGATATGCAGAAATATTAGCAGAGTAATGAGAAGAGAGATAAGGAAGCATTATGAATAAGGTGTGATACATGGATGAAAACGGTAGAGAATTACAGAACCTATAGTCAAATGAAGGAAGAGATGAAAGGTGATGGGCCTTAAGACAACAAAAGAGTATAGGCCATAAGGTTATATCCTCATTTCGAGAAATAAGTTCGTGACTCCAACAACTACCAGAGGGGAGAGTTAATCCCTAGAGCAACAGAAATCCATATGGACTGGTAAACAAGATAAACTAAATATGAATTAGGGACCGAATGATTGGAAAGTACTGTTGATACCCAATTTTTCCCTATGTATATTATATATACAAAATACTTTCAAAATAGTATATATATGCACATATAAGTATGCTCAAGTGTTTTAGTATTTTTCCTAATTTTTAAAAGATTTTTAAATCAATTTATTGCCCATTTTAGCAGTACAAAAACTAATAATTATTCCCAAAATCATAATTTTGGTGAATAACTTATTTTATTCTCATATGTATACCAAAATATAGCTAAGTTAATTTTTACACATTTTTACAAATTTATTTAGTATTTTTAAGGCTAAATTACATATAATTGTAATTTTAGCCTATTTTAAGATTTAATTGCATTTTATACTTATGAAATTGGTTCCAATATTTTTAATATAATATTTATATATTATTAATTAAGTTAGTACCTTTAATTTATTTTTCAGAAAGCATGTTACTATTTTTATAAAAATAGGGAAAAACATGCTATTTAAAACCTAGCCCTATTTCATTTCAGTTATAGCCCAAATCAACCCCCCAATTAAACCCCAATTCCAATTCAAACGGACCAGCCCAATTCCTAAAATTATCCGCCCCTAACCCGTTTATTTTACCCGCCCGGCTTCCCCTTTTGATCCAGGTCGTTGATCATTTTGATCAACGACCAGAATTCCCTCTTTCTTTTTTTAATTCAACAACCCCTACCAACCTATCCCATTTCTCACCAAATGACACCTCTGAAATCCCTCCCCTCTCCCAAATTCTTTCGAACATTCCCTAACCCTATCCGCCTCTCGCCGTCTTCAACCTCGATACCCACCAAAATCCATGGCTTCTCAGGCCATGGGAGCCCTATACTCACCTCTCCTTGCTCTTATATGCTTGATACTTGAAGATTCGAGGCCTGACCTCAAAGGTTTTCGCCCAAACCTCTGCTGTTTCAAGGTTTCACGACTATCTCCGGCTTTGCTCCGGTGTATCCTGGTCTTATGAGCCTGCCTCTGACTTCTCCGACTTAGATCGGACCTCTTCAAAGCCTTTCTCATTTTAGGGTTCCTCTGAAACCCTAACTATTCGAGGTTTTCTCTGATTTTTCTTAGATCTATTATATATCTATGCTCTATTTGAGTTCTTGAACAATTCCCCCAACGTTTCTTTCAAAAAATTACTTTTAAACTTACTTCTTTCCGATTTAGGGTTTTCTGAAAATGTTCGAAATGTTTCTCTGACTTTTCTTTTCCTTTGCTTTGCGTGTATTTGTCTATACTATGTTTTTATGTTTTCTTTTCTACCACGCATGATTATTCTATTGTGTTCTTATGTTTTCCCTTTATCATGCATGTTCTTCTACTGTGTTCCGTTCTTTCTTCTACTGTGTTTCTATGCTATGTTCTCACATGCTTTCTCACTATGTTCTGCTATTTTTCTGATATGCTTCGCCTACTGTACCCTTCTATCATGTTCTTAAGTTTTTACTATTTCACTTCTACTTTACCTTGTTCTAAGTTCCTTCTAAAAGATCCGTTTAAGCATGTTCTCCTCTACTGTTTCTTCTACTCTCATTATGCTTCGAATTAGTTTCTTCACTCTGTTTGCTTGGAACTTTCAACAGTATTTGCTTGTTTTCTCATGAGTTTTTGAAAGAAATCTCTGAGCCTATTTTGACTACTTGCTTCTCACCTCTGTACTCGACTCGAGGTGGAAACCCTAGAATTGGGGGTTTTGCCGAGGTTTGATCCTGTGATTGAACTAGTGTTCTATTTTAGAACCCTTAACTCTCTCAGGCTAATCTCTTAGTCTATGAACTAAGTCTGAATTTCTTTGTTTGCACACAATTCTGAGCTTTTTAAATTCTTCTACACTAGATTCTTCTACTGATTGGCATGACAATCTCTCTTTCATGTTTAAGCATGTATGTATGCTTTTATATGTGTGATGAATCTTTCTTCAAAAAGGTTTTCCAACTTATGATTGATTCAGAATCCCTTTTTAATAGGCCTGATTGATTATTACTGATTTTCCTTAAGTGAAACCTTTCTTCACCTTTTTTGACTAGGGTCATTCATACAAAATCTTTGGACTTCTGATTTATTGGTTGTTAACTGATTTCCTTGCCTTATTTGCATAAACTGTGTAATGTAAAGATTTTGTCCTTAAATAGACCTTTATGTATTTACCTCTATTATACTACTTGGAAAATGTTTGATTAATCTCTTTCCTTAATTAGTTTTACCCGTTTGAAATCTGAATCCCTTAATTAAATGAAAACCTTGTGTAATTGATTGACAATCAGTCTTAAAACTATATTCTTACCTTATTTCTGCTTACTTTCTATACTATAAAAGGCACAACCTCTCTTTCATAAGCACAATTTCAACTAAACACTTTACACTAGAGACTTCACAATACACAACTCTTTCTGAACTCTTACTCACAATTATAGTATTCTGTCTGCACTTTGGCTCTTACAAGACTATTGATTTCTCTTTGTTTGTTTTCTCTGAAACTGGTATGTCCTAATTTTAGTTTCAGCATCACCCCAATGTGTTTACTTAAAGTTTTTATATCCATGGCTACCTTACTGTTTATGTAGAGTTCAATATTTAACTTAATATGCGTATGTTCTACTGCCTGTTTCTAATGTAAATCTTTGCTCCCTACCCCATTACCCCTATGTGTTTGTAAGTGGTGACTTAGGGCATGGCAACATGAGTTGTTGCCCATGACTTGAGTTCTGAACCAGTGAGGTCCTAACCTCTAACAGGCTGGAGGGTGTGCCAGCATATCCCATTACTGAGTATGCCCATCAGCCTGCTTCTCTTGTGTTATTGCAAATTCCTTAATCCTCTATACCCCTATATGCACTGATTTTTAACTTGTTTCTTTTCCCCCCTTTTCCCTCTTCAGAATTTCACTTCTGTACTTGCACTCTCTCCTAGCTTCTAGGTTCTGCCCCCCTCTTGTGAGCCTTGCCTTGGGACCTTGAGTTCCCTCTAAACTTGGACACTTGAGGGCTAGCCTTCCACACTGCACTATGTTCTTAATCTGGTAACATTTGGGTGTGAGCACTGCCCGGAGTCCATATGAGGCTCTTAGGGAACTCTGACACATCCATAGATGAGAGAAAGGCTTTGGATCATGATCTTTTGAGTTGGTTCATCTCATATTTCAGACATGGAGTCTGAATTAGGCTCCCCTTGGTTGTACTTTTAATTTTCGATGTAATTTTGCTTTTCTTATTTCATTCTGGGCTATAATAACTTGTGATAAATATTGGGGATGGCTAGTGAAAAGGGATGGGAATAACTGTATGCAAAGGGTAGATAACTTGCATATAGGAATCCTTGATCTCTGCATATCATGTAGACATCCTGCCTATGAGATTTTCTTTCTGAATTTATGCGCTCACATATAGATACCATGTCTATAGAATTTTGCATTCGCATATAGATATCATGTCTATAAGAACTTCTGCAATCTTATCTTTAGATAACTTGCCTATAGGAATCCCTGATTTCTGCATATCATGTCGACATCCTACCTATGGATTTTCTTTCTGAATTTATGCACTCATATATAGATGTCATGTCTATAGAATTCTGCATTCGCATATAGATACCATGCCTATAAGAATTTCTGCATTTTTATCTTTAGATAACATGCCTATAAGAATTTCTGCGTAGATACCATGTCTATAGGATGCACATGCATGTAGACAATATGCCTATAGGATCTTTCTGATTCTTGTATACTCATCTCTCATTAGGCAAACATAATTATAGGCCTTAATAATCAGTGTGATCGGATATCGCGTTCGTAATAAAAGATGCAACACATAGAAAGCATGCTTATTTGGTTCCTAATCAAAATCCAAATTGTCTCACTCGTTTGTAAGCTTTCCGTAGTAATGCTTTATCAACTGCAGAAGTTGTACTCTTCTGTTAAAAACTAGCAACTTTTTTATCCTAAATCAATCTGTAATCAGTTTACCTCTTTGTTTATGAAACCAATAGATATCATGCCTATAGGTTTCGTCTAACACTTAGGCAAGCCTTAGGATAAAAGTTATAACTGCACCAGTGTTTGTTAATTACAACCTGCGGGCGGGTCTAATTCGGACTTCTTATCTAAAAATATGTGATAAATCAGCCTGCTTTCCCCTTTTAAGTTTTAATCAGACTCTAATCAGTACGTGCAAGACATGCTAAACTAGATACTTTTCTTTGATTTAACGAGGTCTGTTTGAGCCGTATCTGCTTATGTGCTTTCCCAGTACTTGCTATATATGTTTTGATTGTCGCCTTAGAATTTTGTCCTTTTTAAAACTATAAAACCTCAAACCCCTTCCCCTTTAGGATTAGTAGTCTCATATACCTCCGGGACTGATAGGATTGGGGCGGATAATAGCATGCAATAAGTAAATGAGATCATTCTACGTTTTAGTACCTTAACGTGGTGGAAAAGGGTAGATATGGATATGATGATCACGCGATAACATCTAGTGTAGCCCCTCTTTTAGGAGTGATTACCAGATATTGTGTGGGGTGATCCATATTATTTATAAACCTAGGACCCCCTTTTCCTTTACTTGTTTATTTCGTTGTTTACCTTTCAGAATTTCAAACCGTTTTTTTCCTCAAATTTCAGCTTGCCTTTCACTTCTTTTAATTTTATCTATTTGCAACCATTATGTGAAAACCCCCTCATATTTGAAACTCTTACTTGCTTACTTAAAGTCACAATTATAGTATGGCTGGGAACCACACTAGTGAATTCTGAGGGGTGCCTAACACCTTCACTTCAGGATAATTTCAAGCCCTTACCCAATCTATGGTTCTCTAAATTAAAATTTTCTTAGTGTCCTAATGCACTTTAATCATTAGGTGGGGAATCTTCTCTTTTAGTACCCGTTAAAAGAGTTGTCAATGTCATAAACCCGATTTCGAGAGAAAAAGGGGGAACGACAGCATGGCGACTCTGCTAGGGATATCTTTTTTAGGCTTACCATTTCATGCTATTTGTGACTTTACGCTTCTTTATATGCCTTTATTTAATGCCCTTAAGTATTTGTTTCCCTCTTCTACTACGAAACTGACTCGTCTCTTGTTTCTTTCCCTTGTTTTTTACTGCTTTCCTTTACTGCACTCATTTATTACTGTTTTAAATTATTATTACTTTATGAACGTGCAAATACGTGACAACTTGTTTTAATCATTGCAACTGCATGTTTTCAACATCATATTCCACTCGTGCCAAACAAATACCATAGCAACGCTTATAATGAGTGGTTGTGCCCTTCCGATATTATCACCCCCTAAATCTGGCAAAGGTGTATTTGTGGTAAAATCAGTCGATCAACGGTGTAGTCGACGGTTCTGTGCCTTTCCCTCTTGAGTTGTCCGCTCAAGGGTACCAGTCTAAAACCCCATAGCAACCTTACTTTGTTTAAACTGTGCATGCATCATGGACAAACCTAGCTGAGTCAGTTATGTTGTCCGCATAATGACTCTTTAAGATAGCCTTGTCCAAAGTCCACGGGGTTTCCTCGAAACCCAAACGGACACTACCATGTTATGTGCATTTATTTGGAGAACTAAATGCTTTATGCCAATTATTGATATTTAATAATCGAGTTTGGCAGGGTTAAGGGTCTAACACTTTTGTCTTGCAGAGAATAAGGCACGAAGTTTCCAGATTCGGCATGGTCACCAACATCCACCCAAAGTTGTTAAACTAGTGGGAGGATCTTCACTCCAGTGATCAAGCTCTTGTTCGGAAATACCTAGGAAATCTACTTCTCTCCTGGAGGTCCAACCCAACAACAAAATCATAGAAGCTGCTACTCTGTTCTGCGACTGTGATAGGTCTGTGTTTCGCTTCGGGGAGATTGAGATGACACCCCTGCTAGAGGAAATAGGAGGATTGGCTGGTATACCATGGGAGACTCCGGGTTTGTTAATGCCGGAAAATCGCAAGGGTAGAGATTTCCTCAAAATGATGGGCCTAAAGAAGAATCCAGACTTGACATGTTTGAAGGAGTCTTACATTCCCTTTGATTATTTGTACGAGAGGTACGGTCACATCAAATCCTACCGTACTTATCCGGATGAGTTTGCCCTTACATCGTTGGGGCATATTCACCGAAGGGTCATTGTCTTCATGTTCTGTTTCTTGGGGATGATAGTGTTTCCAATGAAGAAAGCAAGGATCCACACCAGGCTAGCCATGGTCACCAAAACTTTGATGGAGGAAATTGGTGGACAACCATTTAGCATAGTGCCCATGATCATTGCAGAGATATACCGAGCCCTGGAAAAGTGTCAACAAGGAGCCCCACACTTCGAGGGCTGCAACTTGCTACTCCAACTCTGGCTCATGGAGCATCTTCAAAGGGGTAAATATCGGCAAGAGATTCAGCATAGAGACTGGAACGATCATGTAACCTTTCATCAACCAAGGCAAATGAACTACATGCCCAACATGTTTGCTTAACAAGAAGATGCCAAGGGGTGGGTGGAGCTGTTCGAAAATTTGACTGAGGATCAAATACAATGGATGTTCGAGTGGTTACCTACTGAAGAGTTCATCGCTCAATCTAGGGATGCACAATTTCTTATACTGATCAGCTTGAGAGGAACCTACCCTTATGTCCCTCTCCGGGTTATGAGACAGGCTGGTAGGAAACAGGTTATACCAAGGGTCGACAAGATGAGTCACTTCCGGGCTGACTTCCAAGCTGATGACAGTCCTTATAAGTGTCAAGCTCAGCATATGTGGCATTGCAAGATCATCATGGGGGGAGATACAATCGAGCCAAGAAGATACCATGCTGGCTGCACCCCATACTATTCAGGATGGCTGGAGGACAATCACAATGGTCTGGGCCAACCTGGGTTTGTTCGAGGTCATAGAATCATCGATGAAAGGGCTTAAGCACAGGTCAAATACAACCAACTGCGCAAGAGGATTAAGGAATGTGAAAGCGAACACCGTGAGATTCTAGAAGCCTACCAAAAGCTGATTGAAGAATGGAAAGACATGGCTGTCAGGACCAACAAGCGACTAGGATACTTGAAACGGGGTTTAGTGGAGCTGGAAAGGAAATTCATCAAGAGGATCGAGGACTGCCAGAATGCTGAAGGAAACGAAGGTGGACACCTGGCTAGAGCCTACTTACTGCTGGGACTTCGCGAGCTGGTGAAGCTGTTCGATAGAGCCAAAAATGCCGAGTCTGGGGAAGGTCCTTCTGGGACCAAATAGATAGGAGTCTTTTCTTTTGCTTTAAGAAATGTAATAAGGCCAATGGCCGCTAGTGATATTTTATTTCCTGTTATTTAATGTTGTTTTGGGGTTCGTCTATTTTTTATCAATAAAATGAGGCATTTAGCATTATAAGTTCTCCAAATCAACTTGTCGCTAGGCCTACCTCGGGCACAAAGAGGTCCCCAAATTAGGACACGATTTATGTTCTCGCACTATGTGTTTAAATATCGCAACATTTCTTTTCATAACCCTCACTGACTTGTTATCTTTTTGTTTTTATTTTTTTATTTATTCCCTTCCCCAAAGGTTAGTTCGTGCACTCTGGCATCATCATCTTATTTCACAAGATCCAGGGGCCCTCCACCTACTCCTCCTCTTAGTCCTACAGAAACAAGAACAAAGGCAAGATAGAAGACACCAGAAAAGAAAACTCAACTGAATGGGTAGAGGTTACTCAGGGTACTCAGGTTTCCAAGGAAAGCGCCTCCCAACTCGAGCAGAAATTATTGAAATTTCAAGAGGAACTGGACCAAGTTCGGAATTTGGCAAACTTGTCATTTTCCCTCACTACTCCAGATATCAATTTTCCAAATGCTCAGAACCCCACGCCTCCACAAAATATCCCAAAACCACAAAACCATCCCGCTCCTCACTATCACTGCAATACATGCCATACATCCAACAATACTCCATTGCTCATCCCAGAACCTCTGAATTCCACAAATGATCATTTTCGCGCCCACCATAACACCCCATCTATGTGGAAACCATGCCACACTCCACCCAACCTGTCTCAAGCACACCCGAATTTAATGATAAAGACTTACTCATCAGAAACCTGGTTGTGGAACTCAAGAAATTGACTAGTCGAATTCAGGGTGTCGAAGGAAGCAAGGGGATTGAAGGGTTGAACTACGAGGATCTTTGCATACGACCGGATGTCTAACTGCCCTAGGGGTACAAACCTCTTAAGTTCGAGATGTTTGATGGTACAGGGGATCCGAGAGTCCATTTGAGAACATACTGTGACAAGCTGGTCGGAGTAGGGAAGGACGAAAAGATTCACATGAAACTTTTCATGAGGAGTCTGAAGGGAGATGCTCTGTCTTAGTACATTAGCCAAGATCCGAAGAAGTGGTCGAACTGGGTAAGCATGGTGTCCGATTTTATGGACAGGTTCAGCTTCAACACAGATAATGCGCCAGATGTCTTCTACATCCAGAACCTAAAGAAGAAACCCACGGAGACATTCCGCGAGTATGCTACTCGCTGGAGATCAGAAGCTGCTAAGGTCAGACCAGCTTTAGAAGAGGAACAAATGAACAGATTTTCGTCCGAGCTCAAAACCCACAGTACTATGAAAGGTTGATACTGATTGAAAGCTAGAAATTTTCCGACATCATCAAGCTAGGTGAAAGGATTGAAGAAGGCATCAAAAGTGGTATGGTTATGAATTTTGAAGCCTTGCAAGCTACCAATAAGGCTTTACAGTCTGGTGGTACGTCCAAGAAAAGAGACGTAGGTGCCGTAATAGTTGCACAAAGAGCCAAATCCCCTATCAAATACCAAGCCTATCTGATACCTCCACTCATATATCAGCCTACCCCGAATTACCAAGCACCCTCAACCTATTACCAAACTCCACCAGCTACTTATCAATCAGCCCCACCTCCTATATATCAACCAACTTCACCCAGATATTCTCAACCCGCACATGTCTACCAAGCCTACAATGCTCAGCCATCCCACTATCCATCACCTCCCACACGTCAAAACTTTCCTAGACCTTGACCAAATTTCGACCGCAGACCCCCCAAACAGTATACCACCATTGCTGAACCGATTGACCAGCTGTATGAAAGGCTCAAAGCTGCTGGTTACGTCATCCTTATCTCTGCTATAAACCTTGAAAACCCTTCTCAGTGGGTCAATCCAAACAATTCCTGTGTATACCATTCCGGCATGAAGGGATATACCATTGATGAATGCCACTCTCTGAAAGATAAGATCCAGAGTCTAATCGATAACAAGATCATTATAGCAAAAGAGCTTACTTCGAATGTTCACAACGACTCCCTGCCGGACCATAAGGGTGGAGGTGTTCACATAATTGAAATAGAGGACGATTGGGATCCCAAAGGATTGATCGGTTTAATCACAGAAGGTGACGAACCAAAGAAGCCAATAGTCACCCTCAATCCGATTGTCGTCCAGACTCAGCCTTCTGGGGATGTCGAGGTAAACATGTCTGTACCACTTGAGTTTGAAGCACCACTCCCCACAAAGATGCCAACACCAATTAAGGTCGAGTTTGGGTCTCCAGCAAATGCACCCGCATCGTTTGAAGTTGCGGTTTTACCTTCCAAACTACATGCTCCATTCGAAGTAAAGGTGCCCGTACCGGTAGCAATATCGGCCATAACACCTGTGAGCACGTGATTTTTGCTTTAACGAAAACTACTCCAAAAATAAATCAAAAAATAAAATAAATTTCTTTTAGTGTGTAATTTTTGAATTTGCGTGGTGTTAAATGTTTGTGTTATGTCCGTAAATGTTTATTTTGTCAAAATAAATCAAAAAAATAAAATAAAATACATATTGCATGCATATAGGATTTAATTATGCATTTAAGAGATAATTTAAATAAAATCACAAAAATATGCGTTTGTTCTAATTTTAATGTTTCATTGTGTGATTGATGTTTTGACTATGTGTTAAATAATTGTTATGAAGTAATTAATATTTTTTGTGTAAGGTTAAAAAATTGTTTTATAATTTTTATTAGGATTTTTTTTTAATTAGAAAATATATGTAATTGTGAAAGAATATTGGACCTGGATTAAAATCCAGGCCCAAGTGAATTAATTACCCCAACAGCCCAAACTAAATTACCCCCCCTTTTAGCCCAGGTCCGGTCCAGTCCGAAAAGAATCAATACGACAGCGTTTAGTCGCGGTTCAGCATGGACCGTTCGATCAAATCCAATCAACGAACGAGATCTCCTACCCTTACCCGAAATCTGTAACCCGACCCTTTGACCCAATACAGGCCGACCCTGAACTTAGACCAAACGACGTCGTCCAGATTAGTGGATTAATCCTGGCCTTTCATCTTACTTGATCGGACGGATAACATCAATCCACCCCACCCCTATATAAGTCCCCAAGCCTTACCCAACCCCTAACTGAACACCCCCCTCCTACACTGTTCATCATCGTCCCCCAAACCCCCACTCCTAACCCTAGCCGCCCTAGGATTCCACCGCCTGAAACCCGGCGGCATCAACGCCGCCGGTCACCAAAATAACACCATAGAATCCCCTGAGCCTCCTCTATCCAAATATGTTAGCCGTTGGGCTCGAATCCTCCTGAAGGTTCTCGAATCTTCAAGAGAAGATTCGAGCCAAGTTCAGACCTAAACCAAACAACACCTAGTTAACACCATAGCTTCCCCTAGTCATCCTGAGTATGGATCTGTTGGTTGTTTGGCTCGAATCAGTTCCGAGCTTCTCGAATCTTCTTTTGAAGATTCGGACCAAACAAGGACGAACTCAGATCCGTTTCAAACTAACACCAAATGACCCCTAGGCTACCCTCACCATTGTGTCATGTTTGGTTCTTCTCGAATCTGACCAGAAATGGTTAAATCCCAAATCGAGTTTTTAAGAACCCTAAAAATACCAAACTTCCGGATTCTGTGCATATTAAATGAAGATTGAGGTTTAATCGACCTTAGTCGAAGTATTTTCAATGGAAAATACTTCGACTAAGGTCAGTTTGATTTCAAACAAAAATCTGAAATCCAAGTTGAGTTCGAGTCGGAATAAAATTGAAGATTCAAAGGTATTTTTTCTATTTATTTTGTGTATTATACATGTATTTTTGTGTTTGTTTTAGTCTGTGTAATTTTTCCATCTGTTATTATCATACTGTCTCCTACTCGTCTACCTAATTTTAAATGTGAATTGTTTCTGATTGATTGTGCTTAGTTACAATGTGTGTAATCGACTCGATTTAGTTCGTCGATTAGTTATATTATGAATTTTCATTCATAATAATACTGATTGAAACAACCTGTTTTCTATCATTATGTACTGTTTGTTGACAGATATTGTAGATAATCATCAGTTAAATCATCCTGGTTTATATGAATCTGTCAATAAGTGTTGTATATATGTTGTCTGAACATTAAAGTTTCAGGGCATTGTCAGTATTGGCAATGATCCTGTATGTGTCTGATTTTGGTTCAATGTTAAATCCAGTCTGAATTGTTATGATAACTTCAGTAATACGTTGTTATGATGTTAGTTCTGAATTCAGTGTAATATTGCTGTAATGTCCAGTTTGAATTCAAGTTTACAAAAATTGGTCAAAAACGATTGCGTTAGGAGGTTAATAGGATTGGTTTTAGCTGTAAATCAGGGAGATAACTAAGTTTGTACAGATTTTAGAATCTGTTTTGCTGTAGGTTCTGATTTTTCAGTAATAACATCAGGATTTCAGGGGCACTTCTGTGAATGAAACAGTAAAAAACAGGGTGTTAGTGCTAGTATATTATAATGTAATGTTAGTGACTATTAGTTAATGATACTAATGGGGAACAAGGGATAATGGGCTGCTGAAAATCAGGGAAAAGGTTTTACATAATGGGATTTTCTATTTTTTTTTTTAAAAAAAAAAAAGAAAGAAAGGGTCCATCCAACATTAATAGGATGCAACCAGCCCTGTATAAATACAGGAGCTGGACAGGCTTTAGAGGAAGAGAAAAATTTTAAGAAAAAAAAGATAGAGAGAATTTTACAAAGAGAATTTTTAAGAGAGAAATTTTAAGAGATTTTGAGGGCTGAGATTTTAAAGGAAGGAAACAGAAAATAGAATACTCACATACACACTCACACACATATACAGCAGCAGAAACAGAAAAATCAGAAACAAATTGAATTTGAAACTGAAAAGAAACTGAAATCTGAAATGTTGTTCTTCTGTTGAATCTGTTCAACTTTATGTGATTCCACTGTTCAGTTAAAATCTGAAGTGTTTCTTAAAAGTACTTTACTGTGCATCTGGGCTCTTCGAATCCTATTTTTTGTTCAGATTTGCTGTGTTATCAGTATATTCTACTGATTTTGTTACTGCTGTAACTGCTGAAACTTACTTCTTCTACCTCCATTTTCAGGTATATGTCTTTTAAATTTTAAGTTGGAAAGAGATTTCAGCATGATCCATCAATGAAGCTTGAATTGAAATGCTATTTCCAATTGTCCAAGTTCATTAGTTTTTAATTTCATTTTTATGTTAATTAATTAGTAGTGAACTCAATTTGATAGCCAGGAGTTAAATTGTCTTATTTTGAAATTCATATAAAGTTTTTTTTTTGTAATAATGTTAGCCATTCTGAAATTTCATTGGTATAGGTATATGTGAATTGTCAAAACAGGGAGTAAGGCATAAAAATGAGCCATTGATTACATCCCATAATACCATTAGCTAAATGCAAAGATAAAGAAGTTACATTAGTAGAATATCTTGTAATAAGTATGATTTTGTTTAGATTGGTATAAGTTATTATATGGTATGATGACAGGTATAATCATATGAGTAAAGTAAGTTGGTATAGCTCGTCATGATGATAAAACGTTATGAATGTTTACGCCAAATAGTCGGGTTGCATGTAATGTAACTTTGTTGAATTAACTTGCATAATAATTCCTTTTCTATAAATTCGATGCTTATCTACTTTCATAAAACAAAGTGACCAAATAATTAGGCCTATTAGACTAAAAGTGAGTGTATGAGAATGAAAAGAGATGTACAAGCATAAATTGCCACACTTTACATCATTGATAATTAGAAATAGAATTTGCATTAAGTAAACAATGAAAATTCTCGGAAAATATTTCCTTCCTTTATGAATCATTTATTTTCAGTCTCATATGCCATTTATTCTTTGGCATGTATATATATATGTCATATTCGTTTTTAAAAGATAGTATTAATCATATTCTTATTATGTCCTTTGAATTTGAACAATTGGAATGAATTATTTATATTCGGAAAATATAATCAACGGTCAACATTTAATATTGTAAATTCTTTGAAACCTTAAATGGGAATTTATCATGATTTTCATATAAAAATGTATGGATATAATAAACAATTTGTGGAAAATCTCTAATATCATTATGAATATTTTGCGCAATTAGGGATACGTTCGCGTACCCTGATTATATTTTTTTTTTTTAAAAAGGGCAAAAATTCGGATTATGCGTACGCGCAACTTCGAGCGACTATTTAATAAAAGGATTTTTCAAAGGCGTTAAATCAATTAAAAAAAAACCTGAAATGTGCGGTTCAATATTTAAGAAAAATAAATATTCTTGATTTAACACAATCTCGGAAAAATGATTGCTTAATATATTATCAAAAGTTATTGTGTACACGTACGCGTGACACAATTCCGTATTTTTTAAATTTGTAACACAAATATACGTACGCGTAATTCGATTCAAAGAAGGATCCTTAATCACGATAAGTAAAAGTGGTAGAAAATCACGTAACAAAAAGTATTTAATAAAATCCAGATAATTAAGCCATTAATAAAAAATAAAAAAAAACAGTTAAGCGACCGTGCTAGAACCACGGAATTCGGAAATGCCTAACACCTTCTTCCGGATTAACAGAATTCCTTACTCAGGATTTCTGGTTCACAGAAAAATAAACAGAGTCATATTCTCCTCGATTCAGGGATTATAATTGGTGACTTGGGACGCCTCAAAAATTCCCAGGTGGCGACTCTGAAACAAATAAACAAATCCCGTTTCGACTGTCCTTTAATTGGAGAAAACTCCCCACGCGCCCCGCGGGCGCGGCAAAAAGGAGGTGCGACAGCTCTGGCGACTCTGCTGGGGACCTGCATGTTACTATAATCCAGAACCATTGGTTCAGGGTTTAAAGAATTCGAGCTTAAAGTATCTGTTTTTAATGGCTTTACTTACTATATAATTTTCACCTGTTTATTTGCTAATATGCTAAATGTTTTTTTTACCGCTTTAATATTATTTGAATTGTGAATATATACAACTGCTACGAAACCCCCTTCTTTCTGAGTCTTCTGAATTTATGGTGTACACGTGCGCGTGACCCACCTTTCTGTTAAAGTCATACCAAATAAGACGGAGTTGGGACAAGTAACTAGGCCGGGCAGACTTTCGTGCTCCCGGTACATTACCCCCGCTTCGGCTCAAACTGTCCGTTTGGGTAAGCCAGGTTTAGAACAATCAACCTAAGGTTTTACACTTAGAATAACTCAGCCATGTACCGGATCCCTAGTAGGAACGAATATTTGCATCATATGCATTTGGCCTTGGAGACTCAACACAGGGGTTGGGTCTGTCTAGGACAGGTGAACCCAAAATAAAAAGACCATCATGATGCATCCTACTTGTTACTTGTGCATTCATTTGCCTCGAACATGCTTGTTGACCAGCTTAAATAAAATCTTAATAAGGAGAAAGGAATAAAATGGGTTGTTTTAAAAATTTCGAAAAAATATAGTTTTTAAAATTTTTTTTTAAATAAAAGAAAAAATTTCGAAAATGATTTTTAGTATAAAGTTTGACTTTATTAAAATTAAATTTCAGATACAAAATGAGCACTACACAAAGCCCCTCATCCACAAGTACGGAGGAATTTCTATGTCAGCTTCAAATGTGGTGGTATGATTTAGGCGAAGACGGTCAAAAATGGGTCGTCAAGCATTTGGGAAATCTCACGGACATTATGAAAGTTGAGCCTCGGGATGATCTGATTACGGCATTAGTAACTTTCTGGGACCCTGTTCACAATGTTTTTCGTTTCTCTGACTTCGAGCTTACTCCTACATTAGAGGAGATAGCTGGCTATGTTGGTTTTGACGGAAGTTTAAGAAATCAAAGCTTGATATTCACAAAGGCTCCTTCAATACATCGATTCTTCGGTCTTCTGAACATCAGCAGTCAAATCAGGAAAAGCAATGTCATCAATGGATGTTGTTCCTTCAATTTTTTGTATTCCAGGTTTGGAAAGTCAGATGGGTTCGAAATTCATGAGAAAGGCCTTACTAATAAGCAAAACAAAGACACTTGGCAGATGCACCGTCGATTTGCTTTCATGGTGGCTTTTCTAGGAGTCATGGTCTTCCCAAATAAAGAGCGAACAATTGATATTCGCACCGCAAAAGTTGTGCAAATCCTCACCACTAAAGAAAATCACACCCTTGTCCCCATCATTCTATCAGATATTTATCGGGCTTTGACTTTATGCAAATCAGGAGCGAAAGTTTTCGAAGGATGCAAAATTTTGTTGCAAATGTGGGTGATTGAACATCTCCAACAACAACCCAAGATCATACAGTATGGGTCGAACAAAGCTAATTGCATCGAGAGCTATGAGGAAAGAACAAAAGATTATCAAGCTCCAGAAGGGATAGAAGCATGGGTATCTCATCTAAAGGCTTTAACTGCAAATCAAATTGAATGGACTCTGGGATGGCTCCCGATGAGAGAAGTAATACATATGTCAACCTCAAATAGTTATCTACTACTATTGGGATTGAGAAGCATTCAGCCGTATGCACCACTAAGAGTCCTAAGGCAACTAGGGAGATATCAAATAGTTCCTGATGAGGAAGATTTGAGTATGCAAGTAATCGAATTACACCCAGAAGCCACTATTCCCGAAGCTTTACTTCAGCAAATGTGGAATGGGTGTCGATACTTGAAAAGTGATACTCAAGTCCTAGACACTACCAAGGGTGAGATAAATCCTGGATATGCAAGGTGGTTCGAAAAACGGTCTCGCGTGGATGATGTACCAGAACCTGAGCTAAAAAGGCCAACAAAAAGACCCCATGTTCAAAACTTCAATGATAAAATCCAAGAGCGGTTGATCTGGGGAGAAAAAGAAAAAGGGTACAAAGCAACTATCCATGCCCTAAAAGAAAATCTAAGAAGCCTCAGTTTGGAGAAAGATTTGCAAGAACAAGAAGCCGAAGGCGAGAAAAAGAGTCTAGCTTGTGAGAATGAAAATCTTCATGCTCGATTCCAAAAAATGAAAAGAGTTTCTGAAACGCCAAAGAGGAGCTGGAAGGATCAAAAAACCATCGCCAATCTCTTTGAAAGAATGCAAGATTATGATTCCATTCTTGCGGAAAACGAAAGGGCATTGAGCAAAGCAAAAGAAAGGATCCAACAATTAAACGAAGAAGCCAGATCTAACAAGGAACGCCAAGATAGGCAATCCGAAAAAGACAAGGCTCAATTCAAGAAGGAAAAAGACTATTGGATGCGATCAGAAGACCAGCTTCGTGCACAACTTGAAGAGGCAAGAAGATGCAACAGAGAATATCAACAAACAGACCTCGACAGGGAAAGATCGCAGGCAAGATTAGAGCAGGCCAGACTCCGAGCTCTATTAGAATCAGCTTTAGATCGTGAAAATCGTGTTAGAGACATAGCCACCACTCGTCAGCAGCAATTGCAAGACCAAGACCAACGTCTCCAAGGTTTCAGGGCACAAATCCACGACCTGGCAGTCTTCACATCTCAAAGTTATGTAAACTGCCAAGGAATGGATTATGAAAGGTTTACAGAGCATGCGCCCACTTTTGCTCGTCATCTAGCAATGGAGTTGGAAAGGATGTATCGTACGCTGGGAGGCCATCCAGGTCAAGCCCCACATTGAGCAGATAATCCAATATTAGAGAACAAAAGTGGAAAGTGGGGCATGTTGTGAGATGTTATGAATTGTATCTTTTATTTTGATTTAAGTGTGTGTGTTTCAAGCTATTTTCTTAAAGTTTTCAAATGTAATTCCATCTTTGTGTAATAAATAAACGTGATTGACTTTAGTCCGAACTACGCAAGGTCTAATTCATGTTTGGCATGATACGTAGGCAATCTCTAAGATTCGACCACCACGATAAAGATATATATAGTAAATAAAAGCGAATGACAATTTTTCAATTTCAAGAAAGCTGGGACGACACAAGCAACCGAGCGAATGCATAATAGAAAGGGATTATTTGTCTAGGAGCATTGCATCTCAACGTGTGATTATATATGTGTTAAACTCTCAAAACTAACAAGTTTGTCCATTTTCAGAATTCAACCAGTTAGTTTCTCTAAAGAGTATACTGGCATATTATCACTATCACACAAGATCAAAAGGACCAATACCCGAAAGTATGTCTATCCCAGATGTTGACACAGGTATGGAGATAGAAGAGATGGATGTCGGGAAAATGAAAGAAGAGATGCTTAAGCTCAAGCAGCAAATGGCTGAAATGTACCAAGCTTGGTCTACAGGACAGTTACCCCCATCTTACCCAAATAACCCTGCTCCATCAATGATCCAAACTCAGGATAATATCACCACTGAATTATCCCCAAGTTTCCCCATTTATCAGCACTACCGAGGCACCACCTCTCAGACACCACAGTCTCCACCTCCAAAACCAGTTCCGTACCTTCCTCCACCTATGACTCCTGTTTTCGTAGCACCTCCCCCTGCTACATTTCACAAATCTCCTAGTGAGCCTACATTTCAGGCCCAAGACAACCAATATTACCCCCCGGAGCCCACCTTCAAAGCCTCCGAAATCAATTCAACTGCTCCTCGGTTTGATCTCCCAACCGAAATTGACAAGCCAGCCAAAAATGCTGAACAAGAAGAGATGTTCAGGAAGGTCAAAAGTCTAGAACAATCGTTCCGAGACATGCGGGGATTAGGTGGGCAAGTCAGTGTAGCATACAAAGATTTATGCCTATTCCCTAATGTACAATTGCCATTTGGCTTTAAGATGCCCAAATTTGACCTATACAGCGGGCACGACGACCCAGTAGCCCACTTAAGGGGTTTCTGTAGCAAGATGCGAGGAGCTGGGGGAAAGGATGAATTATTGATGGCTTACTTCAGTCAAAGTCTAAGCGGATCAGCTTTGGAGTGGTATACACGCCAAGACCATGGAAGATGGTATACCTGGGATGACCTGGCACAGGCATTCGCATACCATTTCCAATACAATCTGGAAATCATCCCAGATCGATTATCTTTGACCAAATTTGAGAAGAAACACAATGAAAGTTTCAGAGAGTATGGTTTTCGGTGGAGAGAACAGGCAGCAAGAGTGGATCCTCCTATGAAGGAGAGCGAAATGGTAGACTACTTCCTCCAAGCCTTGGAACCAACTTACTACGCCCACTTGGTTTCAGCGGTTGGAAAGTCATTCAACGAGGTAGTGAAGATGGGAGGTATGGTGGAAGAAGGCCTCAAGACAAATAAAATCATGAGCTATTCAGCAATTAAGGCAACTACTCAAGCTATTCAAGGCGGGGTAGGAGGAATCGGAAGAAAGAAGAGGGAGGAAGCAACCGTAGTTGATTCAGGAATTTGGCCGGGACCCAGGGGTTCACCGCTTTACTATAATCAGCAACGACCTCGCCAATCAGCTTACCACCATGATTCATCCCAACATTACTATCACCCTTCAGAGCCTCATTTCGCCATTAACCACGCTCAAGCATACAATCAGCCACCTGTTCACACCAATTGGCGTGCTCCTGTCACACCAAATACCTACCCCCGAGCTTATCCCGGACCAGGTTTCAGGCCTAGGCCAGCATTCAGGGGAGAAAGGGAACAGAAAAAGAAAACTTACACTCCATTGGGAGAGTCTTACACTAGTCTGTTCCACAGGCTGAGACAGTTAGACATGTTGAGACCAATACAATCCAAGCTACCCAATCCTCCACCAAAGAATCTGGATTACACCATTAGCTGTGAATATTGCTCCGGTACACCAGGCCATGATACAGAGAAATGTTGGCATTTGAAAAATGCAATACAAGAGCTGATTGATACTAATAAAATCGAGGTTCAAACCCCCGAAGCTCCAAATATCAATAGAAATCCAATGCCAGCCCATCAAGAGGCTAACATGATAGAAATCATACAAGCTAATGGGGAGACAAAGAAGCCGTCACAAACTGTCATGATGATCAAGTCTCATGAAACCAAGCCAGATAAGCAGTTAATGGAGGAGAAGCCGGTGTCTAAGCAGAACAAAAATGGTGATGAACCGTCTATGATAGTCGAGGAAGGGTCATCGAGCAAAGCTGTCGCAAAACAAGAGAGGCCGAAGGTGATAGTACCAGGGGTTGCTAACAAACCCGTTGTATTCATGGAAGGAGCACGTACAGATCGGGTTATTATTGCACCTGTAATCCAGCTGCCAATCATCAACAACAAAGCCATCCCATGGAACTATGAACGGGTGACCGTAATGTACAAGGGCAAAGAAATCAAGGAAGAAGTGTGTGAGGTACAAGGCTTGACTCGTTCGGGAAGATGTTTTACTCCCGAAGAGCTGAGAAAAACTAAAAACAATCCAATGCCAACAAAGAAAGCTGTGACGGAAGAAGAGGCGGAGGAGTTTTTAAGAAAAATGAAGCTCCATGATTATTCTGTTGTGGATCAATTAAAGAAGACCCCCGCTCAAATTTCATTGTTGTCATTACTGATCCATTCAGAGGAACACCGTCTGGCGTTGATGAAAATCCTGAATGAAGCTCATGTTCCTGAAAAGATCTCTGTAAATCATTTGGGCAAAATAGCCAACAGAATCTTTGAGACGAACAGGATTACATTTGCTGATGATGAATTACCTGTGGAAGGTACCGAGCACAACAGAGCTCTTTACCTCACCGTGAAATGTGAAAACTCCGTAGTAACCCGGGTATTGGTCGACAATGGGTCCAGTGCAAACATATGCCCTCTCTCCACTTTAAACAAATTAAAAATTAAAGAGGAGAGGATCCAAAAGAATAGTATCTGCGTACGAGGATTTGACGGTGGAAGCAGAGATTCATTTGGCGACATAGTGTTGGAACTAACTATAGGGCCAGTTGAATTCACAATGGAATTCCAAGTGTTGGACATGACTGTTTCTTACAACTTGTTGTTGGGTCGACCATGGATCCATGCTGCTAAAGCAATCCCGTCAACACTACATCAGGCTGTCAAGTTTGAATGGGACCATCAAGAAATAGTCGTGCATGGAGAAGAAAATTTAAATGCTCACAAAAGCACCATTGTACCAATCGAGGGAGCAGAAATTGACCAAGGACCATGGGTATACCAAGTGTCCGACACGGTGACGGTAGAAAAAATTCCAGAAGGAAAATACCTTTCGAATCCAAAGGTATCCTCTGCATCAGTCATGGTAGCTTATGAAATGCTGAAGAATGGCTTTATACCCGGCAAAGGTCTGGGCTTATCTTTGCAAGGAATTGTACAACCAGTATCTCTCCCCGAGAACTGGGGAACATTCGGTTTAGGGTTCACACCTACCACCAATGACGTGATAAGGGCCAGGAAGTTGAAACACCAAGCATGGGTTCTTCCAAAACCAGTACCACAGCTGTCGAAGTCTTTTGTCAAGACCGGTGCTAAAAATCGCCCGATAACAACAATTCCTAAATCCCGGGTCAATCCTGAGGAGGAATTAATTGAAAGGTTCGAGAAATTGTTTAGTGATGTGAATATGTTGGAAAGCGGAGAAGGGTGTAGCAACGCAGAAGTTCAATTCGTTGGACCGAAAACAAAGCTCAATAATTGGATAGCCACTCCTCTCCCAATTCGAAAGGAGTCTTGGTAGTTTATTTTGATTTTTCTTTCAGTTTGTTTGGGTTATTTCAAGGTTGTAATCCCAAAGTTTATCTTACAGTTAGTTTGAAGTGTGCAAAACCTTGTTATCTTTCATTATCCAATAAAAAGCAGTTTCCTTTTTATTATCATTCCTAATAGCTTTCTTTTCTTTTTCTTCTTTTCTGTACAGTTCTTTTTACGCTGGCTCTAGTGATATGGCATGCATGAGGAATCTTCAGCCCAGTCTTAAAAATCAATCTGGTTCCGAAATATTAATTCAAGAAACATATTGTGATTATGAATCAGAATATGATGAAGATGAGGTTTTTGAAGAGATTAGTAAAGAGTTAATTCACTTTGAGGAGAAAATCAAACCTAACTTGAATGATACCAAGGACGTCAATATAGGGGACACGAGTAATGTCCGGGAAACTAAAATAAGTGTCCATCTCGAACCAAAGATCCGAGAGGAGTTAATTAAAGCACTCATAGAATTCAAAGATGTTTTTGCATGGTCGTATGACGACATGCCGGGCTTGAGCACTGATTTAGTGGTCCACAAATTGCCCACCGATCCAACGGTGCCTCCTGTCAAGCAGAGGCTGAGAAAATTCAAGCCTGATATGAGTGTGAGAATTAAGGAAGAAATCACCAAACAATTGGAAGCAAAGGTCATTCGAGTCACTCGATATCCTGTTTGGTTAGCTAATGTCGTTCCTGTGCCAAAGAAAGATGGCAAAATTAGAGTATGCGTCGACTATCGCAATCTCAACAAAGCAAGTCCAAAGGATAATTTCCCATTACCCAATATCCATATTTTGATCGACAATTGTGCCAAGCATGATATAGGATCTTTCGTGGATTGTTATGCCGGATATCATCAAATTCTAATGGATGAAGAAGATGCAGAAAAGACGGCATTCATCACACCATGGGGAACTTATTGCTACCGGGTAATGCCATTCGGTTTAAAGAACGCCGGAGCAACCTATATGAGAGCAATGACCACAGTGTTTCATGATATGATACACAAGGAGATTGAGGTATACGTGGACGATGTGATCATAAAATCAAAACATCAGGCCAACCACGTTGGGGATTTGAGGAAGTTCTTCTTAAGACTTCGCAGGTACAACCTCAAGCTTAACCCTGCCAAGTGTGCATTTGGAGTTCCATCTGGAAAATTGCTGGGATTCATAGTCAGTCGACGAGGCATCGAGCTAGACCCATCAAAGATCAAAGCCATCCAAGAACTGCCACCCCCAAGAAACAAAACTGAAGTAATGAGTTTGTTGGGAAGGTTAAATTATATCAGTAGGTTTATTGCTCAGCTCACAACAACCTGTGAACCAATTTTCAAATTGTTGAAAAAGGATGCTGCGGTCAAATGGACTGATGAGTGTCAAGAAGCGTTCGATAAGATAAAAGGGTACTTGTCGAAACCACCCGTGTTGGTCCCGCCAGAGCCAGGAAGACCTTTGATTCTTTACTTAACGGTCTTGGAGAATTCATTTGGTTGTGTATTGGGGCAACATGACCTCACGGGCAGAAAAGAACAGGCCATCTACTACCTTAGCAAGAAGTTCACAGCTTATGAGGTTAAGTATACTCATCTGGAAAAGACATGTTGCGCCCTAACATGGGTAGCTCAAAAATTGAAACACTATTTGTCATCCTACACTACTTACCTCATTTCTCGGTTGGATCCATTGAAATACATTTTTCAAAAGCCTATGCCAACAGGAAGACTTGCAAAGTGGCAGATATTGCTCACAGAATTCGACATCATCTATGTGACTCGAACTGCAATGAAGGCTCAAGCACTGGCCGATCATTTAGCCGAAAACCCGGTCGATGAGGAATATGAGCCGTTGAAGACTTATTTTCCTGATGAGGAAACAATGCATATCGACGAGGTGGAGCAAATTGAAAAACCTGGCTGGAAACTTTTCTTTGATGGAGCTGCTAACATGAAAGGAGTCGGAATAGGAGCTGTAATCATTTCTGAAACAGGGCATCACTATCCTGTTACGGCTCAATTGCGATTTTATTGCACCAATAATATGGCTGAATATGAAGCTTGCATTTTGGGGTTAAGGCTAGCCGCAGACATGGGTATCCGAGAAATCTTAGTCATGGGAGATTCGGATCTTTTGGTACATCAAATTCAAGGAGAATGGGAAACCCGAGACTTGAAGCTCATACCATACCGACAATGTTTACATGATCTTTGTCAGCGGTTTCAATCAGTGGAATTCCAACATATTCCAAGAATCCATAATGAGGTTGCCGATGCATTGGCTACCCTAGCATCAATGCTGCACCATCCGGACAAAGCTTATGTAGATCCGATACATATTCAAGTCCACGATCAACACGCTTATTGCAATATGGTTGAAGAAGAATTTGATGGTGAACCATGGTTCCACGACATCAAGGAATATATCAGAATGGGGATATATCCCGCACAAGCCACAGGAGATCAAAAGAGGACCATTAGGCGATTGGCAAATGGATTCTTCTTAAGCGGAGGAGTTTTGTATAAAAGAACACCGGATCTTGGATTATTAAGATGCATAGATGCCAGACAAGCTACAACTGTCATGTCTGAAGTACATTCAGGAGTTTGCGGACCCCACATGAGTGGATATGTGTTGGCAAAGAAAATCCTCCGAGCTGGTTACTATTGGCTTACCATGGAGCGAGATTGTATCAGTTTTGTGCGCAAGTGTCATCAATGCCAAATACACGGAGATTTGATTCATTCTCCACCATCCGAGTTGCACACAATGTCGGCACCATGGCCCTTCGTTGCCTGGGGCATGGATGTGATTGGACCAATTGAGCCGGCAGCATCCAATGGGCACAGGTTCATTCTGGTAGCTATTGATTATTTTACCAAATGGGTTGAGGCCAAGACATTCAAATCAGTGACCAAGAAAGCTGTGGTCGATTTTGTCCACTCAAATATCATATGTCGATTCGGAATCCCGAAGGTGATCATCACAGATAACGGTGCTAATCTCAACAGCAACTTAATGAAAGAAGTATGTCAACAGTTTAAGATTACACATCGTAACTCTACCCCATATCGGCCCAAGGCGAATGGAGCAGTAGAAGCAGCCAACAAAAACATAAAGAAGATACTTCGGAAAATGGTAGAAGGTTCAAAACAATGGCATGAAAAATTACCATTTGCATTATTGGGATACCGCACTACTGTTCGCACTTCAGTAGGAGCAACTCCTTATTTGTTGGTATACGGCACTGAAGCAGTAATTCCTGCAGAAATTGAGATTCCTTCCCTTCGGATCATCGCCGAAGCAAAGATTGATGATGATGAATGGGTCAAAACCCGTCTAGAACAGTTAAACTTGATTGACGAAAAACGATTGACCGCAGTATGCCATGGTCAATTATATCAAAGAAGAATAGAAAGAGCATACAACAAAAAGGTGCGTCCCCGGAAGTTTGAAGTAGGTCAGCATGTGCTGAAACGCATTCTTCCACATCAGGTTGAAGCAAAAGGCAAATTTGCTCCGAATTGGCAAGGACCATTCATTGTGACCAGAGTATTATCGAATGGTGCACTATGTTTAACAGATATTGAAGGCAAATGCATAGATATGGCGATCAATTCTGACGCGGTAAAGAGATATTATGCATAACTTTTTGAATGTTTGTATTTAGCACTATTTCGAAGATTGAAATGACAAAGGCAATTTATTCTGCTATCCAAACACTATACCATTTGCTTCCCCTTTGAGCCATACTTGTTTCTTTCATACCCTCTTTTGGAATCAATAAAATAAAAAATAAAAAAAAAGAAAAAAGAAAAAAAAAAGAAAAAAGAGAGATCAAAATCTTCACTATTATGTAGTGAACTACGTTTGACCTGATTCCTCAAAGAAGGATACGTAGGCGCTTCACGGCTCGGTCATACGGTGCACAACATGCACAATGTGAACAGAAAAGAAATATTAAGAGACCCCAATCAAGAAACTGGGGCAGGAATTGTATTGGAAATAAGAAAAGATTCCAAGAGTTGTAATCTTAAACTCATACCAAAGCTATTTAGCTTTTAATACCTCTTTCATTTCTAACCCTATACCAAAAAAAAGACCTTTCGATCAATCTTAGAAAAATGCTGAGGCAAGCAAATAAAGTGGTTCATAACACTCTGGTACAAACAAGGAAAGGAAGTAAAAATGAGAGCGTCTTATAGGTGAAAACCCACACGGGCACCATAAGGCGACGGAAGTTGAGAGAAAAGTAAAATGAGAGAGTCTTATAGGTGAAAACCCACACGGGCACCATAAGGCGAAAAGGAAGTGAAGAAGTGAAAAACGAGAAAAATTTATCGGTGAAAACTCCTTGAGACAATTGAGAGGAGATTGATTAAAAGACTGGGTTGATTAATCCGAAATGCATACCCTGATCATTGGTGCCAGTAATTCCAATCAGATAAGTCCTTTATTCCTTTTCCAACAGTCATCCAAAAATTGGATTTTTCTTTTCATTCTATAATTGTCGAAATCAGCGTATTTCGTTACTAATAATCTTACTTTCTCCAAGCTTTGAGATAAGTTTTATTCCAAACAAATAAGAAGGAATGTCAAGGTATACTACCAATATTCAAGGTTACGAAATACAGCCACGAAAGGTGGGAGATAAATACGGGTGTAAGAAAGATGAAATCAAAAGTGGATCAGCAAAGTCAAAAGAGGCACATGATTACAGTTGAAAGGTTTTGAAGGAAAACACACAGAAGGGAATCCTATAGTCAAGGATCAATTACAAAGACAAAACAGTCTTTTCAATCATTTCAAGGCAATAAAGAGAGACGAAGAGAAACATCACCATCTGCAAGAATACCACAGCCAACCACCCTGCTTTAAACTAACGAGGTTTTCTTTAATTTAAAACAGGGGCAAAAACAATATTTGTGTCAGGAAATACCTGGTAAAGAAAAAGAAGAAGTCAGGCGTCCACCTGGAGAATGCGGATAAGAATTGAAAAGTCAGGCGTCCACCTGGAGAATAAGGATGAAAGAATTAAAGAAGTCAGGCGTCCACCTGGAGAATGAGGATGAGAAAAGACGAAGTCAGGCGTCCACCTGGAGAATGAGGATAAGAATTGAAAAAGTCAGGCGTCCACCTGGAGAATGAGGATGAAGAATTAGAAGAAGTCAGGCGTCCACCTGGAGAATGAGGATAAGAATTGAAAAAGTCAGGCGTCCACCTGGAGAATGAGGATGAAAGAATTGAAGAAGTCAGGCGTCCACCTGGAGAATGAGGATGAGAAAAAGAAGAAGTCAGGCGTCCACCTGGAGAATGAGGATGAAAATTAAAGAAATCAGGCGTCCACCTGGAGAATGAGGATGAAGAATTAAAGAAATCAGGCGTCCACCTGGAGAATGAGGATGAGAATTGAAGAAGTCAGGCGTCCACCTGGAGAATGAGGATGAAAGAATTAAATAAGTCAGGCGTCCACCTGGAGAATGAGGATGAGAATTGAAGAAGTCAGGCGTCCACCTGGAGAATGAGGACAAAGAAGAGAGGAAGTCAGGCGTCCACCTGGAGAATGAGGACAAAGAAGAGAAGAAGTCAGGCGTCCACCTGGAGAATGAGGATGACAAAAGAAAAGAAGCAGTCAAGGCACCCACCTGAAGAACGAGGGAATGAAATTGAAGTGTTGAAATCAAAAAGCCTGCTCATATGAGAAAGGAGCACACTTAAAATCAATAAAGAAGAGGAGTCCAATAGAATCCCCAGCAAGAAACAACAAGAGCGTCAAGAAAAATACGAAATAAGCCAAATGCCCAAGATTCACCAAGATATCAAAACAACAAGAAACGCAAGGGCATGATCTATATAAGATTTTATAATTCATGTACCATAGTCTAGTTTAATTTTGTATTTCCTTTAAAGTAAGGTGTAATAAGGAGGTCAGCAAGCAGTAAAAAAAGCACGAAGCAGCAGTAACATCACAGTCCCGCGGTAGTCCCAGCTACCCCAAAGTTCCCGAACTACACTGACCTGATTCCTTTATAGCCAAGGATATGTAGGAAACCTTTGAAGCAGAGGTTCGGTCAAATCTTTCTAAAAATGCTTCCCACGGAGTATTCGAACGGGCAAAAATCGCTCGTATCCGCTCACTTTATCTTTGCACGAAAACTCTTCGAGTTTCCGCACAAAGAGGGGCAGCTGTGAGCACGTGATTTTTGCTTTAACGAAAACTACAAAAATAAATCAAAAAATAAAATAAATTTCTTTTACTGTGTAATTTTTGAATTTGCGTGGTGTTAAATGTTTGTGTTATGTCCGTAAATGTTTATTTTGTCAAAATAAATCAAAAAAATAAAATAAAATACATATTGCATGCATATAGGATTTAATTATGCATTTAAGAGATAATTTAAATAAAATCACAAAAATATGCGTTTGTTCTAATTTTAATGTTTCATTGTGTGATTGATGTTTTGACTATGTGTTAAATAATTGTTATGAAGTAATTAATATTTTTTGTGTAAGGTTAAAAAATTGTTTTATAATTTTTATTAGGATTTTTTTTTAATTAGAAAATATATGTAATTGTGAAAGAATATTGGACCTGGATTAAAATCCAGGCCCAAGTGAATTAATTACCCCAACAGCCCAAACCAAATTACCCCCCTTTTAGCCCAGGTCCGGTCCAGTCCGAAAAGAATCAATACGACAGCATTTAGTCGCGGTTCAGCATGGACCGTTCGATCAAATCCAATCAACGGACGAGATCTCCTACCCTTACCCGAAACCTGTAACCCGACCCTTTGACCCAATACAGGCCGACCCTGAACTTAGACCAAACGACGTCGTCCATATTAGTGGATTAATCCTGGCCTTTCATCTTACTTGATCGGACGGATAACATCAATCCACCCCACCCCTATATAAGTCCCCAAGCCTTACCCGGCCCCTAACTGAACACCCCCCCTCCTACACTGTTCATCATCGTCCCCCAAACCCCCACTCCTAACCCTAGCCGCCCTAGGATTCCACCGCTTGAAACCCGGCGGCATCAATGCCGCCGGTCACCAAAATAACACCATAGAATCCTCTGAGCCTCCTCTATCCAAATATGTTAGCCGTTGGGTTCGAATCCTCCTGAAGGTTCTCGAATCTTCATTTGAAGATTCGAGCCAAGTTCAGACCTAAACCAAACAACACCTAGTTAACGCCATAGCTTCCCCTAGTCATCCTGAGTATGGATCTGTTGGTTGTTTGGCTCGAATCAGTTCCGAGCTTCTCGAATCTTCTTTTGAAGATTCGGACCAAACAAGGACGAACTCAGATCCGTTTCAAACTAACACCAAATGACCCCTAGGCTACCCTCACCATTGTGTCATGTTTGGTTCTTCTCGAATCTGACCAGAAATGGTTAAATCCCAAATCGAGTTTTTAAGAACCCTAAAAATACCAAACTTCCGGATTCTGTGCATATTAAATGAAGATTGAGGTTTAATCGACCTTAGTCGAAGTATTTTCAATGGAAAATACTTCGACTAAGGTCAGTTTGATTTCAAACAAAAATCCGAAATCCAAGTTGAGTTCGAGTCGGAATAAAATTGAAGATTCAAAGGTATTTTTTCTATTTATTTTGTGTATTATACATGTATTTTTGTGTTTGTTTTAGTCTGTGTAATTTTCCCATCTTTTATTATCATACTGTCTCCTACTCGTCTACCTAATTTTAAATGTGAATTGTTTCTGATTGATTGTGCTTAGTTACAATGTGTGTAATCGACTCGATTTAGTTCGTCGATTAGTTATATTATGAATTTTCATTCATAATAATACTGATTGAAACAACCTGTTTTCTATCATTATGTACTGTTTGTTGACAGATATTGTAGATAATCATCAGTTAAATCATCCTGGTTTATATGAATCTGTCAATAAGTGTTGTATATATGTTGTCTGAACATTAAAGTTTCAGGGCATTGTCAGTATTGGCAATGATCCTGTATGTGTCTGATTTTGGTTCAATGTTAAATCCAGTCTGAATTGTTATGATAACTTCAGTAATACGTTGTTATGATGTTAGTTCTGAATTCAGTGTAATATTGCTGTAATGTCCAGTTTGAATTCAAGTTTACAAAAATTGGTCAAAAACGATTGCGTTAGGAGGTTAATAGGATTGGTTTTAGCTGTAAATCAGGGAGATAACTAAGTTTGTACAGATTTTAGAATCTGTTTTGCTGTAGGTTCTGATTTTTCAGTAATAACATCAGGATTTCAGGGGCACTTCTGTGAATGAAACAGTAAAAAACAGGGTGTTAGTGCTAGTATATTATAATGTAATGTTGGTGACTATTAGTTAATGATACTAATGGGGAACAAGGGATAATGGGCTGCTGAAAATCAGGGAAAAGGTTTTACATAATGGGATTTTCTGTTTTTTTTTTAAAAAAAAAAAGAAAGAAAGGGTCCATCCAACATTAATAGGATGCAACCAGCCCTGTATAAATACTGGAGCTGGACAGGCTTTAGAGGAAGAGAAAAATTTTAAGAAAAAAAAGATAGAGAAAATTTTACAGAGAGAATTTTTAAGAGAGAAATTTTAAGAGATTTTGAGGGCTGAGATTTTAAAGGAAGGAAACAGAAAATAGAATACTCACATACACACTCACACACATATACAACAGCAGAAACAGAAAAATCAGAAACAAATTGAATTTGAAACTGAAAAGAAACTGAAATCTGAAATGTTGTTCTTCTGTTGAATCTGTTCAACTTTATGTGATTCCACTGTTCAGTTAAAATCTGAAGTGTTTCTTAAAAGTACTTTACTGTGCATCTGGGTTCTTCGAATCCTATTTTTTGTTCAGATTTGTTGTGTTATCAGTATATTCTACTGATTTTGTTACTGCTGTAACTGCTGAAACTTACTTCTTCTACCTCCATTTTCAGGTATATGTCTTTTAAATTTTAAGTTGGAAAGAGATTTCAGCATGATCCATCAATGAAGCTTGAATTGAAATGCTATTTCCAATTGTCCAAGTTCATTAGTTTTTAATTTCATTTTTATGTTAATTAATTAGTAGTGAACTCAATTTGATAGCCAGGAGTTAAATTGTCTTATTTTGAAATTCATATAAAGTTTTTTTTTGTAATAATGTTAGCCATTCTGAAATTTCATTGGTATAGGTATATGTGAATTGTCAAGACAGGGAGTAAGGCATAAAAATGGGCCATTGATTACATCCCATAATACCATTAGCTAAATGCAAAGATAAAGAAGTTACATTAGTAGAATATCTTGTAATAAGTATGATTTTGTTTAGATTGGTATAAGTTATTATATGGTATGATGACAGGTATAATCATATGAGTAAAGTAAGTTGGTATAGCTCGTCATGATGATAAAACGTTATGAATGTTTACGCCAAATAGTCGGGTTGCATGTAATGTAACTTTGTTGAATTAACTTGCATAATAATTCCTTTTCTATAAATTCGATGCTTATCTACTTTCATAAAACAAAGTGACCAAATAATTAGGCCTATTAGACTAAAAGTGAGTGTATGAGAATGAAAAGAGATGTACAAGCATAAATTGCCACACTTTACATCATTGATAATTAGAAATAGAATTTGCATTAAGTAAACAATGAAAATTCTCGGAAAATATTTCCTTCCTTTATGAATCATTTATTTTCAGTCTCATATGCCATTTATTCTTTGGCATGTATATATATATGTCATATTCGTTTTTAAAAGATAGTATTAATCATATTCTTATTATGTCCTTTGAATTTGAACAATTGGAATGAATTATTTATATTCGGAAAATATAATCAACGGTCAACATTTAATATTGTAAATTCTTTGAAACCTTAAATGGCAATTTATCATGATTTTCATATAAAAATGTATGGATATAATAAACAATTTGTGGAAAATCCCTAATATCATTATGAATATTTTGCGCAATTAGGGATACGTTCGCGTACCCTGATTATATTTTTTTTTTTAAAAAAAGGGCAAAAATTCGGATTATGCGTACGCGCAACTTCGAGCGACTATTTAATAAAAGGATTTTTCAAAGGCGTTAAATCAATTAAAAAAAAACCTGAAATGTGCGGTTCAATATTTAAGAAAAACAAATATTCTTGATTCAACACAATCTCGGAAAAATGATTGCTTAATATATTATCAAAAGTTATTGTGTACACGTACGCGTGACACAATTCCGCATTTTTTAAATTTGTAACACGAATATACGTACGCGTAATTCGATTCAAAGAAGGATCCTTAATCACGATAAGTAAAAGTGGTAGAAAATCACGTAACAAAAAGTATTTAATAAAATCCAGATAATTAAGCCATTAATAAAAAAATAATAAAAACAGTTAAGCGACCGTGCTAGAACCACGGAATTCGGAAATGCCTAACACCTTCTTCCGGATTAACAGAATTCCTTACTCAGGATTTCTGGTTCGCAGAAAAATAAACAGAGTCATATTCTCCTCGATTCAGGGATTATAATTGGTGACTTGGGACGCCTCAAAAATTCCCAGGTGGCGACTCTGAAACAAATAAACAAATCCCGTTTCGACTGTCCTTTAATTGGAGAAAACTCCTCACGCGCCCCGCGGGCGCGGCAAAAAGGAGGTGCGACAACACCGTTCCATACGAATGCCATACCTTGGGATTACATAGCCGAGGCAAGAAGGAAAGGGAAAGCTAAATTCAGGGAAGCAGTTGCGGCATAGGGTATGACAAGAACCGGCAGGGTTTATACTCTGGAATATTTAGTTGACTTGAGTAAGCAGGACTCTGGTCGACCGACCATCACTGAAATCGGGCCTGATGATCTTTGAAGAAAGATACAAGCAAAGGAGTACTCAGTCATTGATCAGTTGAACAAAACATCGGCACAGATCTCTATCCTAGCTTTGCTGCAAAGCTCCGATGCACATAAGAATGCCTTGTTGAGGTGCTGAGTGAGGCATATGTACCGAGCAACATCGCTGGAGGAGAGATGGCAAACGTGGTAGGGCAGGTATTGGAGAGTCACAAGATCATTTTTCATGAAGATGAGTTGCCACCAGAAGGGTTGAGTCACAACAAGGCGTTGCACATCACTGTGCAATGCGAGGATTATTTCATTACCAGAATCTTGATTGACGGAGGGTCTAGCCTCAATATTTGTCCGTTGGTAACACTTAGGACATTGGGAAAAGGGTTGCATGAGATCAAGGATGGGGCCATCAATGTCAAAGATTTCGACGGTTCCCAAAGGTCCACTATTGGGGAAATTAGCTTGTATTTGCAGATGGAGCCTACTTGGTTTGATGTTGAATTTCAAGTAATAGATGTGTCGGCATCTTACAGTTTGCTTTTGGGACGACCTTGGATTCATGCTGTTGGGGTTGTAGCATCCACCCTACATCAGACAGTGAAGTTTGAGTGGAATCACCAAGAGGTGATCATTTACGGCGACGGTAGCAATCCCATATATAGTCGCCAAACCATCCCAACGATCGGAGGTAGGAGAAATATAGGCAGAGAGACCTATCATCACATCGAGCGAGTCAACACCGTTGATAAGGACAAATGGTGGGACAAAAAAATTGAAAGCATATTGAACTGGAGCGGATATGAACCTGGCAAGGGACTTGGCAAGAACCTCCAAGGAATCGCCAAACTTATCAAGCTAAAGAAACATGGAACCACTTTCGGTCTGGGATACGAGTACACTTAGGAAGAGTTCAACAACTGGTCGCCACCATGGCGCGGCCCTTACTACCCACTGGAGCAGACGATACCCCATTTGGAATAGACTTTCCAGCCACCCGATGTTATATATGGGTCAAAAGAAGAGGAAGCACTGGCATCAATGAGGAATTTGTTCGTGGAAGATGATGACATGGATTGTTGTGTCATTTTCGAGGAGGAGGGGGAGGAAGGCCCTTCCATACAGGCTATAAGCCGAGGAGCATGCCTCAACAATTGGACCATCAGAACCACCAGAGCCTGGAAAGCCTCGGGGTAGCAAGGCTGAACAAGCATCATGCACTATCTTTTATTAGTTGACTTTCTTTTCGCATTTTAAAATTTCTTAATAAGATTCTTCAATGCTCAAAACAGTTATGGAATTTATCAAAGCATTTCAATTTTTCCTATAAATCTTACTCTTATTATTTTCTCTCATTTACTTTATTTATACAACATTACTATTAATTATTTTGATGAACCGATGACCGTGACATGCAACGAGATAACGCAACAAACAGACATAGATTTAGAGGAAGATGACATACCGGAAGATATTGTTAAAGAAGTCGAGAATTTTAAGAACAGACCTAAGTCCAATCTGGATGAGACTGAGATTGTTAACTTGGGAGATGCAGAGAACGTCAAAGAAACACGAATCAGCGTTCATTTGTCACCGTCAGAAAAGGAAGAGTACACAAAATTTCTAAGAGGATATGAGGACATATTCGCCTGGTCATATGATGACATGACAGGTCTGAGTACATCTATTGTGGCACACAAACTTCCAACTGATCTGACATGTCCACCGGTAAAGCAAAAACTCAGAACGTTCAAGCCTGATATGAGTTTGAAAATCAAAGAAGAAGTCACTAAGCAAGTCAAAGCCAAGGTTCTCAGGGTAGTAGAATATCCAACGTGGTTAGCCAACATTGTGCCGGTACCAAAGAAAGACGGGAAGGTCAGAGTCTATGTCGACTACCGGGATCTCAACTGGTCCAGTCTAAAAGACGACTTCCCCTTGCCAAACATACATATCCTGATTGATAATTGCGCCAAACACGAGTTGCAGTCATTCGTGGATTGTTTTGCTGGGTATCATCAGATCTGGATGGATGAAGAAGACGCTGAGAAAACAACTTTCATCACACCGTGGGGAATGTACTGTTACAAGATGATGCCATTCGGCCTAAAAAATGTAGGGGCCACCTACATGAGGGCCATGACCGCCATTTTCCATGATATGATACAAAAGGAGATAGAGGTATATGTGGATGATGTCATCATCAAGTCCAAGAGAGCCACCGATCACATGGAAGATTTGAGGAGGTTCTTCAATAGACTGCGAAGGTACAATCTAAAACTGAATCCCGCAAAATACGCATTTGGGGTTCCTGCCGGAAAACTAATTGGGTTCATTGTAAGTCGCCGAGGAATAGAACTGGATCTATCAAAGGTCAAAGCTATTCAAGCGTTGCTACCGCCAAATAACAAGAAGGACGTAATGAGTTTCTTGGGGAGACTCAACTACATCAGCCGGTTCATAGCTCAATCTACTATAATCTGTGAGCCAATCTTTAAGATGTTGAAGAAGGACGCCGCCACCAAATGGATTGATGACTGCCAAAGGGCCTTCGACAGAATCAAGGAGTACCTGGCAACACCGCCAGTTTTGGTCCCGCCCGAACCAGGTAGACCCCTATTACTCTACCTTGCAGTGCTAGATGGAGCGTTCGGTTGTGTTCTTGGGCAACATGATGAAACGGGGAGGAAGGAGCAGGCCATCTACTATCTTATCAAGAAGTTCACCCCGTATGAGGCCCGATATTGTCTATTAGAACGAACCTGTTGTGCTCTGACTTGGGTAGCTCAGAAGTTGAGGCACTATTTCTGTGCCTATACCACGTATCTCATATCAAGGATGGATCCGTTGAAGTACATATTTTAGAAGCCCATGCCCACTGGCAAGCTAGCCAAGTGGCAAATCTTGTTGAGTGAATTCGACATTGTCTACGTAACTCAGAAAGTAATCAAAGGACAAGCTTTGGCAGATCATCTTGCCGAGAATCCCGTGGACAGAGAATACGAACCCCTAAAAATGTATTTTCCTGACGAAGAGGTGTCATTCATAGGAGAAGACTTTGCAGAATCCTATGATGGTTGGAGAATTTTTTTGATGGAGCAGCAAATTTCAAAGGAGTTGGCATAGGAGCAGTCCTAGTGTCAGAAACCGGTCAGCATTATCCGGTGTCTGCCAAACTCAGATTCCCTTGCACCAACAACATGGCTGAGTATGAAGCCTGCATCTTGGGATTCAAGATGGCCATTGACATGAACATCCAAGAGTTTCTAGTGATCGGGGATTCAGACTTGCTTATACATCAGGTCCGAGAAGAATGGGCAACCAAGAACTCCAAGATACTTCTTTATCTGCATCATGTATAGGAGTTGAGAAAGAGGTTCACGAAAACAAAGTTCCAGCATGTCCCCAGGGTCTAAAATGAATTTGCCTATGCATTGGCTACCTATCATCCATGATACAACATCCAGATAGGAATTTCATTGATCCTATTCCGGTAAAGATCTATGATCAGCCAGCTTGTTGTGCTCATGTCGAAGAAGAAGCGGATGGAAAACCTTGGTTTCATCATATCAAGGAATACTTGGCGAAAGGAGAATACCCAGAGCTTGCAAACCCTATTCAAAAGCATACACTTCGAAGATTGTCCAACAATTTCTTTCACAGCGGAGGAACCCTATAAAGGAGGACTCCTGATTTAGGATTGCTAAGATGTGTCGACGCAAATGAGGCATGCAGGCTACTAGAGGAAATTCATGATGGGACATGCGGTCCGCATATGAATGGCTTTGTCTTGGCAAAAAAGATACTCCGAGCTGGTTACTTTTGGATGACTATGGAAATGGACTGCATCCTGTATGTTCGGAAATGCCACCGCTGTCAGATACATGCAGACATGAAAAAGGTACCTCCAAATGAGCTTAATGCAACAAGCTCACCATGGCCATTCGCCGCTTGGGGAATGGATGTTATCGGACCGATCGAATCCGCCGCATCAAATGGGCACAGGTTTATCCTAGTAGCAATTGATTATTTCACCAAATGGGTTGAAGCAACATCTTACAAGGCAGTGACTAAGAAGGTCGTGACGGATTTCGTCTGTGACCGTATCATTTGCCGGTTCGGAATTCTAGAGTCAATCATTACTGATAATGGCTCCAACCTCAACAGTGCTTTGATGAAATCCATGTGTTAAACCTTCAAGATCAAACACAAGAATTCTACAGTTTACAGACCTCAGATGAACGGAGTCATGGAGGCAACCAACAAGAATATTAAGAAGATATTGAGGAAAATGATAGAGAAGCATAAGCAGTGGCACGAGAAGCTATCATTTGCTCTATTAGGGTATCACACCACAGTCCTCACATCAACCGGGGCAACTCCCTATATGATGGTTTACGGTACAGAGGTAGTCATTCCCGCCGAGGTGAAAATTCCTTCCTTAAGGATCATACAGGAAATAGAGCTCGACGACGCAGAATGGGTGAAAAGTTGTTATGAGTAGCTAGTTCTTATAGACGGAAAGAGAATGAATGCAGTTTGTCAAGGTCAGCTCTATCAGAACAGAATGTCTAGAGCCTCCAACAAAAGAGTCAAGTTGAGACAATTCACACCAGGGCAGCTGGTGTTAAAGAAAATTTTTCTGCATCAAGATGAAGCCAAAGGGAAATTCTCTCCCAACTGGCAGGGTCCGTACATGGTTCATCGGGTTCTAACAGGAGGAGCCCTCATACTCGCAGAAATGGACGGAGAAGTTTGTCCAAAGCCGATCAATTCAGATGCAATCAAGTGATATTATGTGTAATCTTTATGCTTTCCTTATGTATTTGAACTATGCCTGACCTGATTCCCATTTAAGAGGGGATACGTAGGCATCCCTATGGATTTGGTCACAATGCAATAAAATTTTCATTTCCCCCGCTATTGGAAACTGGGGCAGAATTTTGAGGAGGACCCTCAAAATTCCGAAGTCGATTTCAGCCATTTGCCGCAAGTAGCCATCAGAAGCAGCAGCCCAGTAAACCGGGGCAGAATTTTGAGGAGGACCCTCAAAATTCCGGAGCAAGAGAAGTTGTAATGTCTTGAACCACATCGCAGTCGTTGGTTCATCTAAAGAAAACTATTCTCGATTATGTATTTATGTTATATTTTTACTAAATCATGCATGTCTGTTACCAAAATTGCTTTGTTTAGAAACGCTACCCCAATGATACGTACAGTATCACCGAAACAGAGTCGAGCAGGTCAAGCAGAGTCAGCGGGGATACAAACTAACTTTCCCCCCTTTTTTACAAACTCACAATTTTTCTTTGGATGCAGGCACTTGAGTCGCAAAATCATCATATATACTATACGCTCACGAGACTCACATTGCTCAGAAATACTACTCTCAGAACCGTTGCACTTACTCACAGCTGCTATCCGCACGCAGTGTTCCCAGCAGACATAGTATCCCCAACAGTCGCAGTATCGCAATCCGCTATCAGCTAAGAAATTCTATTGTCATTTTTTTCCTTTTACTTCTTGCATAAGGCTACCATTCTGCCTTCCGAGACTAAGCTCTATCTCCATCTGTATTTCTCTGCATTGCATAAGGCTACCATTCTGCCTTCCGAGACTAAGCTCTGTATCCATCTGCATTTCTCTGCATTGCATAAGGCTACCATTCTGCCTTCCGAGACTAAGCTCTGTCTCCATCTGCATTTCTCTGCATTGCATAAGGCTACCATTCTGCCTTCCGAGACTAAGCTCTATCTCCATCTGCATTTCTCTACATTGCATAAGGCTACTATTCTACCTTCTGAGGTTAAGCTCTACCTCCACCTGCATCGGCTGAAATATCGCCACCTTTTATATACATCTTGCATTGGCTGAAATATCGCCACTTTTATTTCACATCGGTATCGTCTGAAAGATCGCCACTTATTGTATTTCATTGGCTGAATGAACTCCACCTATTGCATCTCATGGGCTGAAAGATCGACAAATTGTCCAAAGGCATCATTGTTCAGAGGCACCATTTTCATAGCCCGAGAACGCCATTTCATGGCCTGAGGACCCTTTTTAATTTTTGCATATCATTATTCAAAGGCATCATTGTTTGGAGGCATCATTCTCATAGCCCGAGAACATCATTTCATGTCCTGCGAATCCTTATCATACGCTTTATGGCCCAGGACGTCATGGTCTGAGGACGTCATCCTAACCGTCCGAAGACAACATTCATGGTCCGACGGGAAATTGCATCATGTTTAAATTTTTCGCACAATATACACTTGTATTACTTATTTGCAGGTAAATCGGCAAGCAACGACTGTCTCAGCAGGAGCGATCCCGCTCCAGTTCCCGTAGCTCTATTAGACTTTAACCATCCATCCCAACCTAAATACCTCGTCCGTTCTTGAAAAAATCTCCATCGCATATTCCGCCGACGTATCCTCACCTACATATGGCCTGATTCCTGTAATACCAGGGATATGTAGGTAGCTCAGGAACCAGAGCATGGTCAGATTCTTCAAACCATTTCATTCGGTCAAATTGGCCATCATATCTTTATCCGACAACTCTTTCATCCTTCCCGGGTAAAGAGGGGCAGCTATTGATACCTAATTTTTTCCTATGTATTTTATATATGCAAAATACTTTCAAAATAGCATATATATTCATATATAAGTATGCTCAAGTGTTTTAGTATTTTTTCTAATTTTTAAAAGATTTTTAAATCAATTTATTGCCCATTTTAGCAGTACAAAAACTAATAATTATTTCCAAAATTATTATTTTGGTGAATAACTTATTTTAATCTCACATTTATATCAAAATATAGCTAAGTTAATTTTTACACATTTTTACAAATTTATTTAGTATTTTTAAGGCTAAATTGCATATAATTACAATTTTAACCTATTTTAAGATTTAATTGCATTTTATACATATGAAATTGGTTCCAGTATTTTCAATGTAATATTTATATATTATTAATTAATTTAGTACCTTTAATTTATTTTTTCAGAAAGTATGTTACTATTTTTATAAAATAAAAAAGGGAAAAAACATGCTATTTAAAACCTAGCCCTATTTCATTTCAATTATAGCCCAAATCAACCTCTCAATTAAACCCCAATTCCAATTCAACGGACCAGACCAATTCCTAAAATTACCCGCCCTAACCCATTTATTTTACCCATCCGACTTCCCCTTTTGATCCTGGCCGTTGATCATTTTGATCAACGGCCAGAATTCCCTCTTTCCTTTTTTAATTCAACAACCCCAAACCAACCCTATCCCATTTCTCACCAAACCCTGCCTTTGAAGCCCCTCCCCTCTCCCAAATTCTCTCGAACATTCCCTAGCCCTAGCCGCCTCTCACCGTCTTCAACCTGGATACCCACCGGAATCCATGGCTTCTCAGGCCATGAGAGCCCTATACTCACCTCTCCTTGCTCTTATACGCTTGATACTTGAAGATTCGAGGCCTGACCTTGACAGTTTTTGCCCAAACCTCTGTTGATTCAAGGTTTCACGGCCATCTCCGGCTTTGCTCCAGCGTATCCTGGTCTTATGAGCCTGTCTCTGACTTATCCGACTCGATCGGACCTCTTCAAAGCCTTTCTAGTTTTAGGGTTCCTCTGAAACCCTAACTATTTGAGGTTTTCTCCGATTTTTCTTAGATCTGTTATATATCTATGCTCTATTTGAGTTCTTGAACGATTCCCCCAACTTTTCTTTCAAAAAATTACTTTTAAAGTTAATTCTTTCCGATTTAGGATTTTTTGAAAATGTTCAAAATGTTTCTCTGACTTTTCTTTTCCTTTTCTTTGTGTGTATTTGTCTATACTATGTTCTTATGTTTTATTTTCTACCACGCATAATTATTCTATTGTGTTCTTAAGTTTTCCCTTTATCATGCATGTTCTTCTACTATGTTCCGTTCTTTTTTCTACTGTGTTTCTATGCTATGTTCTCACATGCTTTCAAACTATGTTCTCCTATTTTTCTGATATGCTTTGCCTACTGTACCCTTCTACCATGTTCTTAAGTTTTTACTATTTCACTTCTACTTTACCTTGTTCTAAGTTCCTTCTAAAAGATCCGTTTAAGCATGTTCTCCTCTACTGTTTCTTCTACTCTCATTATGCTTCGAATTAGTTTCTTCACTCTGTTTGCTTGGAACTTTCAACGGTATTTACTTGTTTTCTCATGAGTTTTTGAAAGAAATCTCTGAGCCTGTTTTGACTTCTTGCTTCCTCATCTCTGTACTCGACTCGAGGTGGAAACCCTAGAATTGGGGGTTTTACCGAGGTTTGATCCTGTGATTGAACTAGGGTTCTATTTTAGAACCCTTAACTCTCTCAGACTAATCTCTGAGTCTATGAACTAAGTCTGAATTTCTTTGTTTTCACACAATTCTGAGCTTTTTAAATTCTTCTACACTAGATTCTTCTACTGATTGGCATGCCACTCTCTCTTTCATGTTTAAGCATGTCTGTATGCTTTTATATGTGTGATGAATCTTTCTTCAAAAAGGTTTTCCAACTTATGATTGATTCAGAATCCCTTTTTAATAGGTCTGATTGATTGTTACTGATTTTCCTTAAGTGAAACCTTTCTTCACCTTTTTTGACTGGGTTCATTCATACAAAATCTTTGGACTTCTGATTTTTTGGCTGTTAATTGATTTCCTTGCCTTATTTACACAAATCGTGTACTGTCAAGACTTTGTCCTTAAATAGAACCTTATGTATTTACCCCTTGTATACTACTCTGAAAATGTTTGATTAATCTCTTTCCTTAATTAGTTTTACCCGTTTGAAATCTGAATCTCTTAATTAAAGGGAAACCTTGTGTAATTGTTTGACAATCAGTTTTCAAACTATTTTCTTACCTTATTTCTGCTTGCTTTCTGCACTCTAAAAGGAACGGCCTCTTTTTCATAAACATACTTTCAACTCAACACTTTATACTAGACTTCACAATACACAACTCTTTCTGAACTCTTACTCACACTTATAGTATTCTATCTGCACTTTGGCTCTTACAAGACTACTTCTTTCTCTTTGTTTGTTTTCTCTGAAACTGGTATGTCCTAATTTTAGTTTTAGTATCACCTCAATGTGTTTACTTAAAGTTTTATATCCATGGCTACCTTACTGTTTATGCAGAGTTCAATATTTAACTTAATATGTCTATGTTCTACTGCCTGTTTCTAATGTGAATCTTTGCTCCCTACCTCATTACCCCTATGTGTTTGTAAGTGGTGACTTAGGGCATGGAAACATGAGTTGTTGCCCATGACTTGAGTTCTGAACCAGTGAGGTCCTAACCTCTAACAGGCTGGAGGGTGTGCCAGTATATCCCATTGCTGAGTATGCCCATCAGCCTGCTTCTCTTGTGTTCTTGCAAATTCCCTACTCCTCTATACCCCTATATGTACTGATTTTTAAGTTGTTCCTTTTCCCTTTTTTTCCCCTTTCAGAATTTCACTTCTGCACTTGTACTCTCTCCTAGCTTCTAGGTTCTGCCCCCCTATTGTGAGCCTTGCCTTGGGACCTTGAGTTCCCTCTGAACTTGGACACTTGAGGGATGGCCCTTCCATACCGCACTATGTTCTTAATCTGGTAACATTTGGGTGTGAGCATTACTCGGAGTCCATATGAGGCTCTTAGGGAACTCTGACACATCCAAAGATGAGAGAAAAGCTTTGGATCATGATCTTTGGAGTTGGTTCATCTCATATTTCAGACATGGAGTCTGAATTAGGCTCCCCTTGGTTGTACTTTTAATTTTTGATGTAATTTTACTTTTCTTATTTCATTCTGGGCTGTAATAACTTGTGATAACTATTGGGGATGGCTAGTGAAAAGGGATGGGAATAGATATATACAAAGGATAGATAACTTGCCTATAGGAATCCTTGATCTCTGCATATCATGTAGACATCCTGCCTATGAGATTTTCTTTCCGAATTTATGCACTCACATATAGATACCATGTCTATAGAATTCTGCATTCGCATATAGATACCATGTCAATAAGAACATCTGCATTCTCATCTTTAGATAACTTGCCTATAGGAATCCCTGATTCTGCATATTATGTAGACATCCTGCCTATGGGATTTTCTTTCTGAATTTATGCACTCACATATTGATATCATGTCTATAGAATTCTGCATTCGCATATAGATACCATGTCTATAAGAGTTTCTGCATCCTTATCTTTAGATAACATGCCTATAAGAATTTCTGCGTAGGTACCATGTCTATAGGATGCACATTCATGTAGAAAATATGCCTATAGGACCTTTCTGATTCTTGTATACTCATCTCTCATTAGGCAAACATAATTATAGGCCTTAATAATCAGTGTGATTGAATATTGCATTCGTAATAAAAGATGCAACATATAGAAAGCATGCTTATAGGGTTCCTAATCAAAATCCAAATCGCCTCACTCGTTTGTAAGCTTTCCGTAGTAATGCTTTATCAACTGCAGAACTTGTACTTCTATTAAAAACTAGCAACTTTTTTTCATAAATCAATCTGTAATCAGTTTACCTCTTTGTTTATGAAACCAGTAGATATCATGCCTATAGGTTTCATCTAACACTTAGGCAAGCCTTAGGATAAAAGTTATAACTGCACCAGTCTTTGTTAATTACAACTAGCGGATAGGTCTAATTCGGACTTCTTATCTAAAAATATGTGATAAATTAGTCTGCTTTCCCCTTTTAAGTTTTAATCAGACCCTAATCAATGCGTGCAAGACTTGCTAAACTACATGTTTTTCTTTGATTTAAGGAGGTCTATTTGAGCTGTATCTACTTATGTGCTTGCCCAGTACTTGCTATATATGTTTTGATTGTCGCCTTAGAATTTTGTCCTTTTTAAAACTATAAAACCTCAAACCCCTTCCCTTTTAGGATTAGTAGTCCCAAATACCTCAGGGACTGATAGGATTGGGGCGGGTAATAGCATGCAATAAGTAAATGAGACCATTCTATATTTTAGTACCTTAACGGGGTGGGAAAGGATAGATATGGTTATGATGATCACGCAATAACATCTCGTGTATCCCCTCTTTGAGGAGTGATTACCGAATGTTGTATAGGGTGATCCATATTATTTATAAACCTAGGACCCCCCTTTCCTTAACTTGTTTATTTCGTTGTTTACCTTTCAGAATTTCAAACCGTTTTTTTCTCAAATTTCAGCTTGCCTTTCACTTCTTTTAATTTTATCTATTTGCAACCATTATGTGAAAACCCCCTCATATTTGAAACTCTTACTTGCTTACTTAAAGTCACAATTATAGTATGGTCGGGAACCACACTAGTGGATTCTAAGGTGCGCCTAACACCTTCCCTTTGGGATAATTTCAAGCTCTTACCCAATCTCTGGTTCTCTAAATCAAACTCTTCTTAGTGTCCTAATGCACTTTAATCATTAGGTGGCGACTCTTCTCTTTTAATACCCGTTAAAAGAGTTGTCAATGTCATAAACCCGATTTCACGAGAAAAAAGGGGCGCGACAAGTACTCGGCATCATGGTAATTTCAGATTTTGTTCCGGCAGTAATAGAATGGACCACAAAAGGAGATTCATGATGAATTCGGAGAATGGTCATTCAGGGAGACGCTTCCCTAGAGCAAGCAATGTGGGCAAAGTTAATCTTATAAGACTGTATGTGCCAGTTACGCTAAGTGTCACCCTCGCGAGTAAGGGAATTTGTCATCCTTGGTACATAAGGATTGTCGCAAGGCGAGTAAGGATCATTGATGTTGAGAAACGACGCCAAAGATGAAGAAGTAAAACATCTATAGGTAGATCCTCGTGGCTTCAGCTTTTAGTACACCCCTAAAGGGGGGAATATTGAGTGATATGGCATTAATTCATAATTAAGTGGTTCTAGTAACTATGGAATGGTAAAGGAAGAATGCGATAAATGAAAGAGGAATGAGATGGAACTTATCCAAATCTTATAGATGTGTTGTGATTCTAGAACATTATGCAAGCACAATATCAAGAAAAGGAAGTAAGGGTTCCAGCACGAGATGTTTTAATAAATATTGAGCCAGTGCGGGAGGTAAGTTAAGACAAAAGGAATATGTCACAACCCAAACTGGAGGGCCATGACTAGCACCCGACCATACTTGTCGAGCACCAACGTACATTTTATCTAACCTTTTTTATTATCTTTTAGGGTTGACGAGATCAATATAAATGGTAGACATGTATCATGGACAACCAACAATAAAATATGATGGCATGAACATACATAACATGGGATGACCATACAATCAAGAAACTACATATAAGGTACGAGCTATCATGATACCATGAAAGACTATACAACAAAAACCAGCCGACAAGGCATACCAAACTATACATGAGTCGATACCTGTCTATGAGCCTCTAAATGAACATAAGTGCTGCAATATAGCCGGAAAAGGGCCCCGACATACCCATAATATCTATAACAAAATGCATACCAAGACCACGACAAGTCTGGAGAAGGGATCTCGCCAATCACTGTTGAACTGGACAACCTACTGTGGTGGGGGAGCTGCACCTGCCTGTCTATCAGGGCCTACAGCACGACATGGAGCGTCCACAAACAAAAGGACGTCAGTACAAATAAAGTACTGAGTATGTAAGGCAGGGAACCATAAATACGAACAGTAATGTAAGCAGAGATAGAGAATATACAACCTAGAACATCTGAATACCTCTGAGGGCTACTGACATCCAATGCATGATACATATGTATGTATACATAAACTTTTAAAACATACGCCTCTGTGGGCATCATCATCATCATATCGTACCCAGCCATAATAGGTTCGGTAAAAAAATGTACCCGGCCATCATAAGGCTCGGTAGAATTGTACCCGGCCACGTGGAGCTCGGTAAACCCAACTGATCCGTGGTTGCAGAACAGGTGTCGTACCCGGCCGACTATAGCACGGCTCGGTAGAGTAAAATAGATACTTATATATAATGCATGCTCGACTCATGGAATTACATTCTAAACCTTTTGGAGTGACGTAAGTCGGTATCCTCTGTACACGTTATTAGGACTAACTCTTCACTACGAACATTATAAGAATCAGGAAGTACCAACAACATTGATAACATAAGAATAAGAGAAGCAACATTAACATCAATCATTCCATAAGAGGGAAAGCAATGTAAGTACTGCTAGCTTCTAAGAGTAGAGTATCTTTGGAAGCTCGTTCATTGCATTATGTACAATCGGAGTCGTGAAAAAGAAGGAAAGGGATAGCCTTACATACCATGTATATACTGCCCCAATCGCAAGCTATGCAATTGTCACAACTCCTTAGTCAACAATAAGAGAAACGATACTATCATTATCATTTAAGCGTCATAACTATTATGTATCGACCACAACCTATTTTACGCTGAAATGGATAGCACCTCCCCTATATATATGACTTCACACCATTTAAAACAATCACCAAACAGCCCAAACAACATCAATAATAAACATATTGAGCCTCCCAAAACAGTCCACGCACAACCTAATTACATCATACATACGACGGCCACCGTAGTCGTGTCAAACGACCTGGAAATATTATAAATAACTATCATCCCACAACCCTACATATATATGGTGTTTCTCCACACCCTTCCACCTACAAAACTTCACAAAACTGTAGTAAAACACGCAACCCAACAGCAACACAAAACAGTCTACAAAACAGTCCGCTACAAGTGAATAACTCGAACTCACGGCTTCCGATCACCGTCCCGTGAGTTCTTACATGTATAGAACAAATTACCATGAATTCACAGCAGAGAAAAATGTAGGAAAGATGGTAGTAACTTACCTTACTTGTTGAATAACTCAGCCCCTTCCCTTGGTTCTTCAAACTCTAAGTTTTACCTTCAAATAGAACTTGAAAGAAAGGGAAAATCAATTAGGGTTTGTGTGGGATTTTTGGGGAGGAGTTGCGGGGGTTAACTTTGGTTTTGAGGGTCTGAAATATGGATGAAATAACTGAGTTCATAACCCCTTAAAATTCCTCTCTTGGCCGACTTAGGTCTTTTAATTTTGTCCTATCATTAAGCTTGCGAAAATATGAATATCTCTATACTCGGAGATCGTATTGACAAACGGTTTAATGCATTGGAAACTAGACTCATAGATCTTTAATTTGGTGGGTAGATCACCCCGTAATTCCTTGTAAATTAGGAGAAAATCTTAGACACTCTAAAAGGAAGAATGCTTCAACCTACGCACAATGACCTAAAGAGGAAATGGTCATATAATAACAATCTCACTACAAAACTGTATACACTCTAAAAGAAAGTGGCACCTACCATGGCTAATGAGCGGGTAGTAAAACCAAAAGTAATATTCGAGACCATATGAGTAGCACAAAAATTTTGGCACGTGTGAGAACTCAGATAAGCTAAGTATGCAAGCAACAAGGAGGCAAAAAGACCAAGAAAAGTAATTGCTCATGTTTAAAGAAATCTGAGATGGAACGAAAGGAATTATTAGATTTATGATCAGCTGTATAAGTTAAAGAAGGAATTGTGTCCAGATCATAGACAAAGAATTGAATCATTAGAAGATTGTATTGTGGTTTTCCGTAGCGTTCATGAAAAGCTAAAGTACTAACTAAATGCCATGATCTACAAATCAAAAGATAGCTTAAGCCTACATAAAGGTTGATCAGAAGGAAGAGGAAATTAAAGATTTACATCAACTAAGTAAATTAGGAGTTTGCTTATTGGACCCAGGAAGTTATAGACATCATGATTGAGAACATTGCAGAATCAGTCTTAATATCATAGGTATAAGAGAGATAGTACAGTAGCCATATTCTATAACGACTCTACGATAAATCTAGTTAAAAGTGTCCCAACCTCATAAGAAGATAGTATGAAGCTCTCACGAGATTGTGTAAAGAGGTGCATGTATCATAATAGAAGTTCAAGACATGGATGTGAATCATACCTATGTGAGAGAGACAGAAGATGTGATATGAAACTTTTAGGTTAGTCAAGTAAAGGTGAACAACATACAAGATACTCAAATGCAGAAGGTTGAAAATAGTCCATACTTCGTATAAAAGTCTAAAAGTGGGGAAGGGGGGTTTAATATCCGGGAATGATAGCAATGTCGTTAGTGGCATATCTTCCAGCCTATGCTTTCTAGGTACCGAGAGATCTAGCCAAGAGAGTAAGGAAGAGTTAGAGATGATATGATCTCTCGCTTGATGTTGTAGAATAACATAAGGGAATGTATGGTGCAAGCAAGTTGGAGGAAGGTTGTGAATAGTATAAATATATACGTAGAGGTCGCAAGCTAAAGTATAGTAAAGCGACGACATTTTATGACAGGAGTAAGGATGAGAAAGGGCAAGTAAGTAGGTGACGAGAATAGATAAGTCCTCGAGATTAAGCCCATAAAAACAAGAGGGATCATGGTTTCTCTAAGTTATAAAAAGTTCAGTATAGCCTGAATGAACTCAAAGGAATCTAAGACTAATAGCATCTAAAATGGAATGGGGGTGTGATTGTGATAGATAAAGGATGACGTTTGGACCATCATTTGAGTAATGACTTGAAGAGGATTTAATGAATTGTACATGATTAAAATACCTATGTAAGGTGAGTCATATTGGAATTCTATAAAATACGGTTATGGAAGTATAGTATCGCCCCTAAGTAGATCAATCTAATTACTCCAGATGTCCCTGATGAGGCGTGAGCCCTAGCAGCAGTATTACATAAGAAATCAAGTTATCAGTGGTAGATGATAGATCAACATCAAGGTGAAACAACGGTGGATGGACAAAAGTCACAAAGTATGAGGTGAGATTAGGCTGTCATTCCTAAGATGAACAAGTAATGAGGAAGTATTAAAGGACTTAGATTTATACATATGGAATAAGCAATGAAAGTAACCCAAAGTTCGGTAGCAGACCTCAGCAACGATAAATCGAAGTAAGAGTTATGTTATAGTATGACCTACCTAGATGCAGGTAAAGTTATACGCGGATCTATGAAATAAGGTATAACAATATTCGTGAGTTCAACAAAGTACCAAATGAAGAACTTCGGTATACATATAGATGCCAAGAGGGACATTTTGTCAAGCTTTCTATATGTTTACAACGTGAAGCCTAGATATTATGTAAAAGCTAGAGGGAAAAAAAGAAGGTTCACATAGGCGCACATATAAGGAAAAAGTCGTACAGGCTACATGATAGAAGGTAGCAAGAGTTACGACATTGGAAGAATTCTGACTATAGGTCGTGGTGTGAGAAGGAGACCTACAGGTGGGAATACCCTGGACCTTGGATTTATTCACAGAACAATTGCCTAGGATGGAAAGGAATGTACTAAAGTATTCACAAGGACTATAGGCTATGATAATAATAAGTACATCAGTCAACATTCGAGGATGAATGTTCCAAAAGGGGGAATGATGTTACACCCCATATTTTCGTACGTTAAAAGATTTGTCGTAAGTTAATCGACGAAAGTTCGGGAATGAGATTATTTTGGGATTATAAGTATTATTCTATTTCAAACAAATAACGAGTAAATTCGTGAAGGTGAAAGGGTAAGTAAATCGAAGAAAATAAATTTCGTCGAAGATTGTCATGTTGGCATAAAATGCGGCCCAAGCTATAATACCCGTTATTTATGGACTAGTGCCATACAAGATACCACATGAACGTGATTATGAGGTGTATAAAGTGTACTAAAACTGAATAGTCTTTTAAGTAAGTTGAGATAATTCTTGATTATGCGGGTAATTAGCAATTACCCAAAACATTTTGGGATAAAGACAAAATGTGGCAAAATTTTGCCTTAATACACTTGTGACTCGTGCATTAACTGATGATGTGCCAAGATTTAGCCACCACAAAATAATAAATTGTTCTCTTTCCTAGAATTCAGTAAGAATTGAATAAAAATTCAAGTCGACATTTATAACTTAAATAAGCAAATGGCTATTTAAATCAAAGAAGAAAGAACCCTTATTTTTGCACCATCTTATTCTTGGTTCGTTTCCAACAAGTATTCTTTTTCTTTTGATTTTTTTCTACTCTATAAGATGGTAGATACAAATTGTGAACGTTACTGTGTTAAAACAAAAAATTAGAAAACTGTTAGAAGAATAAAAAAATATATAAAATAGTAAAGAATCAGAAATATTCCGAGTCCACAAATTTCTTGTGCGTCCTTAAGGAATTTTAACCCCCTCACAAGTTGCCAAGGTAATGGATTAAATCCTCCCAGGATAAAATGGAATAAACCTTCCTGCAACAGTGGCAATACAAACTGCAGGATACCAACGAACTCAAAGAACGGAGCAAAATCATACTTACGAATTTGAGAGAGAGAGACTGCGAATTAGGATGCAGTATATTCAGAAAGAAAGAAGTTGTAGAGTTTTTTTTTTCGTTTATTGAAGATGCAGCCTTGCCTCAGAATTTATAGGCAAATATCAGAAGAGGTATCTGGAAAGGTGCCTTTTCAGAAAATACGCGGCATGCCGCGGTTCTACCGCGATCGCGGCAGAACCGCGGCCAGAGAGGCTCTTTGAATCTGACTGCCGCGATTCTACCGCGGTCGCGGCAGAACCGCGGCCAGCGAGGCCCTCTGAATTTTCAGCAGGGTTCTGGCGTATTTTCAGCAGTGATTTGGCATTTAATTAATTAAATAAATTTTGTCCAAAAAATAATCTTATCGATCATTTGACAAATCCAAATCCAAAGCCGAAGCCAAGCCGAGCGAGCGACGACTACGGCGCGAGGGTTCATTCTCTTCAACTCCTTTTAAGAGCTTTAAGAAGTGAATCTATATATAAGCACACAAATGTGATTGTCCCTCACCAATGAGGGACAAAGTGCAAGACAAAAGTTCACTTCTTCAAATTTTTATTTTCCCTCCATTTTATTTCCCTCCATTTCCAATTCACACTTCTTCTACTTTAAAGCCCAATGGCTTAAAGTCCAACAATCCCCCACATGAATGGGAATGGTTGTAACAAGAAAGATCATAGATGAAAGCTATGTGATTTTGCAAGTAAGGATTAATTGCATCTGGATAAGTAGGTTTCCCTTTGAACTTTCCGAAGTGAACATATGTCGGATATACTCGGTCAATCGGTAGATTTGATATCTTTGAACCGTCGAACTTTAGTGTATACCTAGACAACCATATGACACACAACCAACCTTGAACCGTCTTTTGGTTCTCATTGTTGTGTTCGTTTTAGCCATGAACACCGCCTGGTTTCATAAGTGCGTAGAGAATTGGCCTTACAGAATTCTCATTGAAGCGGCTTCCACTTCACACTTACATAGGTGATTCCTAAACGTGTAATCCTTTAGATTGACACTATTTGATAAATACCTCATCAAACTTAGGTAACCATTAAAGAAATGTAAAGTTCTATCCTTGTTACTAAACATTGTCTTCATCATGAGAATGGACCAAAGTTTTTATTTTGACAATGTTGAACCGGTCAATCATAACTTTGTTTGAGCTCCATGAACCTAGATCTCGGAACAACCAAAATTCTAGGTAGAGTTACCGCCATGTTGACTTGTCCTTGGCCATAGTCCCATTCCCTTAGATGTTTTCTCAACTCCCTCTCTAGTTAAGCCTTTTGTAAGTGGATCCGCAACATTATACTTTGATCTTACATAATCAATAGTGATAATTCCACTAGAAAGTAGTTGTCTAACGGTATTATGTCTTCGTCGTATATGACGAGACTTTCCGTTATATATAACACTCCATGCCCGTCCTATCGCAGCCTCACTATCGCAATGTATGCAAATAGGAGCCAAAGGTTTTGGCCAGAACAGAATGTCTTCTAAAAAATTCCGAAGCCATTCAGCTTCTTCACCGGCTTTATCCAATGCTATAAACTCTGATTCCATTGTAGAGCGAGCGATACATGTCTGTTTGGAAGACTTCCAAGATACTGCTCCTCCACCAAAAGTAAACACATATCCACTTGTGAACTTTGTTTCTGATGAACCGATTATCCAATTAGCATCACTATATCCTTCAATAACCGCAGGATATTTATTGTAGTGCAAAGCGTAGTCTTGGGTATATTCCAAATATCCTAGAACTCGTTTCATAGCCACCCAGTGATGCTTGTTGGGATTATTGTGAATCGACTAAGTTTACTTATTGCACAAGCTATATCGGGTCGTGTACAGTTCATGATGTACATTAGACTTCCCAACACACGAGCATACTCCAATTGAGACGTACTTTCGCCTTTATTCTTCATAAGATGATGGTTTAAGTCAATTGGAGTCCTTGCACTTCTAAATTCCAAGTGTTTGAATTTTTCAAGTACCATTTTCACGTAATGTGATTGAGACAAAGCTAGACCTTGAGGAGTCCTCTGGATTTTAATTCCTAGAATTACATCGGCAACTCCTAAGTCTTTCATATCAAACTTACTAGCAAGCATACGCTTAGTAGCTTGAATGTCGGCAATGTCTTTGCTCATTATTAGCATATCATCAACATATAAGCAAACAATGACTACATGATTTTGAACGTTCTTAATGTAAACACATTTATCACATTCATTAATCTTAAAACCATTTGACAACATTGTTTGGTCAAATTTCGCATGCCATTGTTTGGGTGCTTGTTTTAGTCCATAAAGAGACTTAACAAGTCTACACACCTTCTTTTCTTTTCCCGGAACCACAAACTCTTCAGGTTGGTTCATGTAAATTTCTTCCTCAAGATCACCATTTAAGAATGCTATTTTTACATCCATTTGATGGATTTGAAGACCATACAAGGTGACTAACGCTATTAGCATCCGAATAGATGTAATTCTTGTTACCGGCGAGTATGTGTCAAAATAGTCAAGACCTTCTCGTTGTATAAATCCTTTGACAACAAGTCGTGCCTTGTATTTGTCAATAGTACCATCGTCTTTCATTTTCTTCTTGAAAATCCATTTAGAACCCAACATTTTGTTACCCGGAGGAAGATCAACCAATTCTCAAGTATGGTTGCTCAATATGGATTCTATTTCACTATTGACAGCTTCTTTCCAATATTGTGCCTCTGAGGAAGACATTACTTCCTTGAAGGTCCGAGGCTCATTTTCTAACAAGAAAGTCAGAAAATCTGGACCGAATGAAGTAGATGTCCTTTGACGTTTACTTCTTCTCGGATTTTCCTCATTAGGCATACCATCTGTTGTTTCCTCCCGAGGTCGTTTTGACTTTTGGCAAGTCACTTCACTTTCCTTTTTATACGGATAAATAGTTTCAAAGAATTCAGCATTATCTGATTCTATTATCGTATTAATGTGAATCTCAGGATTTTTTTATTTATGAACCAGAAAACGATATGCCTTGCTATTGGTTACATATCCAATAAACACACAATCAACTGTTTTTGGACCTATCTTAACCCTTTTAGGTTTAGGTATTTGTACCTTAGCTAAACACCCCCACACTTTGAAGTATTTCAAGCTAGGCTTCCTTCCTTTCCACTTCTCATAAGGAATGGAATGTGTTTTACTATGAGGTACACAGTTGATTATTCAGTTAGCTGTAAGTATAGCTTCCCCCCCACAAGTTTTGTGGTAAGCCAGAACTTATTAGCAATGTATTGATCATCTCCTTCAACGTTTCTGGTTATGAACTTTGGGCATCTATGAGCCATTTTTAGGGTTGCCGTAGCCTTTCATATTCGGTCACCGCCTCGTGTGTTTGGTGCCTCCGGAATTCGGTAGCCCAGGTCATCCAAATTTTCACCAGGCGACAGTCCCCGAGTAGGAGTAGCCCGTGGGATAAACAGTCTACGAGCAGGGGTAGCCCATGGGCTTTTAGGATCCAGGATCAAAAGAGGAAAATGCGGAGTAATAAAGTGTAAGGGAAGTAGAAATTTCTTTCATTGCTTAATATGCAAGGTACATGATCGAAGGCGCATAAAAACTTGTGTTGTGGCTAGAGTGGACTATGTGGGCACGGTTCATATGACCATTTGACCCTTACAATGAATCCTAACCACCAAGCCTTAGCTTTTAGCACATAAACTTTTCTTTTCCCTTGCTAAAGATCTTAATCCTAGGGTAATGGCCTCCAATATTCGAGGCCAAACTCGTGAGGGCTCGGATGCTATTGATCTGATGCAAACGATCATCGATTCTAATTTGAGACTGGTCTTCAAATCTAAGTTAACATGTTTTACTGTTGCCTCGTTAAAAACCTTGTCAAAAAACCCACTTCGGGACAAAATCGGTTCAAGGGAAAAAGAGTGCTACACGTGCTTTTAGACCTAAAAGCCATATCCGTCCTTGGCCGATTACCTGCACACGTTAGTCCAATTTATAACAAAATTAAAAGGGAATTGAGTTCGTACCTTAGTAGTAGTACCGCTTTAAGTGTGTCACGTTCTAGTTGTTCGGTAGTTATACACCGTTTCCGGCTTCGAGTTTATATGATCCTTTGCCGGTTATTCCTACAACTCGATATGGCCCTTCACAATTCGGGCCCAGTTTCCCTTCATTCGGGTTCCTGGTGTATAGTGTTACCCTTCTTAATACTGGGTTCCCGACTTGAAAATGTCAGAGGTTAGCTCTTCGATTATAGTATCTTTCTACTTGCTGCTTTTGGGCGGCCAAACGGACCATGGCGGCCTCCCGCCTTTCGTCCAACTGTTCCAAGCTCGTGATCATGGCCTCGCCGTTTGACTCTTCGGTAGAATATTGGAATCTGAAGTTTGGTTCCCCAACCTTGACTGATATTAAGGCTTTAACTCCATAGACCAGAGAAAATAGTGTGGCCCCAGTGCTTGATTTCGAAGTCGTACGGTATGCCCACAGGACTTCGGGCAAAATCTCCTTCCATTTTCCTTTCGAACCGGTCAACCTCTTTTTCAGGTTTTAGAGTATAGTCTTGTTCGTTGATTCTGCCTGCTCGTTCCCACTAGAGTGGTAAGGCGTTGATAGTTTCTTCCTCTCCGCAATTACATTAGATTGTGGAGAGTAAGGGCAGTTGTTTGGTGAATAATGCCATTTTCCAAACAAATTTCTTCAAAAGGAGATTCATATTCGCCACCCCTATCACTTCTTATCATTTTGATCTTTTTGTTTAGTTGCGTTTCAACTTCACTCTTGTATTGCTTGAAAGCATCAATTGCCTCATCTTTACTATTAAGTAAATAAACATAACAGTATCTCGTGCTATCGTCAATAAAAGTAATAAAATACTTTTTCCCACCGCGAGATGGTGTTGACTTCATGTCGCAAATATCTGTGTGAATTAAGTCTAAAGGACTTGAATTCCTTTCAACGGACTTATAAGGATGCTTAGCATACTTTGATTCCACACATATTTGACATTTGGAATTAATGCAATCAAATTTTGGCAATACTTCTAGATTTATCATCTTCCGCAATGTTTTGAAGTTTACGTGACCTAAACGCGAATGCCATAAAGTGTTTGACTCAAGTAAGTAAGAAGAAACATTCACTTTATTGATAGGAACTGCTATTACATTTAGCTTAAAAAGGCCCTCATTTAAGTAACCTTTTCCTACATATACATCGTTCTTACTAAGTACAACACTATTAGAAATAAAAATACATTTGAATCCATTCTGGACAAGAAGTGAGGTAGACACAAGATTCTTGCGAATTTCTGGAACATGGAGGACTTGGTTTAGAGTCACTATTTTTCCCGACGTCATCTTCAACGCAATCTTGCCAACTCCTTCAATTTTGGCCGTAGATGAATTTCCCATGATGATTGTCTCGTCGGGACCTGCGGGGGCATAAGAAGAAAATAACTCCTTGTTAGCACACACATGGCGGGTGGCTCCAGAATCTATCTACCATTCTTTCAGATTTCCTACCAAGTTGCATTCAGACAACACGGCACACAAGTTTTCCATTTCATCTTCAACCATGTTGGCTTGATTCTTTTTCTTCTTATCAGTCTTTGGCGCACGACAATTCACTGCCTTATGCCCAGTTTTTCCACAATTGTGGCAATTACCCTTGAACTTCTTCTTGCTTGGGTAATTCTTTGGTCCAGAAGCCTTCTTCCTTTTCTTATTTTGTGGTGCCTCCTCAACAATGTTTTCCCCCACAATTGTTGAGTTTCCACGTGACTTCTTTTCAGCATTTTGTTGTCTACTTCTATCCTCAGACGAACAATCAAGTCTTCTAGTGTCATTTCCTTCCGCTTGTGTTTAAGATAGTTCTTAAAATCCTTCCACAACGGAGGTAATTTCTCAATGAAAGCAGCGACTTGAAAAGCCTCATTTATGACCATACCTTCAATAACAAACTCATAATTAGTAATAAGATAAATCTTATTAATAAAATTATTGACTCGGGTCATACCTTCAGCGAGGAGGTCATGCACAATGACTTGTAATTCTTGGACTTGAGTTATGACTGACCTAGTGTCAATCATCTTGAAATCCAAAAATCTTGCAGCCACGAACTTCTTAAATCCGACATCCTCAGTCTTGTACTTCTTCTCAAGTGCATTCCATAACGCTTTTGAAGTTTCCATGACACTATAGACATTGTACAAGTCATCTTCCAAACAACTCAATATGTAGTTTTTGTACAAGAAATCAGAATGTTTCCATGCTTCAGTTACAACAAGTCGTTCATCATCCGGAGTATTCTCAGCCATTACCGGAGGATCCTCCTTGATGAAACGTTGCAAACTCAACGTAGTAAGATAGAAGAGCATCTTCATTTGCCAGCGTTTGAAGTCAATACCGGAAAACTTTTCGAGTTTTTCTGCCGGTGTCATAGCATGAGCAGGAGTAGAACGGCTTGACGAGGCAGCAGCACTCGTAACAGTAGCACTCGTTCCCGCAACACTTCCATTAGTTTGGTTTTCATTCATCATATTTTTGCACCATCTTATTCTTGGTTCGTTTCCAATAAGTATTCTTTTTCTTTTGATTTTTTTCTACTCTATAAGATGGGAGATACATATCTTCAATATTGGAAAGAATGGCAAAAGGCTCTAATAAAGACCGTATGGAGCTAATGGGTGGAAATTCTTATTCTTAAGAGAGAAAAAAAGAGCAAAAAAAATAATAAATGGGAGATGTGAGAAGAAATAGTAATCTTGGAGTTTTGGGAGTTTATATGTGTGGTGCTACACAAGAAATTGAACAATTGAGCAGAGACAGTAGCCATTATAGTCTTTCTACTGGTATTCTTCTTTCTGTTGGTGCTAGAAGTAATCGAAGAGTTAAGCTTCAACGAGGTTTATTATTTCTCCTTGTGATCACCATTATATGGAAAAGCTTCGGCAAAGATAAGGTTGCAATAGCAACGATATTAGTTCAAACATTTCATGCGAAGTCTACCTAATATTATCGCAATGTGAGATTTCGATTCTAAAAGAGTACGGTACAATCTTTCTCAAAGAATATCATACAGATTTTTCTCTACTTTGATCCGCCGTTACATGTTTTGTCGCGTTTGACGTGTGTTAGAGGGATTGTCAAGAGAATCGCCTCAGGTATGTTAAGGCTATCTCTTCTTTCTTTTGGCATGATCCATATGATACGAACGAAACGTGCAAATGCACAAATTCCATGAACGACTCTATTCATAGAAGTATTAGAGATATCTATGTTCTTGAATTTCCGTGTGTCATAATATTTTATCATCTGTTCATGGGTTTCAGAAAAATACGAAAGTTTACTTTATGATATTACTCAAAGGCAAAATGGTCTTATGAAGCTCCGAAAGATTTTATTAACGTACTTTTCATGCATTGCATTCATGTGCATTGACCATATGGCGTTATATACGCATATATATGTATATGGGATATGGGAAAAGGTTACGGCGTTATATACGCACCACCACCTGATCAGCTGGTATATGATGATGATGTTGCCCACAGTGGCTGAAATATGATTCAAACAGCGTTATATACGCGTATATATGTATGTATATATATGTATATGGGATATGGGAAAGGTTATGGCATTATATACGCACCCCCACCTGATCAGCTGATATACAATGATGATTTTGCCCACAGCGGCCGATATGATATGATGGGATGCCCTCAGAGGCTGATGATGTTATGAAACATGTACCTATGCACGACATGAGATTCATACGCATATGCATGACGCTAAAAGTAATTTATGATTTACAAAGTTATCCAGACTTACAGGTTGAGTCATGTACTCTATATTTCTTCCACTTATGTACTTATTTATGTGCCTTACATACTCGGTACATTATTCGTACTAACGTCCCTTTTGCCTGGGGACGCTGCGTTTCATGCTCGCAGGTCCCGATAGACAGGTCGAGAGCTAGCAGAAGATGTTGGTGCGCTCCATTTGCTTCAGAATTGTTCGTTTGGTTAGTATGATTTAGACGTGTATTGTTTGGTATGATGGGACTCTGTCCTGACCTTTATGACATTTATGTACTCTTAGAGGCTTGTAGACATATGTCGTGTATATGAAAGATTGTACGGCTTGGTTGGCCTATGTTTTGAGATTATAAAGGATCATGTTGGCCTATTAGGCCCGTATGTCATATGTATATAATAATGTAATAAGAAAGATATATTACGGTGGTACTCGGTTGAGTAAGGTACCGGATATCCGTCACGACCCATCGGTTTGGGTCATGACATAAAAAGTGAATGTTCGTAGTTTGCTTTAGGCGCGTTTAATGTATCGTCGTGATTGTGGACACATTCGCGTGACATAATTACGATTTTAAAAACAAAATCGGAGTATGCGTTCGCGCAACTTCGATTAAACTTTCTTAATAATAATAAAGCATTACTAATTATGGACACGTTCGCGTGACATGATTTTTGACGCGCCAAACAAATGCGTGCATGTACGCGTGGCTTGTTTCAAGATAATTTCTTAATTAAAAGGGATAACGCACATAGGTTCTAACATGAGTAATTAGACAATTTGATTAAGCCAAGATGATCAAAGAGACCATGATAAAACTACGGAACCCGGAAATTCCTAACACCTTCTCCCGGGTTAATAGAATTCCTTACTTGGATTTCTGTGTTCACAGACCATAAATAAGAGTTAAAACTTCCTCGGTTCGGGATTTTAAACTGGTGACTTGGGATACCATAAATTATCCCAAGTGGCGACTCTAATTTTAATATAAATAACCCCGTTTCGATTGTCACTTAAATTAGAAAAAACTCCTTTATACCCTTCCGGGGTAGTAAAAAGGAGGTGTGACATTATATACCTGAAGATGGATCTTCTCTACGGACTGGATTGGCCCTGCTCGGTTCTGGGTGATTGATGGTCAGTGATGTATATATTCCGGAATGGATCTTTCCAGGGTCGTGTGGCTCATATACAGTACCGAGTGATTGAGCATTTGAGAGTGTGAGCACATGAGGCTGCAGCATGGTGCATCACATACAACATATGCATTGGCATGTAGAAGTAGAGAAGTTATATTCTTCATATCATTCAGATTTGATATATTTTATTGTTTTGAGTTATCTATTGAACTTGAAAGCATGCCTACTATTCTGCACGGTTATTTCTATATTGAATTGTGTCGGTTGAGTTCGTCACTACATTTCAGTCCAAAGGTTGGATTTGTTACTTATTGAGTTGGTTGTACTGACGCTACACCTTGCACCTCGTGTGCAGATCCAGGTGCTTCCGGTCACGGCGGCTGCTGAGTGAGGAGACAGGATCTCGGGAGACTATCGAGGTAGCTGCATGGCTTTCGCTAGCCTTGACTCTCCTTCATTATCTTTATTTGTATTGCAGTTCTTATTCCTTAGACTTTGTAGTAGACTATATCCCGATATAGATATTCATGTACTCGGTGACACCCCGATTTTGGGAGAGATTTGTATTCCGTTGCGGGTTTATTACTGTTTTACAAAGGGTTTTCTTAAATATTAATTGCTTCCGTATATATTTTCAAAGCTTTTATTGTATTGAGATGGTTGAGTAGTGACTTGCCTAGTTTCACGATAGGCGTCATCACGACGGTTGATTTTGGGTCGTGACATAATTCACACACCCTAGGGAAGTATCGATATTTCCAAACACAATTAGATTTTGGAGTATTAAAGTTTTACACTCAAAAAGTTTTTTTAGTTAATAAAATGTTGAATAATTCATGCACACTCGGAAAAGTTTGGTATAAGTTTTTAACAGATTAATTTTTTTATATATAATATATCCAATGAAAATGAGCTATTTGAACTTCTTTTTGGTTTAAGAGTCTTTATTTTATAAAAAAAATATATATATTATTTTATATACCTAGATACATCTATAAAAGAAGCTACAATTAAAACTTTTCATCATCAAAACTTTGCTTTGATCGGATAGCAATTACAAAATTAATGGTTATAATTTCTCTTTCTTTGAGCAAAACGTTATTGCATTAGTAGTTGAATTTTGCATTTACTTTCTATTAGTAGTTAAATTATTCTTTAATATTTCGTAAATTTTGTATTTGCATTGATTATATTTGTATATAAATTTTATATTCAACCAATACATCTTTATTTTGGTATTCTTGATTTGGAACATTGATTGAATGGTCACCTTTTTTTATTAGACTGTATGCTGTAACTTTTTATTAGGTTATTTCTTCTACTATTTTGCGTGCTTGCATTGGACCTTATCTCTGTATTTATTGTCCAACTTTCTACCAGTTTTTAATAGATTTCATATAAAAAACAATTACAATTAAATTATTTTCTTAATATTCTAAAATCTTATAACCAACTAAAATTTTAATTATCCGTACTCTGGTTGTAACAGAATGTGAAAAGAACCTTCGCTTATTCGAATAGCTATGTGGCCAATAATTTTACTAATTTGAGTTCATGCACAATTTAAAAACTATTGTAGAAAAAATATCAAAGAAAGGATACAACGTAGTTATAGGTTCGAATATTTCAAAACAATTCAAATCTTTTGGGGAATCAAAGTTTTTTAAAAGTAGCTTTAATCTAAAAACTTTAAATATTCAAAAGTTATTTTTTCTTGCTGAAACTAAAAAAAATAGCTTGTGAAACTTAAGTAATTGAATAATAAAATTTAAATCAATTTTAAGCTACATACTGATTGAGATGATTAAGTACTTTTAAGGGATAGAGTTTCTTTCTTTATTAAATAGTAAATAGGATTAACAATTAATCATTTCAGGAACCTAATTATACTTTTTAATTGTATTTCATATCTAAAATACAAATTTTAATATAACATAAAAAATTGATAATGATTGAGACAAAATGCACGCGTAATGCACATAACCTAAAACTAGTACAAAAAAATAGCTCTGTTATGCCAATTGTTTGAATCAGATTGTCATGCAATGTTCATTTTAATAAGCAGGCCATGCAAAAGGTTATTCATCGTGAAAATAGCACAGGTTAGCCAATATTTATACTGGTAATTGAAAAATAGTCAGCGTTTGCAAAGTCATTAAAAATAGTCACTATTTTGCTGCAACACGGAAAGTTCCAGCATAATATACTAGAGATTGATGCACTTGTATATGAACTTCCAGCATATTATGCTGGAATTCCAACACACGAAAAGTTCCAGCATAATGTACTAGAGATTGGAGCACCTATGTATGAACTTCCAGCATATTATTCTGAGCCAATAGATTACAGAAATCTGTATTGCTGTAAAATAAAATAATAAACTTTCTGAAAAATAGAAATAGAAAATTAGTAGAACTAGAACGTCAAAATATATTCTAGAAACAGTATAGTAACTTCAAAATAAATTCTGAAAAACAGTATAGGAACAAATCGAGCCCACTGAATATACAGTGTGTCCTTAAGAAAATTATTCTCCTCAAGTACCCGAGGTTCTGGAATATATCCTCCCATGATAGAACAATTTAACTCACTAGAGTGTTGGTACCAAAAACGCCGATGAACAACGAACCATTCGAAGGCTGTAAAACACACTGAAATTTTTGTGCAGAAGAAGAAGAAGATTATCAGAAAATTACGTAAGTAAATATTCTAGGATTTGAAGGAATATAGATAGCCAATTTGGTACTATTTCAGAACAGCCATAGATGTTGGACATATTGCGGGAAAATTAAACGAATTTAAAATAATCCAGGAAAGAAAAAATTGGACCGGATCGGACCGAACCGGGTCGCGAGTCATGGGTGATTTGAATTTTCGTTAATTAATTTTAATTAATTAATTAAATATTTCAAAATAATTTTGTCCAAAAAGATTAATCAATCAATCTGTCTTTGACGAAATCCGAATCCGAACCCGAATCTGAATCCGAAACCGAAGCCGAAGTCGAATCCGAGCCGAGCGAGCGACGACGACGACGACGACGTGAGGCTTGCCTTCTTCTTAGCTATTTAAGAGCTAAAAGAAGAGCTTCTCTATATATACACAAAGATTTTCTTTCTTTCTACCAATGAGGGACAAAATGTATTAGTAAAGTGAACTCATTCAAAATTTCACTTCCCTTCATTTATTTTCCCACCATTTTTCATTCACTCTTCTTTTTTTATTAATAACAAAATCCAACAATCCCCCACATGAATGGGGAATGGCTATAAACTTAAAGGAATGCACGAACGTGTGTGTGTTTCACATGCAAGAATTAATTGCATCTGGATAAGTAGGTTTCCCTTTTGAACTTTCTGTAGTGAACTTATATCGGATATACTCGATCAATCAGTAGATTTGATATCTTTGAACCGTCGAGCTTTGTTGTATACCTAGACAACATAAGTCACACAATCAATCCTTAACCATCTATGATTCTAATGGTTGTGTTCGTTTTAGCCATGAACACCGCCCGGTTTCATGAGTGCTTAGAGAATGGGCCTTTATTTTCATTCTCCTTGAAGCGGCTTACACTTCACACTCACATAGGTGATTCCTAAACGTGTAATCCTAAAGACACACTATCTGGTCATATCCTGCCAGACTTAGCAAATCATTAAAAAGCTTTAAGCTTTATTGACTCATCAAAAAGCCTTAATGCTTCACCTCATTTTTGAACATTGTCTTCATCACGAGAATGGGTTGAGTTAGTTGACAATGTTTAGCCGTCATTCATAACTTTTTTGATCTCTTTGAACCTAGCTCTTGGGATCTCCAGTCTGCTAGGTAGAGTTACTGCTATGATGACTTGTCCTAGGCCTTTAACCCCATTCTCTTTGATGATCTTTCAACTGCCTCTCTAGATAAGTCTTTTGTAAGTGGATCCGCCATGTTATCTCTTGACTTTACGTACTCAATTGTGATAACATCACAAGAGAGTAGTTGTCTAATGGTATTGTGTCTCCGTCTAATATGACGAGATTTTCTGTTATACATAACGCTCCCTGCCCTACCTATTGCCGCTTGACTATCACAATGTATACAAATAGGTGCCAAAGGTTTGAGCCAAAATGAAATATCCTCCAAGAAATTCCTGAGTCATTCAGCTTCTTCACCGGCCTTATCTAAAGCTATGAATTCAGATTCCATTGTAGAACGGGCGATGCGCGTTTGTTTGGATGATTTCCAAGATACTGATCCACCCCCAATTGTGAAAATATATCCACTTGTGGATTTAACTTCAGATGATCCAGTAATCCAATTTGCATCACTATATCCCTCGATTATGGAAGGATATTTGTTATAATGCAAAGCATAATTTTGGGTATGTTCCAGATATCCCAAAAACTTGTTTCATTGTCATCCAATGTATTTGATTGGGATTACTTGTAAACCAACTCAGTTTGCTAATAGCAAATGCTATATCTGGTCGTGTACAATTCATGATATACATCAAACTTTCCAATACTTTTGTATAGTCCAGTTGTGAGTCACTTTCACCTTCATTCTTTTGAAGTACATAACTCACGTCAATTGGAGTCTTGGCTATTTTAAAATCCAAATACTTAAACTTGTCAAGTACCTTTTCAATATAGTAAGAATGTGATAATGCTAGACCTTGTGGAGTTTTGTGAATTCTATTTTCTAAGATCACATCAGCAACTCCTAAGTCTTTCATGTCGAATTTGCTAGCCAACATGCGTTTTGTAGCATTTATATCTGTCATACTTTTTCTCATTATCAACATGTCATCAACGTATAAACAAATAATGACTTCATGACCTGGAGTGTTTTTAATGTAAACACATTTGTCACACTCATTGATTTTAAATTAACTTGCCAACGTTGTTTGGTCAAATTTTGCATGCCATTATTTGGGTGTTTGTTTAAGTCCATAAAGCGATTTAACAAGTTTGCACACTTTCATTTCTTTACCAGGAACCACAAAACCTCAGATTGTTTTATGTAAATCTCTTCCTCCAATTCTCCATTTAAGAAAGTTGTTTTAACATCCATTTGATGGATTTCAAGACCATACACGGCTGCTAGTGCCACTAACACCCTAATAGATGTTATCCTTGTTACTGGTGAGTAAGTGTCAAAGTAATCAAGACCTTCCTTTTGTCTATAACCTTTGACAACAAGTTTTGTCTTATATTTGTCAATAGTATCATCAGCTTTAATTTTTCGTTTAAAGATCCATTTCGAACCTAAAGGACTATTTCCCGGAGGAAGATCAACCAATTTTCATATATAGTTATTCAAAACTGATTGAATATTACTATTAACTGCCTCTTTCCAAAATGCTGAATCAGAAGACGACATAGCTGCTTTAAAAGTTTAAAGCTCATTTTCAAGCAAGAATGTCACAAAATCTGGTCCAAAAGAAGTAGATGTTCTTTGACGTTTGCTACGCCTTGGATCTTTTATACTTGGAGTATATTCCTTTGGTTCTTCCCAAGGTCGTTTAGGTTTTTCACTTAACGACTCGCATTCAGTTTTATACGAATAGATGCTTTCAAAAAATTCAGTATTATCTGATTCCATTACCATATTAACATGAATCTTGGGATTATTAGATTTATGAACTAAAAATTGACATGCTTTACTGTTTGTAGCATATCTAATGAAAACGCAATCTACTATTTTTGGTCCAATTTTAACCCTTTTAGGTAAAGGAACTTGTACCTTTTCTAGACACCCCCACACTTTGAAATATTTCAAGTTGGGTTTTCTTCCTTTCCATTTTTCATATGGAATAGATTGCTTTTTTCTGTGGGGTACTCTGTTGCGTATTCGGTTAGCTGTAAGGATAACTTCCCCCCACAAACTCTGCGGTAATTCGAAACTTATTAATAAAGAATTTATCATTTCTTTTAATGTCCGATTTTTTCTTTCCGCAATTCTGTTGGATTGAGGTGTGTAATGTGCAGTAGTTTGATGGATAATTTCATATTCTGAACATATTTCTGCAAACAGAGATTCATATTCTCCACCTCTATCACTTCTAATCATTTTGATCTTTTTATTCAATTGATTTTCTACCTCATTCTTGTATTGCTTAAATGCTTCAATTGCCTCATCCTTACTATTAAGCAAATAAACATAACAATATCGAGTACAATCGTCAATAAAAGTAATAAAATACTTTTTCCCACCTTGAGATGGTGTCGACTTCATATCGCAAATGTCAGTATGAATTAAGTCTAAAGTATTTGAATTCCTTTCAACAGACTTATAAGGATGTTTTACAAACTTAGATTCAGCACATATTTGACATTTCGATTTATTACACTCGAATTTAGGCAATACTTCTAAATTAATTATCTTCTGCAAGGTTTTATAATTGACATGTCCTAAACGAATATGCCATAAATCATTTGACTCCAATAAATAAGAAGAAGCTGAAATTTTATTCATACTGTCAACAACCATTACATTGAGTTTGAAAAAGCCCTTCGTGAGGTAGCCTTTTCCAACATACATTTTATTCTTGCTTACAAAAACTTTATCAGAAACAAATACACATTTGAATCCATTCTTTACAAGTAAAGAAGTAGAAACTAATTTCTTCCTAATAGTAGGAACATGAAGAACGCTGTTGAGCGTTAACACCTTGCCGGAAGTCATCTTTAGGAATATCTTCCGATAACCTTCAATCTTGGTTGTTGCATTATTTCCTATGGAAATCTCTTCTTTGGGACCAACAATAGAGTAAGTCGCAAATGCTTCTTTGACAGCACAAACATGTCGAGTGGCTCTAGAGCCAATCCACCACTCCTTCAGATTTTCAACTAGGTTTCATTCTGAAAGCATTGCACAAAGATCATCAATGTCATCATTATTCTCCACTATGTTGGCTTGTCCCTTCTTCTTATCCTTTTTGGGGAGACGACAATCAGGGCTTTTATGACCAACTTTTTCACAATTGTAGCAATTGCCCTTGAATTATTTTTTGTTCTGCTCATTAGTCTGTCCAGAAGATCTCTTCCTCTTCTTACTTTTTGGAGCAGTCTCCTCAACGATATTAGCTCCCATGATCGTTGAATTTTCACGAGACTTCTTCTCGGCTGTTTTGTTGTCTTCCTCAATCTTTAGACATATCACAAGATCTTCCAACTTCATTTCTTTGCGCTTGTGCTTAAGATAGTTCTTGAAATCTCTCCACAAAGGAGGCAATTTTTCAATCATTGCAGCCACTTGAAATGCTTCATTCACGACCATACCTTCAGCAATAAGGTCATGAAAAATAAGTTGAAGCTCCTGAACTTGGGTTACCACAGTTTTGATGTCTATCATTTTATAGTCTAGAAACTTGGCAACTACGAACTTCTTCAAGCATGCATCTTCTGTCTTGTACTTCATCTCAAGTGCGTCCCATAATTCTTTCGAAGTATTCATCGCACTGTACACATTGTACAAGTCATCCTCTAAAGTGCTTAAGATATAACCTTTGCAAAGAAAATTTGCCTGCTTCCATGCCTTAACAATCATGAACTTTTCATTGTCCGGCATATCCGCAGTAGGCACTGGAGGCTCTTCACTAGTGAATTTCTGTATACCAAATGTGGTAAGCTAGAAGAACACCATTTGCTGTCATCCTTTGAAGTTGGCTCCAAAAAATTTCCCCGGTTTCTCGGCCGGAGGAACAACAGTGCGGCTTGACGAGGCTATCGTCGTTGCACCAACAGTCGCAGAAGGATTTCCGTTATCAATTGCCATTTCTCACGGAGTGTTGCTACCAAAAACGCCGATGAACAGCGAACCACTCGAAGGCTGTAAAACACACTGGAATTTTTGTGCAGAAGAAGAAGAAGATTATCAGAAACTTTCGTAAGTAAATATTCTGAGATTTGAAGGAATATTTATAGCCAATTTGGTATTGTTTCTGAAAAGGTTTGCAACCTTTCAGAACAGCCATAGCTGTTGAAAATATTACGGGAAAATTAAACGGATTTAAAATAATTCGAAAAAGAAAAAATTGGACCGGACCGGACCGGGTCGCGGGTCATGGGTGATTTAGTCACAGCATATATGTTTCATTACTGCTATAAACCGATTCTTTGATTCTGATATTTATGATGAATATATTGCAGAGTTGATAAAAATGCAGATGGTAGAATCTCAGAAGAAGTCAAAGAGGTATACGGAATTCCATATTATATATTACTAACATATTAATGAATTTTTACACTATCACTACGTAGCTAGATATAATGGATTACTATATCAAGCTTATTACGAAGAGCTATCTGTTAGTGTAGGTTAACTTAACATGATACTGTGTAACATCCACTCATCGTCAATGCATATAACTAACTAAACCCTTTATGTTCTCTTGTACTGCCGTCTTCTTCAACTTTTCTCAGATTGGGCGTATCCAGTGTAGAGGTTATGGGTTCATCTGAACTCGTAGCTTTCTCTCGTACTTTGAATTTTGCTAAAATAGTATTAACTATGTATAAATAATAATTTTTGAACTCATTAAATTAGATGGGATGCGGTATAATTGTGAATCTTAACCCATAAAGTTCAAACTCTAAATTCGCCTCTCGCGCTATCATTAACAAAATCTATCATTTTCGGTGCAGAAGTGCATCTGCTAATAAGCTGTCAAATATCCAGAAACAAGCTGATGAATACGCAGCATCAATAATGGAAGAGTTAGACCCCGACAACTTGGGATACATTATGGTTAAATTCTAAAGACCCTTTCAATTCTCAACTAAATAAATATTATTTTTCAATTGGTGATGCTTTGATCAACAGATTGAGAACTTGGAAATGCTTTTATTACAAGCTCCAAATCAATCAGAAGGAGGAAAAGGACTGAACAGGAATTTAAGTCATATGCTAAGTTTGAAGCTCACTACTAGAATTCCGGAAAAAAGTGACCAAAATTTGGCGACCAATATTGGTCTGTCAAGAATAGCAACCAAAGTTGGTCGCTAAATTAGCGAAAATAATGAAATAAATATTTGAAATACATTAGCGACCAAGGTTGGTCGCCACTTGGTCGCTAATTTCGTCAAAATGTTGACCGGACTGGTCAGACTTGCTTGGTCAAAGGTATACTGAGATTAGCGATTAACGGTGGTCGCTAAAGCGGGACCCACCTATCAAATTTAATAATTATATTATTATTTTAAAAAAATTACAAAATATAAATATATATAATTTAAAATTAGCGACCAACGTTGGTCGCTAACTAAAGGGTAAGCAGATAGCGACCAACTTTGGTCGCTAAAATGGGACCCAGTATTAAAATTTTAATAATTATATTTATATTACAAAAAATTTATAAAATATAAATAAATATAATTCAAAGTTAGGACCAAAGTTGGTCACTTACTGAAATAGAGACCAACTTTGGTCGCTAATCGGGGACCCAGTTCTAACGTTTAACAAATATATTATTATTTTAATATTATTAAAATATAAATAAATCTGATTTAAATTTTGCGACCAATTTTGGTCGCTAATTTAAATTTATGTATAGCGACCAAAGTTGATCTCTATTTCAATTTATCTAAATTACTTTTAATTCAATTTAAAATTACACACACACACACACACACACACATATATATATATATATATATATATATATATCAAAAGAAAAAAAAAGTAAATTCATTTTTTTTGCAAAATAATGATCAACTTTGGTCGCTATTTTGGTCAAACAGATATAGCTACCAAAATAGCGACCAAAGTTGGTCGCTATTTTTAATCCAGAGTCAAAATCGGGTTTCCCCTCCCATTCTCTTATTTTCTTCTCAAAATTTTCCCAAACTCTCTCTCAACATATTCTCTTCCCCTTCTCTATTTCCCTTACACAAATCAATCCCCCCCACCCCTTGCCACCACTGTGACCGCGCGCCACCACGCCGGAGCCGCTGCTAACTGTCGCCGGAGCCGTTGTCTGCCTCTAGCACTGTCGCAGGAGCCGTTGTCCCCCACCCATTGCCACCACTGTTTTTTAATCCTCCTTTTAATCTACCAAGGTTAGTAATCTACCTTATTAGCTTTTTAATTTTTAATTTTTGCTATATAATTTTATGTAATTTTTTAGAGTTTTTGTCTATTTAGTATTAGGGTTTTTGATTTGAACTACATTAGATTTATGAACTTAAGGTAGAAATTATGATCTTTTGGTTCTTCTATTAATTTATATTGAGTTCAATTGTGCAAAAGAAACAATTCATACATTAGCAATACCTAGATAAGAGTACTTGTAAATACATTGTCTTAGAAGAGGAGCAATACCTAAATAAGTACCTAAATTCATGCTTTAAACTATGCATTATATATTTATAAGATAAGAAAAAAGAATTAAAGGGAGGAGTTTATTAATGTATTAATTAAGAACTTAAGGTCATATAGGACTTTTAGGCTATGAATTGGACTTTTAATTAACTAAAAAAAGATTAGGATATGAATTAACTAAATTAATTTGTTCTTGCTTTATTTATATAGATGGAACATCGTACTTGGATGTACAATAGGAACTATCCTAATCGACAGGGATTGCAGGAGGATCTTTTAGAAGGGGTTGATGACTTTATTAGACATGCAATGTCACTTCCGCCATACCGAAATAAAGGAGTAATTAGGTGCTCTTGTGTTAGGTGCAGCTGTATGAAGTTTGGAAAACAGGAGGAAGTTAAGGTTCATCTTTATATTAAGGGATTTATAGCGAATTACTTTGAGTGGACTAATAAGGTTCATCTTTATGGTAGCCATGGGATATTTCATAACATGGTTATTGGTGAAAGTAGTAGGTCGGTGGAGAATACAAATCATGATTCCAGAATTCATGATATGGTTGCAGATGCTTTTGGAATGCACTTAGGGGGTGAGCCCAATGAAAATGTTGAACAAACTCCTAATGATGAAGCAAAACATTTATATGAACAATTAGAGGAAGCTAGTCGTCCACTACGTAAAGGAAGTCCGCACTCTGAGTTGTCTGTTGAAGTTAGATTACTAAGTATCAAATCTGATTGGAATATTTCTGAAGGAGCCATGGACTCTTTCATTGACTTTATGCATGAACTAGTTGACACTGATATCGAATTACCTGGTGATTTCTATAAGGCAAAGAGATTAATTTCTAAGTTAGGACTTTCGTCAATGAGAATTGATTGTTGTAAAGATGGTTGCATGTTATATTATAAAGATGATGCAAATTTAAGCAGTTGTAAATTTTGCGAAAAGCCTCGTTTCAAGAGGCTTTCCAGTGGGAAGATGGTCGCTATCAAGGAGATGCATTATTTACCTCTTATACCTAGGCTAAAGAGGTTATATGTGTCGATGAGTTCTGCTCCTCATATGAGATGGCACTTTGAAAATAGAAGACCACCTGGTGTTATGTGTCATCCTTCAGATGGAGAAGCTTGGAAGCACTTTGATAGGACATATCCAGATTTTGCTAGTGAATCAAGGAACATTCGGTTAGGTCTGTGTGCGGATGGCTTCACGCCTTTTTCTGTATCTGCGACACCGTATTCATGTTGGCCTGTCTTTCTTACACCTTATAATCTACCACCCGAGTTGTGCATGACTAGTCCATATATATTCTTAAATTGTATTATCCTCGATTCACGTAATCCGAAAAGTTTGATAGATGTATATTTGCAACCTTTGATTGATGAGCTGAAACAATTGTGGTACGATGGTGTTGAAACATATGACATATCAACCAAGCAGAATTTTAATTTGCGTCCTAATTTAATGTGGACAATTAATAATTTTCCTGCGTATGGAATGTTGTCTGGGTGGATGATTGCTGGGAAGCTAGCTTGTCCTTACTGCATGGAAAATAGTAAAGCGTTCACTTTGAAACATGGCCGAAAGCAATCATGGTTTGATTGTCATCGTCAATTCTTGCCTCCTGATCATGAGTTTAGAAGGATGAAAAATTCATTCAAAAAGAATAAAATGAAATATGATTATCCACCTCCGATACTTTCAGGTGAGGAAATTTGGGAGAGGGTCCAGAACTTTAGTAGAGTTACAGAAGCTCCACCTTATAGATTCCCTGGATACGGTGTTAGTCATAATTGGACCAAACTGAGTATATTTTGGGAGTTCCCTTATTGGAAGGATAATCTTCTCCGTCACAACCTTGATGTCATGCATATTGAGAAGAATTATTTTGACAATTTGTTCAACACAATGATGGATGTTAAAGGTAAGACAAATGATAACCCGAAGGCTAGAATAGACTTACAAGAATATTGCATGCAGCCTGAATTATACTTGCAGACAGCAAATAATGGTAAGATATTCAAGCCCAAAGTAAGTTACACATTCACTTTGGAGAAAAGACGGCAGATTTGTGATTGGGTAACGAAATTGAAGATGCCTGAGGGTTATGCGTCGAATTTTGGGGAAAAAGTTGATATGGAGGTAGGGAAGTTGAGCCATTTGAAAAGTCATGACTGTCATGTTTTCATGGAGACCTTAGTGCCTATTGAATTTTGTGGTTTGCCTGAAAGAATCTGGAAACCTATCACAGAGATTAGTTTGTTTTTCAAAGACTTGTGTTCTTCCACATTAAGGGAAGAAAACCTACTCCAAATGGATCAGAACATTCGTATAACTTCTTCTAAGATGGAAAAGATATTTCCATGTGGGTTTTTTGATATGATGGAACACCTTCCAATCCACCTTGTACATGAGGCACGACTTGGAGGGCATGTTCAATGCAGATGGATGTATCCCTTTGAGAGGTAATATTATATGTTTGATGTAATTTTCTGTTTTATTTGAATGTTCTTGGCTAACCTGAAATTATGTAGGCCAATGGCAAATGCAAATAATTTGTTAAGCAGAGGAATAGGATTGAAGTATCTATATATGAAGCTTATCTTGCAAAGGAAACTGCTCTTTTTTGTTCTTATTATTTTGAGAGTAATGTGCCATGTGCTAGGAATAGGCCATAAAGGCACATGGTCGACCTTAAGAATGATCCATTATATCCGCCTATGTCCATATTTAATCAACCAAGCCGATGTTCTAAGGATGTTAGAAAGAGAAGTTTGAGTGATATGGAGTTCAAGTCAGCTACACTTCACGTGTTGCTAAATTGTCCTGAAGTTGTACCATTTCTCAAGTAAGTATTGATTTAGTAGTTATCAAAATATAAAAATTACTGTGATTACATCTCAATGCAACTACTAAAAATATTTGATGTGTCACAGTCACTTCGTGGGTCAATTTGGCCATGATGTTGTATATACAAGATTTGATACGCGGTTCAAATAATTTGTAAGTTTCTCCTTAAAATATTCTAACACTATATAGGTAAACAATGTTTGGAAGTTATGCTAACTTATGAATTTTTTTAACAATATGTAGGTAAATGATCCAAATAATGGTGTAAATCAATTTTTGAAAGATATATCTTGGGGACCTGGGGTTGAGGTTCATAACAATGTCTAAGTACGTTGTGAATGGTTATAAGTTTCATACAGAGGATTGCTCTAAAAATAAAAATAGCAACAACAGTGGGGTGTGGGTTCAAGGTGGTGATGACAACCAAGATGGAGATATTGATTATTATGGTGTGCTCAAAGAAATAATAGAAATAGAATATACAGGTTGTCCATATAAGAAATTAATACTCTTTAGATGCAAGTGGTTTGACCCACATCCAACAAGAGGTACAAGAGTACACAATCAATACAACATAATTGAGGTTAATCATACGAGGGAGTATGATCGCTATGATCCTTTCATAATTGCTAATGTTAGGCAAGTGTATTATGCTCATTATTCATTGCAGCGGAATAAGTCTGATTGGTGGGTTGTAATAAAAACTAAGCCTTTGGGTAGGGTGGAAGTCGAGAATGTGTTGGATGTTAACGATATCTCCAGCGTTGACCAAATAGTGGACGAAGTTTTAGAAAATGATTTGGAACATCCTGAACACATATTGGAAGAAGTTGATATAAATGAAGTAAGAATTATAGAAAACTAGGAAAAAGAATCAACTGATGAAGCTCAAACTAGTGAGGAAGATGAATTCTTGGACGAGGAACTATACATCGATGAGCTTTAAAAAGTTGGTTTCTTTAATAACTCTCGTTTATAGCTAGTTTCTTTATATGTTTCAATCTAAATATGTATTATATTATGCAGATGACAGGAAAGGGACGAGGTAATAATGATCCTGCTAGTTCTCGGGGTCGAGAAAAGGCTAAGAAACCAAATAGGAGGGTAGAAGATAATCCTCCATCTTTTCCTGCATCTTCAGAGATGCCTATGCCTATGGCTTTGCCTCCACCCCAAGGCTATTCTGAGCTGCCACAGCATCACTAGCCCTACACCTTCGTGCAGACACCAGGTCTTTCGTCATAGGGCCATAGGACTGTACGTCCGACATACAGTCCAGCTGCCGCACGACCACATGGATCGCAACCATCTGCATCGCATGGATCGCATCGATCCATGTCACATCCACATGGATCACAGGCATCAATATCACAGCCATTCGGGTCACAGCTATCAGTCTCACGTCCACTTGCGGGCCATACAGCTATGTCGCAGTCACAGGGTTCGCAACCATCTTCATCTGAGACTCCACCTATTTCAGGCCTTCGCCTGCGATATACTAGCTCTGACCCCCCTACACCTTCCACACATGCCTCTGATATACATGTTTCGGACGGTGATGCTGATGATGACGAGGAGGTGCATTATGATCAATATGGCAGGATCATCATAGTCCCTAAGGGTGATGGGTAAGAGTTATTTGTCATTTTTACGTTTGTGAGCACGTGATTTTTGCCTCATACAAATTACTCCAAAATAATTCCTGAAATTAGGTCTTTTCTTTAATTATGTGTTATTTTTAGGAAATATTGTACTGATTCCTGTTTGTTTGCATAGGTATATGTGCGTGTGTAATTTTATTAATGCATTTAAAAATACAAAAAATAATATAATGTAATCTGTGTTGTATGTGCATTTAGGATTTAGTTTTTTTCAATTTAGGAATTAACAGGTTTGTTTTACAAAAAGAAAATCAAAAAATGTAATTATTATAATTTTGTCATTTAAATGTGCTCTTATGTGATTTCATTTTTCTTTGATTTGTGTGTTAAGTATTGTAAGTGTTAATTAATATTTGTAGTTAATTAGGATTTGTATTTAAATCATAAAATTAAAGAAGAAAAGGAAAAGAATTCAAAAAATGAAGAAAGAATCGGATTGGGCCAGTTTTAGGCCCAAAGAGTTGCACTTCCTACCCAGCCCATACCCGTCCCAAATCCAGTCCACATGTATCTAAATTAAACGACGTCGTTTCATCATGCTCAAATCTGGTTCATTGATTTCACTTGATCAACGCTCCAGATCAATTCTTCCACACCCGACCCGTGCCCATCCAAAATTGATCCGGTCTTGAGGATAAACAAAACGATGTCGCTCCACTTACTCGATAAATCCAGACCATTGATCTCATCAGATCGAACGGTCTGGATCCAACCCTCACATGCATATATAAAGGGTCCAAACTAACCCCCCCCCGCCCCCCAAACCAGGACCCCCTCCTCTCATTTCTCATCAAACCTCGTCTCTTTCAGAGACGAGGAACCCTAATAGCCGCCACCCCGTTCCCTCGTCGTAAACCCGGCGGTGCCGTTCCGGTGGCTGTGAAATTCACACCACTAGAGCACCTAACCTCCCTCTCCATGAATCCTTTAACCATTTTGCTCGAATCAGGCCGAAGCTCCTCGAATCTTCAATTGAAGATTCGAGTAAAACCTAACCCTACCCCAACCTACCCCAAACTCACACCAGTTATCCACCTGACCTCCCTCGTGCCTAAAACACCGTTGGTTTGGTTCGAATATGTCTAGAAATGCTCGAATTTTAGATCAAAGAATCAGGAACCCTAAAAATCCAAAGCGTGGAAGTTGTCCAAATTAAATGAGAGATTGGGGGTGTAATAGACTTTAATCGAGGTATTCTCAGTTGAGAATACTTCGAGTAAAGTTTGTTCAACCTCAAAATGTTTGAATCCTAGTTTGAGCCTGTGTCCGTATAAGTTCTGAAGGTTTGAGGTATTTTCCTTTTTCTTTTATTCCACATTTATGAGTTTTGCTTATCTATGTATCTGTTTAGTATAGTTTTATTAGTTTACCATCTTCTATCAGATAATTCTGCTCATCTTCAGCGGACTTTTTATTTTTGTCCAATTCTTTCACTTGTTTATTGTTTGCTATAATTGTCATATGCTATAATTTGTGTAATCGATCAAATAAGTGTTGTCGATTGGTCTGGGACGCTTGAATGTTAAGATTAGCCTGATAATAAGTCTAAATTATGGTTCATTCCTATCTGATTCCCCTCTTGATTCGTTCATGTTCTGAAGTTGTACTGAAAGGAGTTAATTGCTATATGTTGAACTTAGAATTGAGCCTGTTGGTACATTCAGTTCCTTGAACTGAAGTTATTGGTCATTGATTGCCCTGGATCGTTATTCTTATGTTAATACCATGTGATTTGATTTAAATCCATCTTGGTTTGAATGGTCATTTGAGTTTTAAATTGAATTGGTTCTAGCTGTTGTAGTTAAATTCAGTTAGTGGTTGGATTTGAATAGATTGGAGAGGTTCAATGCAGGTTGAAAGGGAGTGGGTAAGGCAGTATTTTTCATAACTTTCAGGGCAGTAATAGTCAGGGAATTTCAGGGGTGTTTGGGAAATAAAACAGTTAGTATGATACTTTATTGCTAGTGCTTTATCAATGGGGTATTAATTAATCCTAATAGGGAACCAAAGGAGGCGGAGAGGCTGAAATTAAGGGAAAGTTTTCCTTAGTGGCTGGTTCATTAGAAAAGCAGTTTTAGTGGCAGATTTTAGTGGAAAAATCTGCCTTAGATAACAAGGGGGTCCGGGCAGCAGAAAAGGAGGGGAAACAAGTTGCATAAAAGGGTATATTGGGACTGATTTAAGGGGAGAAGACACAGAAAAAAAACGATACAGAAAGAGAGACAGAAAGGATACAGACGGAGAGAACAGAAAAAAAACAGAAAGAGAGAAAGAAGGAGATTCAAAAGAGAGGAGGAGATAGGAAATAGATACAGAAAGAGAGCTTAAGAGATTTATTGGGAGAAAGAGATCTAAACTCTAAAAGTTCTGAAAATTGAGAGCTAAGACATACACGGATATACACACATAGGAAGACAATTCTGATGTTGCATTGAAGTTTTTACTGATTGAGAATTGTATTTAAACTTCTGAAACAATCTCAACTCACCTGAGGGAGAAAGGTTTTTAGAATTGGTCTTCAAATTTGGTTTAAAGCTATATGAGATACTGTTTGATTGGAGCTGTTTGTTGCTGCTGGTGATAGTTGTTGTTATTCTTGTTGATCTTACCTCCTTTTGACTTTCATTTCCAGGTATGTAAAGATATTTGAACCTTGATGTAAATCTAGATCAAAGCTTAAAATCAAGCTGAAATTGTGATTTTGTTCTTTCAAATAGAAGCTATTGTTTTTTTTTATTTTTCTGTACATTTATCTCGTCAAGCATCAGATTTTTGTTAAATCTAGTTGATGTAGGGGTTTCTTGTTTGTCTATAGCATGTTAATGGTTATGTGATTAACCATAAGTGAGAGGAAAATTGACATAATCAGTTGCGTTTAAGATATTGGAATATTCCTAAAGGTTTAGATGTGTATTTGTGGTATATAATGTCAATTCATTTGATCAAATTTGTAAATTAGTTTTCTTTCTTAATAGCAAATGGCCATTTATTTTAGGATGCGATTAACCCATTTCCTTATAAATAGTATATAAAAATAATCTCAATGATTTGTACAAAGTATAGATTTAGTATTTGTAAATAGCTTGCATAAGCCGAGATAAAAATTGGTTTGATTTTATTTATCCCAAACTTAATCATCGTAAGCAAATTAACCAATTAATTTGACCTTTGGACTAAAAACTAGTTGTGTAGAAGAAGGTCAGATTTATAAATACAAATTGCAACATTTTAAGTCAAAGATATACAAAGTAGAGTTCGCTTCGAATAGAATAATGGAAATTCTTCGAAAAACTATTAGTTTGCTTATCAATTAAATTTTTCCTAGTTTTTACACGTAATTCGCTTTTGGTAAGTTTTCAAACATATATACTTAGTCTTAAGCTTAGGAAAAATAATAAATAACTTGTGCATATAATTATCAAGTACTAAAAATACATAAACAAAATACATATACCGTATTCACGATAAAATGGTAGTTTTAGTTGCATGTTATTTATGTATTTTTCATCTCATTAATTCTTTTAATTTGAATAGTTTTGAGGTATATAATTCACACGCTTAAAAAAAATAACTTGTGGCCAACACCTAATAAAATTTTGATTTTTTAAGAAATCTCGAGACATTCCATTCGGTGATTTCCCATCGCTTTCATATTTAAAAGTAGATGGACATAATAAACATTTGTAGAAAAATTTATATTACCATCAAAAGTATCTTGTAATTGGGGACACGTTCGCGTGACATGATTACATTTCTAAAGACAATTCGGATATGCGTTCGCGCAACTTCGAACAAACTTTCTTAATAAAAGGGGTTTTTTCGGAGGATATTAAATTAATTTATTTCATATAACCCGAGATGTGCAGTTCACTATTTAATCATACAAGAGTGACGAATGTTCGTAATTTTATTTTAAGCACGCGCAATTTCGGCCATAAATTCTTTTATAATAAAAATATAAATAATACTATCAATCTCATTGTGTACACGTATGCGTGACACGATTCTTTACATTTAAAAAAAATATAATGTGAATATACGTACGCGTGATTCGTTTCAACGAAGGTCTATAATTGTAAACAATCTAACCAAAAGCGGTAACAAAATCATGCAACAAGAAGTAATGTATTTAGTAAATCAAGATAATTAAGCCAAGTATAAAAATGGTTAAGCGACCGTGCTAGAACCACGGAATTCGGGAATGCCTAACACCTTCTCCCGGATTAACAGAATTCCTTACTTGGATTTCTGGTTCGCAGAATGACAAACATAGTCATATTTTCCTCGATTCGGGATTAAAATCGGTGACTTGGGACGCCATAAAATTCCCAGGTGACGACTCTGAAATTAATAAAGAATCTCATTTAGATTGTCCTTTAATTGGAAAAACTCCCTTTACATTACGCCCTCCTCCGGAATGTTGTGTAAAGAAAGAGGTGTGACAGCTCTGGCGACTCTGCTAGGGACCGAACCCAGAATCTCTGGTTCAGGGTTCAAGAATTCGAGCTTAAAATAACTGTTATAGTTGGCTTTGTTTGTTATCTGATTTTTCCACATATTTGTGCTTAATGTACTAAATGTTGCTTTTTACCGCTTTAATATTATCTGAATTGTGTATATAAAACTGCTACAAAACCCTCCTTCTTTCTGAGTCTTCTGAATTTATGGTGCACACGTGCGCATGGACCACCTTTCTGTTAGAAGTCATACCAAATAAGACAAAGTTGGGACAAGTAACTAGGCCGGGTAGACTTTCGTGCTCCCGGTACGTTGCCCCCATTTCGGCTCAAGCTGTCCGTTTGGGTAAGCCAGGTCTAGAACAATCTGCCTCAGGTTTTTCACTTAGAATAACTCAGCCTCGTACCAGATCCCTAGTAGGAACATCTATTTGCATCATATACATTTGACCTTGAAGACTCAACACAGGGGTTGGGTCTGTCTAGGACAGGTGAACCCAAAATGAAAAGACCATCCTGATGCATCCTACTTGCTACTTGTGCATTCATTTGCCTCGGATTTGCATGTTGACCAGCTTAATTGAAAAAAAAATCATTGTGAGAGCTGAGAAATAAAATGGGCTGTTTTAGAAAATTCTCAAAATAGTTCTACATTTTTTTTAAAAAAAAAAAGAAGAATTGTTAAATAAATAAAATAAAAAACATGATTTTCTTTTTATGAGTGTCTGTTTTCAAAGGAGTCTTGATTTTTGTTAAAATTAATCGCAGATACAAAATGAGCACCACCCAAAACCCATCATTCGCAAATGTAGATGAGTTTCTATTTCGGCTTCAGATATGCATGAGTTAGGAGAAGATGGTCAGAAATGGGTCGTTGAGCATTTGGGAACTCTCACAGATATTATGAAAGTTAAACCACGTGATGATTTGATTGCGGCGTTAGTAACTTTTTGGGACCCTGTTCACAATGTCTTTCGTTTCTCTGATTTCGAGCTTACTCCTACATTAGAAGAGATAGCTGGATATGCTGGTTTTGACGGAGATTTAAGAAATCAAAATCTGATATTCCCAAAGGCTCCCTCAGTGCATCGATTCTTTGGTCTTCTGAACATCAGTAATCAAATCAGAAAAAGCAATGTTGTCAATGGGTGTTGTTCTTTCAACTTCCTATATTCAAGGTTCGGAAAGCCGGACGGATTTGAAATTCATGAAAAGGGCCTTACTAACAAACAGAACAAAGACACCTGGCAGATTCACCGTCGCTTCGCTTTCATGGTGGTTTTTCTGGGAATCATGGTCTTCCCAAACAAAGAACGAACAATTGATATTCGCACAGCGAAAGTCGTGCAGGTCCTCACTACCAAGGAAAATCACACCCTTGCCCCGATCATTCTCTCCGACATTTATCGGGCGTTGACTTTATGTAAATCAGGGGCAAAGGTCTTCGAAGGGTGCAAAATTTTGTTGCAGATGTGGATGATTGAACATCTCCAACATCACCCCAAGTTCATGCAGTATGGTCCAAGCAATGATAATTTCATCGAGAGTTATGAAGAAAGAATAAAAGATTATAAGTTTCCAGAAGGGGTGGAAGCCTAGGTATCTCATCTAAGATCTTTAACGGCAAGTCAAATTGAGTGGACTTTGGGTTGGCTCCCGGTAAGGGAAGTGATACACATGTCAACCTTGAATAGTTATTTGCTGCTATTGGGATTGAGAAGCGTCCAGCCATATGCGCCACAGAGAGTTCTAAGACAACTAGGGAGATACCAAGTGGTGCCTGATGATGAGGATTTGAGTATGCAAGTAATCGAGTTACACCCCGAAGCCACTCTTCCCGAGGCTTTAATTCAGCAGATGTGGAATGGATGTCGATACTTGAAAGATGATACTCAAGTTCTAGACAATACAAAGGGCGAGATAAATCTAGGATATGCAGGGTGGTTTGAGAAACGATCCCGCGTGGATGATGCACTAGAACCCGATCTAAGAAGGCCTATAAAAAGATCCCATGTTCAAACCTTTAACGATAAAATCCAAGAACGATTGGTTTGGGGAGAAAAGGAAAAGGGATACAAAGCAACTATTCATTCCTTAAAGGAAAGTCTGAGGAACCTCAATTTGGAGAAAGACTTGCAAGCACAAGAAGCAGAAGGTGAAAAGAAGAGTCTGGCTTGTGAAAATAAAAATCTTCACGCTCAATTTCAAAAAATGAAGAAAGCTTCTGAAACACCAATGAGAAGTTGGAAAGATCAAAAAATCATCGCCAGTCTTTTGGAAAAAATGCAAGATTATGATTCCATTTTGGAAAAAACCGAAAAGGCGTTGGGCAAAGCTAAAGAAAGAATCATACAATTAAACGAGGAGGCTAGATCTAATAAGGAACGCCAAGTAATGCAATCCGAAGAAGATAGGGCACAATTCAAGAAAGAGAAAGACCGTTGGATACATTCAGAAGCTCAACTCCATGCACAATTGGAAGAAGCGAGAAGGTACAATAGAGAACATCAGCACGTAGACATCGACAGAGAAAGAGCACAGGCAAGACTCGATCAGGCCAGACTCCGAGCTCAATTAGAGTCAGCTTTAGATCGCGAAGACTGTATAAGAGATATATCCACCACTCGCCAACAGCAACTGCAAAACCAAGACCAACGTCTCTAAGATTTCAGGGCACAAATCCATGATTTGGCGGTTTACACCTCTCAAAGTTATGTGAATTGCCAAGGGATGGATTATGAAAGGTTTATAGAGCATGCGCCTATTTTTGCCCGTCATCTGGCAATGAAGTTAGAAAGAATGTATCGTACGCTAGGAGGTCAGCCGGGTCAAGCCCACCGTGAGCAGATGATCCAATGATTGAAAACAAAAGTGGAGAGTGGAGCATGTTCAGAGCTGTTAAGAGTTATGTCTTTTGTTTGATTTGGGTTTGTGTCGAGTTTTTAAACCATTTTCTTATAATGTTTTTCAAATGTAATGTCTGTCCCATCTTTGTATTATTTCAAGAATAAATAAAAGTGTTGACAATTGCTTTACGTCCGAACTACGCAAGATCTGATTCATGCAGGGACATGATACGTAGGCAATCTCTATAAGATTCGACCACAATCAAAAGAAGGAATAAAATAAAGAGTGAGTGACAATAAAAAGAAATATCAAGAAAAGCTGGGATGACACAAGCAGCCGAGCAAATGCATGATAGAAAAGGGTTATTTGTCTAGGAACATTGCATCTCAACGTGTAATTATATATGTGTTAAACTCTCAAAACTAACAAGTTTGCTCATTTCCAGAATTCAAGCAGTTAGTTTTTCTAAGAGTATACTGGCACACTATCATTATCACACCAGATCAAAAGGACCGATACCCGAAAGCATGTCTATCCCGGATGTCGACACAGGTATTGAGATAGAGGAGATGGACGTCGGTAAAATTAAAGAAGAGATGCTTAAACTTAAGCAACAAATGGCCGAGATGTATCGGGCTTGGTCTACAGGACAATCACCCCCATCTTACCCAGCTAACCCTGCCTCCACCCCATCACTAGCCCAAACTCAGGATAATCCTGCCACTGAACTATCCCCGAGTTTCCCCATCTACCAGCACTACTGAGGCACCACCTCTCATACACCGCAGTCTCCACCTCCTAAACCAGATCCATACCCTTCTCCACCAGTAACTCCTGTCTTCGTAGCACCTCCCCCAGATACATTCCACAAATCTCCTAGTGAGCCTATATTCCAGGCCCAGGACAACCAATACTACCCCCCGGAGCCCACTTTCAAAGCTTCCGAAATCCATTTATTTACTCCCCGTTTTGACCTCCCAACAGAAATTGACAAGCCAGTAAAAAATACTGAACAAGAAGAGATGTTCAGGAAGGTCAAAAGCTTAGAACAATCGTTCCGAGACATGCGAGGGTTAGGAGGGCAGGTCAGTGTGGCCTACAAGGACCTATGTCTGTTCCCAAATGTGAAATTACCAGTTGGTTTCAAGATGCCCAAATTCGACCTATACAACGGGCACGACGATCCAGTAGCCCACTTGAGGGGTTTCTGCAGCAAGATGTGAGGAGCTGGGGGAAGAGACGAATTATTAATGGCTTACTTCAGTCAAAGTTTGAGCGGATCAGCTTTGGAGTGGTATACCCGCCAGGACCATGGGAGATGGTACACCTGGGATGACCTGGCACAGGCATTTGCTTGTCACTTCCAATACAATCTGGAAATCATCCCAGATCGACTATCCTTGACAAAATTTGAGAAAAAGCATAATGAAAGCTTTAGAGAGTATGGTTTCCGGTGGAGGGAACAGGCAGCAAGGGTGGATCCTCCAATAAAGGAAAGTGAGATGGTAGATTACTTCCTACATGCCTTGGAGCCAACTTACTATGCCCATTTGGTTTCAGCGATAGGAAAATCATTCAACGAAGTAGTGAAGATGGGAGGTATGGTGGAAGAAGGCCTCAAGACGAATAAAATCATGAGTTATTCGGCTATTAAGGCAACTACTCAAGCTATTCAAGGCGGAGTAGGAGGGATTGGAAAGAAGAAAAGAGAGGAAAGCGGCAATGGTTGATTCAGGAACTTGGTCGGGATCCAGAGGTTCACCTCATTACTACAATCAACATCGATCCCACCAACCAACTTATCACCACAATTCACCCCAACACTACTATCACCCGTCGGAACCTTATTTTTCCGTCAACCATGCGCAAGCATACAATCAGCCACCTGCCCACGCTCATTGGCGTGCTCTTGTCATACCAAGTACCTACCCTTATCCGCGAACCTATCCCGGACCAGGTTTCAGGCCTAATCAAGCACTCAAGGGTGAAAGGGTGCAGAAAAAGGAAACCTTCACTCCACTGGGAGAATCCTACACTAGTCTGTTCCACAGGCTAAGACAGCTAGATATGCTAAGGCCGATACAATCCAAGATGCCCAATCCTCCTCCAAAGAATCTGGACTACACCGTTAGCTGTGAGTATTGTTCTGGTACACCAGGCCATGATACAGAAAAGTTCTGGCATTTGAAAAATGCAATACAAGAACTGATTGATACTAATAAAATTGAAGTTCAAACCCCCGAAGCTCCCAATATCAACAGAAATGCAATGCCAGCCCATCAGGAGGCCAATATGATAGAAATAGTACGGGATGATGGGGAAACAAAGAAGCCGTCACAAACCGTCATGATGATTTGGTCTCATGAAGCTAAGCCAGATGAACAGTTAGCAGAGGAGAAGACGGTACCTAAGAAGAACAAAAATGGTGATGAGCCATCTGTGGTAGTTGAGAAGGGATCTTCAAGCAAAGTTGCTACGAAGCAAGAAGGATCAAAAGTGATTGTACCAGGGGTCGCCAGCAAACCCATCATAGTCGTGGAAGGAGCCCGTGTAGATCGGGTTATTATCAAGCCAGTAACCCAGTTACCAGTGATCAACAACAAGGCCATTCCATGGAACTACGAATGGGTGACGGTAATATACAAAGGAAAAGAAGTCAAGGAAGAAGTCTGTGAGGTGCAAGGCTTGACTCGCTCGGGAAGATATTTTACTCCCAAAGAGTTAAGAAAAACTAAAAAAATCCAACACCAATGAAGAAAGCTGTGACGGAAGAAGAAGCGGAAGAATTCTTGAGAAAGATGAAGCTCCACGACTATTCTATCGTGGAACAATTGAAAAAGACGCCCGCTCAAATTTCATTATTGTCATTGCTGATCCATTCGGACGAGCACCGTCAAGATTTAATGAAGATCTTGAATGAGGCACACGTTCCTGATAAAATCTCCGTGAATCACTTGGAAAAAATAGCCAACAAAATCTTTGAGGCAAACAGAATCACATTTTCTGATGATGAATTGCATGTGGAAGGTACTGAGCACAACAGAGCTCTTTACCTCACATTGAAATGTGAAAACTCCGTAGTGACTCGGGTATTGGTTGACACGGGTCAAGCGCAAACATCTGCCCTCTCTCCACTCTTAGCAAGTTGAAAATAAAAGAGGAGAGAATCCACAAGAATAGTATTTGCGTACGGGGATTTGACGGTGGAAGCAGAGATTCATTTGGCGACATAGTGCTGGAGCTGACAATAGGGCCAGTTGAATTCACAATGGAGTTTCAGGTGTTGGATATAGTTGTTTCTTATAATTTACTGTTGGGTCGACCATGGATCCATGCTGCTAAAGCAGTCCCATCAACACGACACTAGGTGGTCAAGTTTGAATGGGATAAACAAGAAATAGTTGTGCATGGGGAAGACAGTTTAAATGCTCATAGCAGTGCCATTGTACCGGTCGAGGGAATAGAAAATGACCAGGGACCATGGGTTTACCAGGTTTCCGACACAATATTGGTAGAGAAAATTCCGGAGGGGAAATACATTCCGAATCCAAAGATAACAGCTGCATCAGTCATGGTAGCCTATGAAATGTTGAAGAATGGTTTTGTACCCGACAAAGGTTTGGGATCATCTTTGCAAGGCATTATACAACCAGTATCTCTCCCCGAGAACTGGGGAACATTTGGATTGGGATTCATACCCACTGTCACAGACGTGAGAAAGGCCAGAAAGCCAAAACAGAAGGCATGGGCCCTTCCAAAGCCAGTCCCACATCTATCAAAGTCTTTTGTCAAGTCCGGTACCAGAAAACACCCGATAACAACAATTCCTAAATCCATGATTGATCCTAAGGAAGAATTAAATGAAAGATTTGAAAAGCTGTTTGACGATGTGAACATGGTGGAAAACGGTGAAGGTTCTAGCAACGCGGAATTTCAATTCGTTGGGCCAGAGACAAAGCTTAATAACTGGAAAGCCACTCCTCTCCCCATTCGAAAGGAGTCTTGGTAGTTTATTTTGATTTTCCTTCAGTTTGTTTGGGTTACTTCAGGGTTGTAATCCAAATGTTTATCTTACAGTTTGTTTGAAGTGTGCAAACCTTGTTATCTTTCATCATCCAATGAAATACAGTTTCCTTTTCATTATCATTCCTGATAGTTTTCTTTTCTTTTTCTTCTTTTTCTGTACAGTTCTTTTTACGCTGGCTCTAGTGATATGGCATGCATAAGAAATCCTCAGCCCAGTCTTAAAAATCAATTTGACTCCGAAATAATAATTCAAGAAGTATATTGTGATTATGAATCAGAATATGATGAGGATGAGGTTTTCGAAGAGATTAGTAAAGAGTTAATTCATTTTGAAGAAAAAACCAAACCTAATCTGAGTGATACCGAAGACATCAATCTAGGAGATACAAATAATATCCGAGAAACTAAAATAAGTGTCCACCTCGAACCAAAGATACGAGAAGAGTTAATTAAAACACTCATCAAATTCAAAGATGTTTTCGCATGGTCATATGACGACATGCCAGGCTTGAGCACTGATTTGGTGGTTCACAAATTGCCCACTGATCCAATGGTGCCTCCTGTCAAGCAAAAGCTGAGGAAGTTCAAGACTGATATGAGTGTGAAAATTAAAGAAGAAATCACCAAACAGTTGGATGCAAAGGTCATTCGAGTCACTCGATATCCTGTTTGGTTGGCTAATGTCGTTCCTGTGCCAAAGAAAGACGGCAAGATTAGAGTATGCGTCGATTACCGCAATCTCAACAAAGCAAGTCCGAAAGATAACTTCCCATTACCCAATATCCATATTTTGATCGATAATTATGCCAAGCATGAGATAGGATCTTTTGTGGATTGTTATGCCGGGTATCATCAAATTCTAATGGATGAAGAAGATGCAGAAAAGACGGCATTCATCACACCATGGGGAACTTATTACTACCGGGTAATGCCATTTGGTTTGAAGAACGTCGGGGCAACTTACATGAGAGCAATGACCACGGTGTTTCATGATATGATACATAAGGAGATTGAGGTATACGTGGACGATGTGATCGTAAAATCAAAGCATCAGGCCGACCACGTTGGGGATTTGAGGAAATTCTTCCTGAGACTTCGCAGGTACAACCTCAAGCTTAACCCTGCCAAGTGCGCATTTGGTGTTCTATTTGGAAAGCTGTTGGGATTCATAGTCAGTCGGCGAGGCATCGAGCTAGACCCATCAAAGATCAAAGCCATCCAAGAATTTCCACCTCCAAGGAACAAGACTGAAGTAATGAGTTTGTTAGGGAGGTTAAATTACATCAGCAGGTTTATTGCTCAGCTCAGGACAACCTGTGAGCCTATTTTTAAATTGTTGAAGAAGGATGCTGTGGTCAAATGGACTGATGAGTGTCAAGAAGAGTTTGATAAGATAAAAGGATACTTGTCAAACCCACCCGTGCTGGTTCCGCCTGAGCCAGGAAGACCTTTGATTCTTTACTTGACAGTCTTGGAAAATTCATTTGGTTGTGTACTGGGGCAAAATGACATCACCGGCAGAAAGGAACAGGCCATCTACTACCTTAGCAAGAAGTTCACAGCTTATGAGGTTAAGTACACTCATCTGGAAAGGACATGTTGCGCCCTAACTTGGGTAGCTCAGAAATTGAAACACTATTTGTCATCCTACACTACTTACCTCATTTCGCGTCTGGATCCGTTGAAATATATTTTCAAAAGCCGATGCCAACAGGGAGACTTTCAAAGTGGCAGATATTGCTCACAGAATTTGATATCATCTATGTGACTCGGACTGCAATAAAAGCCCAAGCATTGGCCGATCATTTAGCCGAAAACCCGGTCGATAAAGTGTACGAGCCATTGAGAACTTATTTTCCCGATATGAAGTAATGCATATCGGTGAGATGGAGCAAATTGAAAAACCTGGCTGGAAACTTTTCTTTGATGGGGCTACTAACATGAAAGGAGTCGGGATAGGAGCTGTGATTATTTCTGAAACCGGGCATCACTATCCTGTTACGGCTCAACTTCGGTTTTATTGCACCAATAACATGGCTGAGTATGAAGCTTGTATTTTGGGGTTAAGGCTAGCTGCAGACATGGATATCCAAGAAATCTTGGTCTTGGGAGATTCGGATCTCATGGTACATCAAATTCAAGGAGAATGGGAAACACGAGACTTGAAGCTCATACCATACCGGCAATGTTTACATGATCTTTGTCAGCGGTTTCGATCAGTGGAGTTCAGGAATATTCCAAGGATCCATAATGAAGTCGCCGATGCATTGGCTACCTTGGCATCAATGTTGCACCATCCGGACAAAGCTTATGTGGATCCACTGCATATTCAAGTCCACGAACAGCACGCTTACTGCAACATGGTTGAAGAAGAATTTGATGGTGAACCATGGTTCCACGACATCAAGGAGTATATCAGAATGGGGATATATCCAGCACAAGCCACATGGGATCAAAAGAGAACCATTAGGCGGTTGGCAAATGGATTCTTCTTAAGTGGAGGAGTTCTGTATAAAAGAACAACAGACCTTGGATTATTAAGATGCATAGATGCTAGACAAGCTACGACTGTCATGTCTTAAGTACATTCGGGAGTTTGCGGACCCCACATGAGCGGATATGTGTTGGCAAAGAAAATTCTCCGAGCTGGTTACTATTGGCTTACCATGGAGCGAGATTGTATCAGTTTTGTGCGCAAATGTCATCAATGCCAGATACACGGATATTTGATTCATTATCCACCATCCGAGTTGCACACAATGTCGGTACCATGGCCCTTCGTCGCTTGGGGCATGGATATTATTGGACCAATTGAGCCGGCAGCATCCAATGGGCACAGGTTCATTCTGGTAGCCATTGATTATTTCACCAAATGGGTTGAGGACAAAACATTCAAATCGGTGACCAAGAAAGCTGTGGTAGATTTTGTTCACTCAAATATCATATGTCGATTCGGAATCCCAAAGGTGATCATCACAGATAACGGTGCTAATCTTAACAGTAACTTAATGAGAGAAGTATGTCAACAGTTTAAGATTATACATCGCCATTCTACCCCATATCGGCCCAAGGCGAATGGAGCAGTCGAGGCAGCCAACAAAAACATAAAGAAGATACTTCGAAAAATGGTAGAAGGTTCAAGACAATGGCACGAAAAATTACCATTTGCATTGTTGGGATACCGCACTACTGTTCGCACTTCGGTAGGAGCAACTCCTTATTTGCTGGTATATGGCACTGAGGCAGTAATCCCTACAGAAGTCGAAATTCCTTCCCTTCGGATCGTCGCCGAAGCTAAGATTGATGATGATGAATGGGTCAAAACCCATTTGGAACAGTTGAACTTGATTGATGAAAAACGATTGGCAGCCGTATGTCATGGCCAATTGTATCAAAGAAGAATAGCAAGAGCATACAACAAAAAGGTGCGTCCCCGAAAGTTTGAAGTGGGTCAACAGGTGCTGAAACGTATTCTTCCACATCAGGTTGAAGCAAAGGGCAAGTTTGCCCCAAATTGGCAAGGACCGTTCATTGTGACCAGAGTATTGTCCAATGGTGCATTATGTTTAACAGATATTGAAGGAAAATGCATAGACATGGCTATCAATTCTGATGCAGTAAAGAGATATTATGCATGATTTTTCTTTGGTATAATTATTGAATGTTTGTATTTGGCATTATTTCGAAGATTGGAATGACGAAGGCAATTCATTCTGCTATCTAAACATTGTACCCTTTGTTCCCCCTTTGAGCCACATTTGTTTCTTTCCTACCCTCTTTTAGAATCAATGAAAAAAAAGAAAAAAAAATTATTATTATTATATGAGTGAACTACGTTTGACCTGATTCCTCAAAGAGGATACGTAGGTGCCTCATGGCTCGGTCATAGGGTGCATAATATGCATAATGTGCATAAAATAAAACATAGAAAGACCCCCAAGCAAGAAACTAGGACAGGTATTGTGCTGGCAATAAGAAAAATGATTCCAAGAGTTGTAATTTTAAACCCATATCAAATTGTTTTGGCTTTTGATACCCTTTCATTCCAACCACATCCCAAAAGACCTTTCGATCAATCTTAGAAAAATGTCGAGTCGAGCAAATGGAGGTGATTCATAACACTCTGGTCTAAACAGGAAAAAGCGATGAAAATGAGAGAGTCTTATAGGTGAAAACCCTCACGGGCACCATGAGACGACGGAAGCTGAGAGAAAGTAAAATGAGAGAGTCTTATTGGTGAAAACCTTCGCAGGCACCATAAGGCAAAAAGGAATTAAGAAATAAACAAATGAGAGAGGTTTGTCGGTGAAAACTTTTTAAGACACTGCAAGTCGAACAAGGTCTGTAAGTTGGCAAAAGTAAAATTGGGTTGTGGAAATTTTGGAAAGCAAAGTGAAACAATTGAAAAGGAGATTGGTTAAATAGACTGGGCTGATTAATCCGAAATGCATACCATGATCATTGGTGCCAGTGACTCCAATCAGATAAGTTCCTTATTCTTATCTCCAATAGTCATCCAAATTTGGATTTTTCTTTCCATTCTTAATTGTCAAAATCGTCATGTTTCATCACTAATAATCTTACTCTTATAAAGCTTTTGAGGTAAGTTTCGTTCCAAGCAAATAAAAAGGAATGTCAAGGTATACTACCAAGATTCAAAATTGCACAATGCAAAATACGGCCATGATAGGCAGGAGGTAATAGGATGAAAATAAGATATGGGTATAAGAAAAGTTGAATCAGAGAAGTGGTTCAGTAATGCCATGAGAAACATATGGTTACAATTGAAAGAGTTTGAAGTGAAAACGGCAGTTGGGGATCCTACGGTTAAGGATCAATTACGAGGACAAAACAGTCTTTTCAACCGCTCCAAGGCAGTAAAACAGGACAAAGAGAAACCCCACCCCCAGCGAGGATGCCACAATTAACCGCCACGCCTTGAACTAACAAGATTTTCTTTGATTTGAAACAGGGGCAAAAACAATATTTGTTTCAGGAAGCACCCGGTGAGGGAAGAAGTCAGGCGTCCACCTGGAGAACAAGGAAGAACAAGTTGAAATAGCAAGCAGGCGTCCACCTGGAGAACAAGGAAGAACAGTTGAAATAGCAAGCAGGCGTCCACCTGGAGAACAAGGAAGAACAGTTGAAATGGCAAGCAGGCGTCCACCTGGAGAACAAGGAAGAACAAGTTGAAATAGCAAGCAGGCGTCCACCTGGAGAACAAGCAAGAACAGTTGAAATATCAGCAAGCAGGCGTCCACCTGGAGAATAATGAAGAACAGTTGAAATAGCAAGCAGGCGTCCACCTGGAGAACAAGGAAGAACAGTTGAAATGGCAAGCAGGCGTCCACCTGGAGAACAAGGAAGAACAAGTTGAAATAGCAAGCAGACGTCCACCTGGAGAACAAGGAAGAACAATTGAAATACCAACAAGCAGGCGTCCACCTGGAGAACAAGGAAGAACAGTTGAAATAGCAAGCAGGCGTCCACCTGGAGAATAAGGAAGAACAATTGAAATACCAACAAGCAGGCGTCCACCTTGAGAACAAGGAAGAACAGTTGAAATAGCAAGCAGGCGTCCACCTGGAGAACAAGGAAGAATAGTTGAAATAGCAAGCAGGCGTCCACCTGGAGGACAAGGAAGAACAGTTGAAGTAGCAAGCAGGCGTCCACCTGGAGAACAAGGAAGAACAGTTGAAATAGCAAGCAGACGTCCACGTGGAGAACAAGGAAGAACAGTTGAAATAGCAAGCAAGCGTCCACCTGGAGAACAAGGAAGAACAATTGAAGTACCAAGCAGGCGTCCACCTGGAGAACAAGGAAGAACAATTGAAGTAGCAAGCAGGCATCCACCTGGAGAACAAGGAAGAACAATTGAAGTATCAATCAGGCGTCCACCTGGAGAACAAGGAAGAACAATTGAAATACCAACAAGCAGGCGTCCACCTGGAGAACAAGGAAGAACAATTGAAATAGCAAGCAGGCGTCCAACTGGAGAACAAGGAAGAACAATTGAAGTAGCAAGCAGGCGTCCACCTGGAGAACAAGGAAGAACAATTGAAGTAGCAAGCAGGCGTCCACCTGGAGAACAAGGAAGAGCAATTGAAGTATCAGCAAGCAGGCGTCCACCTGGAGAACAAGGAAGAACAATTGAAGTATTAGCAAGCAGGTGTCTACCTGGAGAACAAGGAAGAACAAGTTGAAATAGCAAGCAGGCGTCCACCTAGAGAACAAGGAAGAATAGTTGAAATAGCAAGCAGGCGTCCACCTGGAGAACAAGGAAGAACAGTTGAAATGGCAAGCAGGCGTCCACCTGGAGAACAAGGAAGAACAAGTTGAAATAGCAAGTAGGCGTCCACCTGGAGAACAAGGAAGAACAATTGAAATACCAACAAGCAGGCGTCCACCTGGAGAACAAGGAAGAACAGTTGAAATAGCAAGCAGGCGTCCACCTGGAGGACAAGGAAGAACAATTGAAGTAGCAAGCAGGCGTCCACCTAGAGGACAAAGAATAACAATTGAAATAGCAAGCAGGCGTCCCCCTGGAGAACAAGGAAGAACAGTTGAAATAGCAAGTAGGCGTCCACCTGGAGAACAAGGAAGAACAATTGAAGTAGCAAGCAGGCGTCCACCTGGAGAACAAGGAAGAACAATTGAAGTAGCAAGCAGGCGTCCACCTGGAGAACAAGGAAGAACAATTGAAGTAGCAAGCAGGCGTCCACCTGGAGAACAAGGAAGAACAATTGAAGTAGCAAGCAGACGTCCACCTGGAGAACAAGGAAGAACAATTGAAATACCAACAAGCAGGCGTCCACCTGGAGAACAAGGAAGAACAATTGAAATAGCAAGCAGGCGTCCACCTGGAGAACAAGGAAGAACAATTGAAGTAGCAAGCAGGCGTCCACCTAGAGAACAAGGAAGAACAATTGAAGTAGCAATCAGGCGTCCACCTGGAGAACAAGGAAGAGCAATTGAAGTATCAGCAAGCAGGCGTCCACCTGGAGAACAAGGAAGAACAATTGAAGTATTAGCAAGCAGGCGTCCACCTGGAGAACAAGGAAGAACAGTTGAAGTATCAGCAATCAGACGTACACCTGGAGAACAAGGAAGAACAGTTGAAGTATCAGCAATCAGACGTACACCTGGAGAACAAAGGAATATAATTCAAAAGAGGTCAGGAGCCCCCTTGAAGAACAGAATGGCGATTTATTTTTGACATTGTTGGTTGAAGTCAGGAGCCCACCTGCAGAACAGATGAATACATGTCAAGATCAAGCGGAAAGTAGTAATGAGGAGGGTTACCACAAAAATCCTCAGCATAACAAGCTTTAACATAGGAAGCAGTTGTTCCCAACAGACAAAACGGAATAAAGTTTACGCTCGAAAGGCAAAAGGCCAGTGTCATCCCCAGCAGTTTTTGAAAGAAAGGCACCAGGGAAAACACAAGACGACAATAGTGAGGCAACCAGAGCAAATGGAAGACAGATAAGATTTTGTAATTCCAAGCTTAGTCTAGCTTCTTATTTTCTTTAAGCAGGGTGTAATAAGGAGGTCAGCAAGCAGTAAAAACAGCATGCAACAGCAGTAACATCACAGTCCCATGGTATTCCCAGCTACCAAAACTTCCCAAGCTACATTGACCTGATTCCTTTATAGCCAAGGATATGTAGGAAACCTTTGAAGCAGAGGTTCGGTCAAATCTTTCAAAAAAAAAGCTTCCCACGGAGTATTCAAACAGGCAAAAATCACTCGTATCCGCTCACTTTATCCTTGCACGAAAACTCTTCGTGTTTCCGGACAAAGAGGGGCAGCTGTGAGCACGTAATTTTTGCCTCATACAAATTACTCCAAAATAATTCCTGAAATTAGGTCTTTTCTTTAATTATGTGTTATTTTTAGGAAATATTGTACTGATTTCCTATTTGTTTGCATAGGTATATGTGCGTGTGTAATTTTATTAATGCATTTAAAAATACAAAAAATAATATAATGTAATCTGTGTTGTATGTGCATTTAGGATTTAGTTTTCTCAATTTAGGAATTAACAGGTTTGTTTTACAAAAAGAAAATCAAAAAATGTAATTATTGTAATTTTGTCATTTAAATGTGCCCTTATGTGATTTCATTTTTCTTTGATTTGCGTGTTAAGTATTGTAAGTGTTAATTAATATTTGTAGTTAATTAGGATTTGTATTTAAATCATAAAATTAAAGAAGAAAAGGAAAAGAATTCAAAATGAAGAAAGAATCGGATTGGGCCAGTTTTAGGCCCAAAGAGTTGCACTTCCTACCCAGCCCATACCCGTCCCAAATCCAGTCCACGTGTATCTAAATTAAACGACGTCGTTTCATCATGCTCAAATCTGGTTCGTTGATTTCACTTGATCAACACTCCAGATCAATTCTTCCACACCCGACCCGTGCCAGTCTAAAATTGATCCGGTCTTGAGGATAAACAAAACGACGTCGCTCCACTTACTCGATAAATCCAGACCATTGATCTCATCAGATCGAACGGTCTGGATCCAACCCTCACATGCATATATAAAGGGTCCAAACTAACCCCGCCCTCCACAAACCAGGCCCCCCTCCTCTCATTTCTCATCAAACCTCGTCTCTGAAAGAGACGAGGAACCCTAATAGCCACCACCCCGTTCCCTCGCCGTAAACCCGGCGGCGCCGGCTCCAGTGGCCGTGAAATTCACACCACTAGAGCACTTAACCTCCCTCTCCATGAATCCTTTAACCATTTTGCTCGAATCAGGTCGAAGCTCCTCGAATCTTCAATCGAAGATTCGAGTAAAACCTAACCCTACCCCAACCAACCCCAAACTCACACCAGTTATCCACCTGACCTCCCTCGTTCCTAAAACACCATTGGTTTGGTTCGAATATATCTAGAAATGCTCGAATTTTAGATCAAAGAATCAGGAACCCTAAAAATCCAAATTGTGGAAGTTGTCCAAATTAAATGAGAGATTGGGGGTCTAATAGACTTTAATCGAGGTATTCTCAGTTGAGAATACTTCGAGTAAAGTCTGTTCAACCTCAAAATGTCTGAATCCTAGTTTGAGCCTGTGTCCGTATAAGTTCTGAAGGTTTGAGGTATTTTCCTTTTTCTTTTATTCCATATTTATGAGTTTTGCTTATCTATGTATCTGTTTAGTATAGTTTTATTAGTTTACCATCTTCTATCAGTTAATTCTGCTCATCTTCAGCGGACTTTTTATTTTTGTCCAATTCTTTCACTTGTTTATTGTTTGCTATAATTGTCATATACTATAATTTGTGTAATCGATCAAATAAGTGTTGTCGATTGGTCTGGGACGCTTGAATGTTAAGATTAGCCTGATAATAAGTCTAAATTATGGTTCATTCCTATCTGATTCCCCTCTTGATTCGTTCATGTTCTGAAGTTGTACTGAAAGGAGTTAATTGCTATATGTTGAACTTAGAATTGAGCCTGTTGGTACATTCAGTTCCTTGAACTGAAGTTATTGGTCATTGATTGCCCTGGATCGTTATTCTTATGTTAATACCATGTGATTTGATTTAAATCCATCTTGGTTTGAATGGTCATTTGAGTTTCAAATTGAATTGGTTCTAGCTGTTGTAATTAAATTCAGTTAGTGGTTGGATTTGAATAGATTGGAGAGGTTCAATGCAGGTTGAAAGGGAGTGGGTAAGGCAGTATTTTTCATAACTTTCAGGGCAGTAATAGTAAGGGAATTTCAGGGGTGTTTGGGGAATAAAACAGTTAGTATGATACTTTATTGCTAGTGTTTTATCAATGGGGTATTAATTAATCCTAATAGGGAACCAAAGGAGGTGGAGAGGCTGAAATTAAGGGAAAGTTTTCCTTAGTGGCTGGTTCATTAGAAAAGCAGTTTTAGTGGCAGATTTTAGTGGAAAAATCTGCCTTAGATAACAAGGGGAGTCCGGGCAGCAGAAAAGGAGGGAAAACAAGTTGTATAAAATGGTGTATTGGGACTGATTTAAGGGGAGAAGACACAAAAAAAAATGATACAGAAAGAGAGACAGAAAGGATAAAGACGGAGAGAATAGAAAAAAAACAGAAAGAGAGAAAGAAGGAGATTCAGAAGAGAGGAGGAGATAGGAAATAGATACAGAAAGAGAGCTTAAGAGATTTATTGGGAGAAAGAGATCTAAACTCTAAAAATTCTGAAAATTGAGAGCTAAGACATACACGGATATACACACATAGGAAGACAATTCTGTTGTTCCATTGAAGTTTTTACTGATTGAGAATTGTATTTAAACTTCTGAAACAATCTCAACTCACCTGAGGGAGAAAGGTTTTTAGAATTGGTCTTCAAATTTGGTTTAAAGCTATATGAGATACTGTTTGATTGGAGCTGTTTGTTGCTGCTGGTGATAGCTGTTGTTATTCTTGTTGATCTTACCTCCTTTTGACCTTCATTTCCAGGTATGTAAAGACATTTGAACCTTGAAGTAAATCTAGATCAAAGCTTGAAATCAAGCTGAAATTGTGGTTTTGTTCTTTCAAATAGAAGCTATTGTTTTTTTTTTTCTGTACATTTATCTCGTCAAGCATCAGATTTTTGTTAAATCTAGTTGATGTAGGGGTTTCTTGTTTGTCTATATCATGTTAATGGTTATGTGATTAACCATAAGTGAGAGGAAAATTGACATAATTCGTTGCGTTTAAGATATTGGAATATTCCTAAAGGTTTAGATGTGTATTTGTGGTATATAATGTCAATTCATTTGATCAAATTTGTAAATTAGTTTTCTTTCTTAATAGCAAATGGCCATTTATTTTAGGAATGCGATTAACCCATTTCCTTATAAATAGTATATAAAAATAATGTCAATGATTTGTACAAAGTATAGATTTAGTATTTGTAAATAGCTTGCATAAGCCGAGATAAAAATTAGTTTGATTTTATTTATCCCAAACTTAATCATCGTAAGCAAATTAACCAATTAATTTGACCTTTGGACTAAAAACTAGTTGTGTAGAAGAAGGTCAGATTTATAAATACAAATTGCAACATTTTAAGTCAAAGATACACAAAGTAGAGTTCGCTTCGAATAGAATAATGGAAATTCTTCGAAAAACTATTAGTTTGCTTATCAATTAAATTTTTCCTAGTTTTTACACGTAATTCGCTTTTGGTAAGTTTTCAAACATATATACTTAGTCTTAAGCTTAGGAAAAATAATAAATAACTTGTGCATATAATTATCAAGTACTAAAAATACATAAACAAAATACATATACCGTATTCACGATAAAATGGTAGTTTTAGTTGCATGTTATTTATGTATTTTTCATCTCATTAATTCTTTTAATTTGAATAGTTTTGAGGTATATAATTCACACGCTTAAAAAAAATAACTTGTGGCCAACACCTAATAAAATTTTGATTTTTTAAGAAATCTCGAGACATTCCATTCGGTGATTTCCCATGGCTTTCATATTTAAAAGTAGATGGACATAATAAACATTTGTAGAAAAATTTATATTACCATCAAAAGTATCTTGTAATTGGGGACACGTTCGCGTGACATGATTACATTTCTAAAGACAATTCGAATATGCTTTCGCGCAACTTCGAATAAACTTTCTTAATAAAAGGGATTTTTTCGGAGGATATTAAATTAATTTATTTCATATAACTCGAGATGTGCAGTTCACTATTTAATCATACAAGAGTGACGAATGTTCGTAATTTTATTTTAAGCACGCGCAATTTCGGCCATAAATTCTTTTATAATAAAAATATAAATAATACTATCAATCTCATTGTGTACACGTATGCGTGACACGATTCTTTACATTTAAAAAAAATATAATGCGAATATACGTACGCGTGATTCGTTTCAAGGAAGGTCTATAATTGTAAATAATCTAACCAAAAGCGGTAACAAAATCATGCAACAAGAAGTAATGTATTTAGTAAATCAAGATAATTAAGCCAAGTATAAAAATGGTTAAGCGACCGTGCTAGATCCACGGAATTCGGGAATGCCTAACACCTTCTCCCGGATTAACAGAATTCCTTACTCGGATTTCTGGTTCACAGAATGACAAACATAGTCATATTTTCCTCGATTCGGGATTAAAATCGGTGACTTGGGACGCCATAAAATTCCCAGGTGGCGACTCTGAAATTAATAAAGAATCTCGTTTCGATTGTCCTTTAATTGGAAAAACTCCCTTTACATTACGCCCTCCTCCGGAATGTTGTGTAAAGAAAGAGGTGTGACAACGTTTATTGTTTTGTACAGTTTTACTAAGATATTAATGTGTTTTTTTAATTAAATTGCAGGTTCATCCCTAGTAATATTACTGCAAGGATAATCACCAAAGCCATCAAAAAGCTTTATGATGGCCCTTACGCGACTTGGAGTGATTTCTCATTCGCGCTGAAGGAGCAAATTTTCAATCAATTTAAGGTTTAAATGTTCTTTTAAGTAGTACAATTATTTATATTTATGATATTTCCATCTAAATATATATTATAGATTATAGCTGATATATATATACTTACACTATACTATGCACTAAGTATTAGTGAATTAGCTAATATTATATCGAATATAGCTTATGTATATCGAATATAACTTTTATATATATTCGATAAAAGCTTAGTGCATTAATACATAATTATTCAAAAGTTAAGTGCATTAATACTTAGCTTTTATTAGCTAATATTATATTCGATATAATATTAGCTAATGCACTAATACTTAGTGCATAGTATATATATATATATGCACTAATATACTATATACTATATATATATATATATATATATAAGCTAATGCACTAATATACTATATACTATATTATAAGCAGTTAATGCACTTAACTTTTGAATAATTATTAGCTAATAAAAGCTAAGTATAATATATCGAATATAGCTTTTATGATATTTCTATCTAAATATGATATTTCCATATAATACTTAACTTTTGAAATACAGAGCAAGTGTGTATGGGAACACTGCTGTAGCGCGGATGTGGCTGCAAATTTTCATCTCAAAGCTCGCAAACGGTTGTCGCATTGTTTCTCCAAAGCTAGAAAGTTGAACCAGAAGCCTGGCTGGTTGCTTCAGAATTTATGGGAGGATTTGCAAAGGCAATGGCTTACCGCAGAGTTCTTAGAGAAGAGCGAAAAAGGAAAGAAAGCTCGTGCATCTGAGAAGGGAGGATCCTTGCACACTGGAGGTGCGATCAGCCTAGGGACAATAAAGAGAAGAATGGTTCGTAATTGCTTAATTTATTTTAATTTTCAAAGTATATCTATTCTATTTATTAACTAAAATTTATGAGTTTTCAGGAGAAGAAGTTGGGGCGTCTGATGAACCAAGATGAGCTATTCAAGGAGACTCCTATTGTAAATAAGAAGAAAGAGACGGATCAAGAAAGGTGGGTCGAGGGCCGAGCCTCGACTGTACATGTAAATTTTCACTTTTCATTAACTATTTTGATTTACTTTTATATAAATTTTGAAATACTAATTCAATGTAATTTTTCTTATAGGGTCGCTTCACAGCTGAAGTAGAGGAATTCATACGCAGTCAGCCACCTAATGAGTCGGGCGACCCAATCCAACCTTCGGACGAGGATATTGAAAGAATCTGGACGCAAGTTGCCGGCGGTCCAAAATGGGGGAAGGTATACGGGCTTCCTACTAAGAAATTTCATAGCTATAAGTGTGGAATGCAAGGAACAGGGACTTCCTCGCAAGCCGAGCAACTTGATAGGGAGAGCCTCTCCTCTATGCGTGTGACTGTGACAAAGCTCACATCCGAGCTAGAAGCTGTCAAGGAAAGAGAAAAGATTAGAGATGCTCAGTACATTGGCATGCAAGAGCAGATCAAATCTCTCCTAGCTTCTGGCAGTTTTTCGATTCCCCGGTCTCGTGAGTCATCACCAGAGGCTCGCCTTCCCCGTGCTCGTTCCTCCCGTCCTCTCCGTGATCGTTCTTCTCATCCTAGACAAGTACACCCTTCTGGATATCGTCTTGCTGTTGAAAGTTCATCAGACGGTGATGATAATGATGTAGAAAACAATCCTTGACTTTTTTACACTTTCAACTAGACAAATATAATCGATTTTCGAATGGACTTGTAATAACAATTAACTTAGTTTGGTTAGCTTAATGTGTTAGTTCTATTGAACTTTATAGTTTGTTAGTTTTAATGTTGTTGTTTATTGTTGTTGTTGTTTTTTATTGTTGTTGTTGGCATAAAATGCATGTTTAGGATTTTTGGTGAGCTGGCAGGTGGTGTAGCTGCCAAAACAGGCATTTTCTGCCAAAAATATACCAAAAAAAGCGACCAACTTTGGTCGCTAGTTGGTCGCTTATCTCTTAAAAAACAAATTTCTGGGTAATAGCGACCAACCTTGGTCGCTATTGAACCCAGATTTCTCAAAACTGACCAACTTTGGTCGCTATTTCATTTTAAAAAAATAATTTCTGGAAATATAGCGATCAAAGTTGGTCACTTATAATTAAAAACATAATTAATTCCTGAAGTTAGCGACCAACTTTGGTTGCTTATTTAAAAAAAAAAAAAAGTAATAACAAAGCGACCAACTTTGGTCTCTAATTTTCAGATTTTAAAATATAATATTTTCTTTATAGACTAAAGTTGGTCGCTTTTTTTTTATTAATAACAAATAAAAAAACGTAATTTACATGTGGAGACCATCTTTGGTCGTCAAAATTATATTATTAAAATATTAAAGCGATCAAAGTTGGTCGCCATTTTCTTTACCCGGAATATTTGATCCCTAAGGTAAAGGGACCAGCTTAATATCGACCAGACCTGTTTGGTCGTTTTTTGGCCAATAAACGACCAACTTTGATCGTTTTTCTTGATCGTTTTTTTTTCGAATTTCTAGTAGTGGCTTAAGTCAACAGTGGAGACTAATCCTATAAAAAGATGGTATAAGAATTTGAACTACTTTTTGCTGGATAATTGGCAGAGAATTTGGGTGGTTTTATTGTGGATTGGAGCAATGGTTGGCTTATTTGCTTATAAGTATGTATTTGATGTGCGGCATTTGATGTTATGGGACAATGCCGGATTTCATTGTCCGGCATATCTGTAGCTGGCATTAGAGGCTCTTCACTAGTGAATTTCTGCATACCAAGTGTGGTAAGCCAGAAGAATATCCTTTGCTGCCATTCTTTGAAGTTGGCTTCAGAAAATTTCCCCGGTTTCTTGGCTGGAGGAACAACAGTGCGGCTTGATGAGACTATCGTCGTTGCACCAACAGTCGCAGAAGGATTTCCGTTATCAATTGTCATTTCTCACGGAGTGTTGGTACTAAAAACGCCGATGAACAGCGAACCACTCGAAGGCTGTAAAACACATTAGAATTTTTGTGCAGAAGAAGAAGAAGATTATCAGAAAATTTCGTAAGTAAATATTCTGGGATTTGAAGGAATATTTGTAGCCAATTTGGTACTGTTTCTGAAAAGGTTTGCAACCTTTCAGAACAGTCATAGCTGTTGGAAACAGGTTTGACTCTGTTTCAGAATAACCATAGCTGTTGAAAATATTGCGGGAAAATTAAAAGGATTTAAAATAATCCGGGAAAGAAAAAATTGGACCGGACCAGAGCGGGTCGCTGGTCATGCGTGATTTGAATTTTTGTATATTCAAAATCCAACATATTATGCTGGAATATTTTTCGGATTTTGAACAACATTTTCGTTCATATTTATCTTTACATGAAAATGACTAAATTTCGATTACTTTTGAAACTGTGACTATTTTTCAATTAACACTCGTAGATCTAGCTATTTTTGAATTTCACCACATTCATCACCCTATTGTGTGGACTTCTCCTCAAGTATAAAGCCCATGTTTTATCTCTACAATTTAATAAATTGTCATCCGTAAATAACTTTTCTAATTAGAGCCATGAGAATAAAAAGAATCCTGATAGGGAGTGAAATCCATCAAAGTCAAGTTTCTTGAACTGGCCTTTTTTCATGTACCCACAAGCCACCATGATAGGGGGAAATTCCACCTTGTCCCAATTTCAAGTAAGAAATATAAATACATACAATAACATAAGGTAACTTGAACATTAGAGTAATAACTAATTATAACCGATTAAGTTCCATACAATCAAATACAAACAACATATGTCTTATTAGTTTTAGGTGCAAACATATTTTTAATTACGGAATCTTATGACAATGTTGGTGATAAAGAATGATGCTGAGCATCTGGTCCTCCTGGAGCCACTCTCATTGTTCCTGCATCTAACATTGCCCTTCTTCTGTAATACTCCAATGTTGATTCATCATATCCAAATTCGCGTAAATTTAGACGATGCCTACCAACTGCCCTTTCTATGGCCTCACAACATCCCAAAAACATGGACAACACAATCAATATACATAGTAACACAAGTTTTATTTTGATGCAAAATCTGGACATAATAGAGGACTATATGTATGAATATGTGCAACAGAATCTGAGAATAAAATCAAGAAAAAAGGAAGGGGGTACCAAATGTATGTGAGTACTCACTCCCTTTTATACACTAGCTAACCAAACCAAAAAGATTTGGATAATGAGTTAGGGTCAATAAGTGAGACAAAATAAGTGCGAAAGAAGATGATGGGACAATGTTGTTTAATTATAAATCATAATTATTTGCTGGTCCAAATTCTAAACACAGCCAATGCCCATATTAGATATCCTTAGACTAGTATTTGTCTTTGTTTCTAATTAAATTACGAAATATTTTGCATTCTTAGATGAGAGTCCATAATTCATTGTCAAATCTTAAATAAAACAAGGATTAATTATAAGCACATGAGCATGCATGTTGCTTGTTAGTGTTCAAGTGGGTTGGTGCTTACTGTTTTCTTAATCACTATTATTCAATCCTTGCACAAATGTCAGTAGGGGCTAAGTTTTTAGTTAATCATCTAGTCATCTTTTGTTTTTTTTCTTCTCCTCATTAATAAGAAGATAAACAAGAAAAAGATAGACCGACAAACACACATCTAGACAGACAAACCTTTTATTCCCATTATTATGTCTATTTCTTCAATTGTCTAATTCATTTGACTTTTTATTTTTTTTGTCTATTTATTAGGAGTAGTATTCCTATATGGCTGCGTGTCATGCCCTTAGTTAACGACGTTTTGGGCATAGTTTATAGTTTATTCTTTGGGGGTGGCACGAAGTAGCATAATTAGAGATACATGAATATGAAAAGAAATCCTCTTTACAGAGTCAAATAGTAATTGATTACAAGATAAGCAAGAGGACACTTTCTGCATTATCATCATCACCCTCAATTGAAATGTCGGCTAATTGGTGTTCTATTCTGGAAAGTCGACGTAATGCAGAAATGTCATTGGTGTATTTAGAGCACTGAAATAGTGACAGACCATATATTCAAATGCTGAGAAGTCGTTGGCATCTTGGATTTGATAACCTAGGATGTCTGCTCCAACTAGACTCTCCTGCGTTATCTTGATCCATGAACAAAGTTCAAAGATTTTTCTGTCTTTGATAACGGTGGTGCTCAAGGCTAATTTGTGTGCATTTTGATTATTCAATCGGATATCTGCAATCTTTATCGGCATAAGTATCAAGTAATTGAAGCCATTAAGGCTTAGATAGATTAAAAAAATCACATAATATTTTTTTGTTTCTGTAAGGTTCATATGACCAAAAGTTTAAGGATTCTAAAGATAATAGATGAAGTTTTTCTGTTGGACAAAATACAAAATTGGTCGGTCGGTCAAAACTAATTAGCCACATAGTATATAAAGTATATATATTATATGTATATAATACATATATATAAAAAAAAATATAATTTGTCAGCTATTTTTTTCGGAGCGGCTAAAAATATACATTTTTCTGTTTCCGTTCTTCTCTTTTACGGGTTAGATAATTTGATTTTTGTTCTTGAATAATCAAATGTCTTCCAAAAATTTGATTTCAGCGAGTGCGAAAATAAATTTATATACTTCTTAGCTTGTATTTGGTAGTTGGTACTAAAGATGTGAATGTTAAATAATCTGTATTTGTAAATTAATTCTGAAAAAAAAAAAGAATAACATATAAACAGAAAATGTAAATAAACAAAAGTTAATCTGAACCCACTGAATTCGTAGTGTTTCCTTAAGGAATTTAATCCCCTCCTGGTATTCAAGGTTATGGATTATTTCCTCCCAGGATAGAACGAATTACACACTGATGTAGTGGTACTTCAAACCCTAGTGTTTCAGTGAACACAAAGTTCAGTAGCAAATCACACTTACTGTTGCTTTCTTTGAAGTAAAAAATATGCAGAAGAAAGGAGGAGAAACTCAGAAAATCGTATTGAAATTCTGAGAGAATGGACTTGTATTTATAGCCAATGTTGTTCTAAAATCTGAAGAGGTGCAACTCTTCAGAATTGTTGTTTAAGCAAAACGACCATAGCATAAATGTCATAACTTAAATAGTTATTTACTCAACAATAACGAGGGAAAATAAAGAGGGAAAATTGAAGAGGGTAGTTAATTTTTCTGTTACCAAAATAGAAAACGAAAAATTGGAAACGGTTGGATTTTATTATTAATATTCTTGGATTTAATAATTAATATTTTGTTATTAAAGCCGAAGCCTAGCGAGCGATGACGGCGCGAGGCTTGCCTTATTCTCAACTCTTTAAGAGCTAGAAGAAAAGCAATTGCTTATATACCCATTAAAAACCTCTTCCTTTTCCAATATGGGACAATGTTCCTTCATCAGGGGGAGAAAGGAACCTAAAATTTCACTTAAAAATTTCATTTCCCTCCATTTTTTATTCACCCTTTTTTAAGTATTTAATATACTTAAAATCCCAACAGTGAGGACATTGAACATGAATTTCCTACCTTTAGTAAGTCTTATTTAAGATTGACCAAAATATCACTTTATGCATCGATGAGATTTTGTATAGCCATATTTTCGTTGTAACATTTACTTATGTCATTATAATTTCTTTATCTCTGCTCATAAAATGAAATATAAGTATTGCATGTGCTGTTAACTATCAGACCAAAGAAACTAGACCTCATTCGTTTTCACTAGGATTAAGACGTCTGAATTTGAATACACATTTTAAAATATTGCATTAAGATCTAAATACTGAATAATTAAGACTGTCTATTTTCTCGACATTAGAATGTATAAAACATATCTTTATTCATTTTTTTAAAAATATGATAGTTAGTGGTGGTGATGGCTAACAGAGATGCTTGTAAATGCCAACTAGAGGCGGTGGTTGATAGTGATTTTTGTTGATGGTGGTGGTTCTTGTAGTAGCTAGTGGTAATTGGTAGCGATGATGATTATGGTTCAGGGTGGTGGTGGTGGATGTTGATAGTTAATAATGATGGATGGTGATGATGGTTGTGATTGTGATTGAGGAAGGTGATGGTGGCTGGTGGTAGTTTATAATGGTGGGCGGTGCCGGCTATAATTGTTGATGGTGATGGGATGGTTGATTGTGGTAGCTAGTTGAGCTAGGTGAGTGTGTGGTTGTCGTTGAGAATAATGGTTGTGGGGGTGGTGGGTGATGGTAGTGGTGACAACTATGATTGAGGATGGTGGTAGTGATGACGATTATGGTTGATGATGGTGGTAGTGGTTGAGTATGGTGGTAGTGGTTAGTTGATAATAGTAGGCGGTGGTAGCAGTTAGTAATGAATGTGGATGATCACATCTTAATGAAATTGAGCCTTGTTATAGATTTTAATCATACAAACCTATTCAGACTCATTAAGTAGTTGTGCAGTAAAATAACAAATACACTTAATGATAAGATCTAAATAATTAAAATTCAGACTTCAAAAACAAACGCACTTAATATTTGAGATCTGAATAATCAAGATTCAGACCTCCATTAAATACAAACAAATGAAGCCAAGAGAATTTTAGCTAATTTTATATTGGAGTTGTAATCTAATAATTACAGTTCTATCATATTTTACTTAAGTGCAAGATTCAAATCTTATTTCCTACTTTCTCTCACGGGTCTAAGCCCTCACAAAAGGAAAATTTTATTTTAGAAAAAGATTACATATTTCATAAAAAGCAATCAAAGAAAATATTGAAGAGAATGAAACGCTAAAAGCTATTTAAGGATGGTGTGATGAGGTCATTATATAGGAATTGGTAAATTAATGAGGCATTTGCATCTATACCTATTTTTGGGTTACGTTTTAATTTGTGTTCGCTTTGTAAAAATAATTGCAAATGTGCCCACTTTTTTGCGTAACTTCAGCATACGAGCCTGAAGTAGCAAAGGCAATCATGCAAACTTCAGTATTCTAGTAGACGGGCCTGAAATAGCAAAAATTGTTTAACCAAGTGTGCTGAAATTTTTATTTATAATTGTTGAACTTAAGCATAGTAGCTGAAGTTTTGTTCTCTATTTTCTGAAGTTTTTATTTGTAATTGCTGAACTTAAGCATAGTAGCTGAAGTTTTGTTCTCTATTTGCTGAAGTTTTTGTTTGTAATTGCTGAACTTAAGCATAGTAGCTGAAGTTTTGTTCTCTATTTGCTGAAGTTTTTGTTTGTAATTGCTGAACTTAAGCATAGTAGCTGAAGTTTTATTCTCTATTTGCTGAAGTTTTTGTTTGTAATTGCTAAACTTAAGCATTCTAGCAGCTGAAGTTTTGTACTCTACTTGCTGAACTTCAGCATGTTTTAGCTGAAGTTTTGTTCTATATTTGCTGAACTTCAGCATGTTTTATACTATCATGTAATTGGATTTTTGTACAGATAATAAGTTTATCGTAAGTAGAATTAGTAACTTAAAAAACTAAATAATGATTTAGCACAACATGTTAAAATGCATTGATAATGTACAAAGCTGAATCCAAAAAAAAATAATAGAATGTGAATTAAAGTGTAACGACCCGAATTTTTGTTCAAAGAATTAGCATTTCCGTTCAGCGGCTTAAGACCTTGAGAAGCTTCATAATATGCATCATGACCCGCATGTATGGTCGAGTTTAATTTTCATAAGATTCGGAGTTAAATTTAAAGAAAAAAAATAAAATCTTATCTTTGAAGCTCAAATGGAAAGATTTGACCGGAGAGTTGACTTTTGAGTAAATGACCCCGAAATGGAATTTTAATGATGTCAATAACTTCGTATGGTGATTTCGGACTTAGACGTGTGTCCGAATTTGGATTTGGAAGTCCATAGGACAATTCGGCGCATTTCGGCGAAATAAGAAAGTTGACATGTTCTAATTATATTATCTTATATGTGGAAGAGGTCTATTACGATGATGGATACCAATTGGATATGATAGCAATTGTACGAGGAGTACTATAAGATATATGGGGTCTAAGGAAAGTCCTAAGTCTAAGCCAAGTTGGAAAAATTTCATAATACACTAAAGTTGCAAATGAGTTTGCACAAGCCCACACTTTGAACGAGCATATATAAATATGTATAAGGTTTTATTTGATGAAAACCCTATCAAATGAAATATCTTCAAGTCTAGTTTCTAACGCTTCAAACTGTTCGTCATTTGGACACTCCTACCAGAAGTTATGACCAAATTACCAAAAGCAGCGCAGAATTTTACACTACCGCGCCGCACCATGCGCCGCCTAATGCGCCGCGGCTGTATAAATTATGAGAGAACCTTCAATTTTGTTTCTAAAAAATTTTTTCATTACCACGCCGCCCCATGTGGCGCCCCACGCGGCGCGGCAGTACAAAAACGGGTTTTTTAAGACCCGAACCCCATTTCATTTAACTCGTTAGGTTTTTGTTATTTTGGAGTTTTCTGGTGCTTTTAGAGAGTGGGAAGAGCAATTCTAGAGAGAGGAAGAAGCTCAAGTTCCTTGTTCATCAAAAATCTTGTCCAAGCCTTAAAATCGCATCAAAGGGTTGCTAAGGCTTCAAAGAGGTAAGAATTTCTTTTCCCCAATTCTTCAATTTCGAAATCTAACTAAAAATGGGTAATTAGTAAGATGATCATGTATGTTTGAGTATTAGTTATACATGCTTGTAACAATAAGGTTATGGGAAGATTGTTGAGTTCAAATAGGTAAAGATTGGGTTAAAAATGGTAGAAATCTTCAAAACATTAATTGAGGATTTGAAAGGCAATCCGATGTCGGAATTCGATAATTTTTATATGGTTGAACTTGTATCAGAACGAATATTCGAATTTTGTATGTTTTTCTGGGATTCATGACGTGGGTCCCACTATTGAATTTTAAAATATATTTCGAATTTTATCCGGAAAAATTAGTAAAATCATATGGAATTAATTCCTACGATTTGTATTGAGTATATTGAATTATTATAACTAGATTTGAAGCTTTCAGACACGAATTTGCAAGCCAAAGGTTTATTGGAATCTTGAATTGGTTGCAAAGCGACGTAAGTGTTTGGTCTAACCTTAGCTTGAGGGATTGGGAGTTATGTCCTATTTGTTATGTGTTATTTGTTGAGTACGCCGTATAGGCATGGTGACGAGTATCTATACGTTGGTGTCAAGCATGCCCGTGAGTCTCATACTTTGATTAATGTGACTCCGTTTCGTATTGTGTATGCTCTATATGATAATTTCTATTGAGGAATATGACTTGTGGAAGTATTATTGTTAATTGAACATGATAGAGCGTTGGCTCAAGTTGAGAATAGAATTGTTGAATATTATAGAGCATTGACTCAAGTTGAGAATTGAATTGTTGAACATTGTAGAGCATTGGCTCAAGTTATGAATTGAATTGTTGAACATTGTAGAGCATTGTCTCAAGTTGGGAATTGAGTTGTGAAGTAAACGTGAAAGCAGAAAGGAGAGAGAGAATCATGATATTGTCTCTCTTGCCAGGATGTTATTGTTTTGATGTTGTTTCCCTTGCCGGGATATGATTGTTGAACTATTGTTCCCTTGCCAGGATTTTATTGTGATTTCATTTATTACCTTGCCCTTATTTCTTGTGATTGTTGTTTGGGTTAGGAAGAGTGTTAAAGCACAAAGGGTGATGCCATGTATGATTTTGTGAGGAAGAGTGTAAAGCACGAAGGGTGATGCCGTGCCGCACGATGTACAATTCTGTGCCGATTATATTGATTTTATGGTGAGGATGAGAGTAAAAGCACGAAGGGTGATGCCGTGTAGTTTATATTAATTCTTATTGTGAGGACGAGAGTAAAAGTACGAAGGTGATGCCGTGCACTTGTCCTTGATTTTTCCTGATTCTAATTGAGTTATGTTGTCATTTACGTTTATTTACTGATTTTATGTTGTTACTTGATTTTATTTCGATGTTATAGATTCTCTTACCCTATTTGCCTTATGTTTGTTGCTTGGGTGAGGAAGAGTGCAAAGAACGAAGGGTGATACCGTGTATTATTTTGGTGAGAGAGTGTTAAAGCACGAAGGGTGATGCCGTGTATTGTTTTGGTGAGAGAGTGTTAGAGAACGAAGGGTGATGTCGTGCACTTTTTGTTTGTTGTGTTTACTTGTTATTAAAAATTCAAGTATATTAACTGTTTAGATCCCTTTTACTGTTGTGATCCTTTGTGTTGGAATCCATAGTGTTTAGAATACCTCACCTTATTTTTATTTTTATTTTTTACATGTTCAATACTTCAAATTTCAACAATTGTTACATTTTTAACTCAATTGATTTCTCAACTAAATTTTCTTTAAACCGTTTGAGGTTGTACTTTACTTAAAAAGGAATTTCTACTATGTTTTAATTTATTGGTTTCTCGTATTAAAGGTAATGATTCATTCGATATTGTACTTTAATTGAAAAGGGTATTTTCTTTATCAAATGATTTCAAAAAATAACTTCATGTTTTCTTGTTGATTTCCTAATTGGGTTGGAAGTTGTACTCTACTTTATGTTAAGTGAATGAGGCTCCTTGAACATTCTTAATTGTATTAGATTGTAGAACCTATGAACTGAGTAACATGAGAATATAGTTGTGCAATGTGAGACAAAAATATATGGGCACGAGGTGCTGTGAAAATATGAAAGTGGGTTGAGACCTATATTATTTATGATTATGAAATGAGGCATCACAAAGTGACCTTTACTCGAAAGAATTATATTCGAAAGATGCTTATTTGAAAGATTTATATTTGAAGGACTTGATTAATTGATTGCACTTGTATTTATTATTTGTTGAGAACATTTATCGTGTTCTTATTGCCTGCTATTTATATTACTGGTTGATCATTGTTGCCATCATTATTATCTGCTTCCTATTGTTTTTGTACGCTATCCTGCACATGTTTATTTGGTAGTCTGGTCCTAGCCTCGTCACTACTTCGCCGAGGTTAGGCTAGGCACTTACCAGCACATGGGGTCGGTTGTGCTGATATTATACTTTGCACTCTTTTGTGCAGATCCCAGTGCTGTAGACTTCAGACTGCAGTGAGATTGCTGTTTCTTGTTCATCAGGCGACCCGAGGTAGTCCTGCAGGCGATCGCAGGCCTTGGCGTCTCCTTCTATCTACTATTCCTATTTCTTTCATGTATTTCTAGAGATAGTATTGTATTTATTTCTTTCCGACCATTATTTTAGTAGCTCGTGCACTTGTGACACCAGTTCTGGGATGGTTTTTAGACATCGCTATTATGATGGGATAATCACTTTACTTAGATTTTAATTTCCGCATTGTTTAGTTGTTATTAATTAAATTAAATTGGTATAAAATGGCTAATATTATTCTAATGTTGGCTTGCCTAGAAAGTGAAATGTTAGGCGCCATCATGGCCTCAAAGGTGGGAAGTTTGGGTTGAGCACTAGGTTACATAGGTCTCACGAGTCACGAGCAAGCTTAGTAGAGTCTGAAGGATCGGTACAGAGACGTCTGTGCTTATCTTTCAGAGGCTATGGAGTTTAAGAACAATTTCACTTCTATTCTACTCTATCGTGCGAATTTATTCTATCATTGATTATTGACCTCCTCTATTCTTCTCTCTCACAAATATTGACAACACGCACTGTGTCTACAGCCGGACAAAAGATGGAGCCCTAGTGACATCTACGACTAGGGGTAGAGGCAAAGCCCAGTCTAGAGCTCGAACATCAGTACATATTGTAGAGCCTTAGGTGGATTTAGAAGCAGAAGTTCCTGCTCAGTCAGCACCTGTTAGACCAGTTTGGGTTCCGGAGGGATGCATTATGGGGGAGTCCACTATCAAAGGATAGATTATGGGGTCATGTGTTATATCAGGTATGGCCTAAGATGCATATATGTGATACTGAAAGGCTCTCGAATAATTTACACATTTAAGGCCTGAGACTTTGCAGGGGATAAGGTTGGGACTTGTGGTATGTCTGCCTCTTTAATAATCCAATACTTCAGTATCAGAGGAGTTAGAGAAATAACTTTAAATTTACAGAAGGTCTACTCAGTGTGGAAGTCACGGTTGCGGATTTTGGGGTGCTTCGGAGGAAGTACAGTGGTTGATGACCTTCTAGACTATGTAGCTCGTGCCAAGATTTATCGGTATGGAGCTCTACTTTTATGATCGTTGTGCATAAATTGGGGAAATATTACACGAAGGAAGAATCGAGAAGTTTGTGAAGAAATGGGTCAGCTCGGCGGTGTTGGGCCAGCATAGTAAAGGAAGAAGTTGACCTTATGAAAGGTAATATTCCACTGGTGTCTGTGGCAAGTTTATAAAAAGGGTAGACCAGCCAATATAAACACCACATACTTTGGCTCAGTTCTCAGAAATATTTTTGAAAGAATTTGGTCCCTAGACTCTCTATAAATGCGTGATACATGGAGTTTGAATGGTTACATCAACGCACCATAATGGTGTCAGAACATGTCATCAGGTCCAATAGGTTAGTCGTCATACTCGTACTTTGGTTCCTACATCCAGAGAGCGAGCCCACAGACTCATTAAAGGACTCAATTATGATCTTAAAATTTTGTACGACTCATGAGCTATAGGTTGATACTTCATTTTGGCTAGTGGTAGAAATTTCCAAAATGATAGAATGTATCTGGGATGAGGAAAAGGGGAAGCTAAGGAGACCAAGAGGTCTCGAGGTTTTGGATGATTCAATGGATTCTACTCTACAACTATAAATCATTATGGCAGGGGCTCGGGCAGTCAGCCAGACCAATCCATATATCAGATTACTTAGGATGCTTCAGTAAGTTCTTTTAATGCACCACCACCACGAGGTTCCTACAATGGTTATTCCAATTATTTGGCACAGACTCGGTATGAGCAGCTGAACCCGCAAAAAAGGGGTTGTTATGAATATGGTGGTACTAAGCACATCATGAGTAAATTGTCCTAGACTCGGGAGAAACATATTTCATCAAAGAACTCAGGCTACGTACCCCATTGCAGTTACTACTCCACTTACATGACCAGCTAGAACAGGGATCAGGATGTTAGAGGTGGAGGTCAGACTCTTAGAGGTGGAGACCCAGCCTGTTGATATATTTTCAATGGTATGGCTGAGGTCGCTGCACCAGATGGTGTCGTTACAAGTACGGTCTCGAATTATTATAAAGTAACAATTTTCTTAACTTGATTCGGTTCTGAGCATCGAGGCAAATCCTTCTAATATGCTCCACTCATGAGTGATCTCCATAACCCTGAAATCTACTTATGATAATACTCTTATTGGGAGATTATATGGAGATAGGTATGTCTATCATTATGTGTTAGTCACTAAAAATAGTTGTGATGTGGGTTTTGATGTGATTTCAGGAAAATTGATTTAAATTGTAAATTTTATTCCCTATCTGTGTGAGGGTTCTTTATATGTTGTGATTTTGTTTAACGGAAATTATTTAGAAGAAGAAAGAAAGGAAATGGAAAATTTCAGATAGCACAATGTGCATATTACTTGTGTACGGAGTGGAGGACGAGATCCTCGTACTCTTACATGATCTGAAATATTTAAACCGGGCTATAAGCTGCGGTGGATATTATATAAGGACGAGGTCCTTGCGGTGAAAAGTTTATGTGTTTAAATTCTCCCTTTGTGAAATCAAAATTTGTAATATAGTACTTATAGGGAGACATGCCTGTAAGGCTTATTTGAAAATTCTTGTATGAATATCTTTGTGCATAATTTGCCAAATTGTATTGTAATTATTGAGTTTTAACCTACAAGGTGAGTGCCCAGGTGACGTAAATTGTGAATCGTTAATTTGGGTAAGTAATTATGAGGTCTTCATGCTACGTTGTTAGTAAAGTGAAAGCTTGAACCAAGAATTTGTTAACATGAAGTTAATTGGCAATTTTGTAATCGATTATGTACAACTATTAAAACCAGAGATGTGGTTAAGGTCATATATGATGTGTTTCATGTCAAAATATCTTTATGACAGTGTCACCCTTGTAATGCGGAGATTGATGTTATTGATAAATACATTATGGTGATTTGTTGAGTTGTGGATGTGTTGTTAGGAGCTGTTTTGGTGTTACTCTGGCAGGTGGATAGGCCCAATTACAGAGGAGACTCTACCGAAAATTTTGAAAAATTTGGGACATTAAGATGTACAAAAAAAAGATAAGTTACGTTATGTGTTTGAGAGCGGACTCTACTTCTTATTTGAGGAAGAATGACCCTAAGTGGGGGAGGATGTAACAATCGTTAAGCGCTATTAAAAAGTTGATGCGTAACTAGGCACGAGTTGTTATAGCCAGGTGAGACTAATATGGTGTGATGATGTGAAAATCAGACCTTTTGAAAATGATCAGAGTGTAAGAAATTTGATCTTAAAGTTTAAAAGAAAAAAATATTGAGGAAAGAAATAATCTCAATTGAGATGGTATTGTCGTACATATTTCGAATGCGGTTATGTGGGATCAACCGTGAGTATTGGTGTAAAAGTAAAATCATAAAGTTGGTAACCTCCGAATAATTCTTAGTACATTCGAGGATGAACGTTTGTTTAAGAGGTGGAGAATGTAACGAACCGAATTTTTGTTCTAATAATTAACATTTCTGTTCAGTGGCTTAAGACCTTGATAAGCTTCGTAATATGCATCATGACCCGCATGTATGGTCGAGTTTGGTTTTCGTAAGATTCGGAGTTAAATTTAAAGAAAAAAACAAAATCTTATCTTTGAAGCTCAAATGGAATGATTTGACTGGAGAGTTGACTTTTGAGTAAATGACCCCGAAATGGAATTTTAATGATGTCAATAACTTCGTATGGTAATTTCGGACTTAGACGTGTGTCCGAATTTGGATTTGGAAGTCCATAGGACAATTCGGCGCATTTCGGCGAAATAAGAAAGTTGACATGTTCTAATTATTTTATCTTATATGTGGAAGAGGTCTATTACGATGATGGATACCAATTGGATATAATAGCAATTGTACGAGGCGTACTATAAGATATATGGGGTCTAAGGAAAGTCCTAAGTCTAAGCCAAGTTGGAAAAATTTCATAGTACACTAAAGTTGCAAATGAGTTTGCACAAGCTCACACTTTGAACGAGCATATATAAATATGTATAAGGTTTTATTTAATGAACAACCTATCAAATGAAATACCTTCAAGTCTAGTTTCTAACACGTTAAACCGTTCGTCATTTGGACACTCCTACCAGAAGTTATGACCAAATTGCCAAAAGCAGCGCAGAATTTTACACTACCACGCCGCACTATGCGCCGCCCATGCGGCGCGGCTGTGTAAATTATCAGAGCACCTTCAATTTCGTTTCTAAAAACATTTTGCATTAACACGCCGCCCCATGTGGCGCCCCACGCGGCGCGGCAGTACAAAAATAGGTTTTTTAAGACCCGAACCTCATTTCATTTAACTCGTTTGGTTTTTGTTATTTTGGGATTTTCTGGTGCTTTTAGAGAGTGGGAAGAGCAATTCTAGAGAGAGGAAGAAGCTCAAGTTCCTTGTTCATCAAAAATCTTGTCCAAGCCTTGAAATCGCATCAAAGGGTTGCTAAGGCTTCAAAGAGGTAAGAATTTCTTTTCCCCAATTCTTCAATTTCGAAATCTAACTAGAAATGGGTAATTAGTAAGATGATTCATGTATGTTTGAGTATTAGTTATACATGCTTGTAACAATAAGGTTATGGGAAGATTGTTGAGTTCAAATAGGTAAAGATTGGGTTAAAATGGTAGAAATCTTCAAAACTTTAATTGAGGATTTAAAAGGCAATCCGATGTCGGAATTCGATAATTTTTATATGGTTGAACTCGTATCATAACGAGTATTCGAATTTTGTATGTTTTTTCGGGATTCATGATGTGGGTCCCACTATTGAATTTTAAAATATATTTCGAATTTTATCCGGAAAGATTAGCAAATTCATATGGAATTAATTCCTACGATTTGTATTGAGTATATTGAATTATTATGACTAGATTTGAAGCTTTCGGACACGAATTTGCAAGGCAAAGGTTTATTGAAATCTTGAATTGGTTGCAAAGCGACGTAAGTGTTTGGTCTAACCTTAGCTTGAGGGATTAGGAGTTGTGTCCTATTTGTTATGTGTTATTTGTTGAGTACGACGTATAGGCATGATGACGAGTATCTATACGTTGGTGTCAAGCATGCCCGTGAGTCTCATACTTTGATTAATGTGACTCCGTTTCGTATTGTGTATGCTCTATATGATAATTTCTATTGAGGAATATGACTTGTGGAAGTATTATTGTTAATTGAACATGGTAGAGCGTTGGCTCAAGTTATAGAGCATTGGCTCAAGTTGAGAATTGAATTGTTGAACATTGTAGAGCATTGGCTCAAGTTGTGAATTGAATTGTTGAACATTGTAGAGCATTCGCTCAAGTTGTGAATTGAGTTGTGAAGTAAACGTGAAAGAAGAAAGGAGAGAGAGAATCATGGTATTGCCTCCCTTGCCAGGATTTTATTGTTTTGATGTTGTTTCCCTTGCCGGGATTTGATTGTTGTACTATTGTTCCCTTGCCAGGATTTTATTATGATTTCATTTATTACCTTGCCCTTATTTCTTGTGATTGTTGTTTGGTTGAGGAAGAGTGTTAAAGCATGAAGGGTGATGCCGTGTATGATTTTGTGAGAAAGAGTGTAAAGCACGAAGGGTGATGTCGTGCCGCATGATGTACAATTCCGTGTCAATTATATTGATTTTATGGTGAGGATGAGAGTAAAAGCATGAAGGGTGATGTCGTGCAGTTTATATTAATTCTTATTGTGAGGACAAGAGTAAAAGCACGAAGGGTGATGTCGTGCACTTGTCCTTGATTTTTCCTGATTCTAATTGAGTTATGTTGTCATTTACGTTTATTTACTGATTTTATATTGTTACTTGATTTTATTTCGATGTTATAGATTGCCTTACCCTATTTGCCTTGTGTTTGTTGCTTGGGTGAGGAAGAGTGTAAAGCACAAAGGGTGATGTCGTGTATTTTTTTGGTGAGAGAGTGTTAAAGCACGAAGGGTGATGCCGTGTGTTGTTTTGGTGAGAGAGTGTTAAAGCACGAAGGGTGATGTCGTGCACTTTCTGTTTGTTGTGTTTACTTGTTATTAACAATTCAAGTATATTAACTGTTTAGATCCCTTTACTGTTGTGATCCTTTGTGTTGGAATCCATAGTGTTTAGAATACATCACCTTATTTTTTATTTTTTTACATGTTCAATACTTCAAATTTCAACAATTGTTACATTTTTAACTCAATTGATTTCTCAACTAAATTTTTCTTAAACCGTTTGAGGTTGTACTTTACTTAAAAAGGAATTTCTACTATATTTTGATTTATTGATTTCTCGTATTAAAGGTAATGATTCATTCGATATTGTACTTTAATTGAAAATGGTATTTTCTTTATCAAATAATTTCAAAAAATAACGTCATGTTTTCTTGTTGATTTCCTAATTGGGTTGGAAGTTGTACTCTACTTTATGTTAAGTGAATGAGGCTCCTTGAACATTCTTAATTGTATTGGGTTATGGAGCCTATGAACTGAGTAACATGAGAATATAGTTGTGCAATGTCATACAAAAATATATGGGCACGAGGTGCCGTGAAAATATGAAAGTGGACTGAGACCTATTTTATTTATGATTATGAAATGAGGCGTCACAAAGTGACATTTACTCGAAAGAATTATATTCGAAAGATGCTTATTTGAAAGATTTATATTTGAAGGACTTGATTAATTGATTGCACTTGTATTTATTATTTGTTGAGAATATTTATGGTGTTCTTATTGCCTGCTATTTATATCACTGGTTGATCATTGTTGTCATCATTGTTATCTGCTTCCTATTATTTTTGTACGATATATTGCACAGGTTTCTTTGGTAGTCTGGTCCTAGCCTCGTCACTACTTCGCCGAGGTTAGCCTAGGCACTTACCAGCACATGGGGTCGGTTATGCTGATACTACACTCTGCACTCTTTTGTGTAGATCTCAGTGATGTAGACTTCGGACTGCAGTGAGATTGTTGTTTCTTGTTCATCAAGCGACCCGAGGTAGTCCTGCAGGCGACCACATGCCTTGGCATCTCCTTCTATCTACTATTCCTATTTCTTTCATGTATTTCTAGAGACAATGTTGTATTTATTTCTTTCAGACCATTATTCTAGTAGCTCGTGCACTTGTGACACCAGTTCTGAGATGGTTTTTAGACATTGCTATTATGATGGGATAATCACTTTACTTAGATTTTAATTTCCGCATTGTTTAGTTGTTATTAATTAAATTAAATTGGTATAAAATGGCTAATATTATTCTAACGTTGGCTTGCCTAGCAAGTGAAATGTTAGGCGCCATCATGGCCCCAAAGGTAGGAATTTTGGGTCGTGACATAAAGGAAATGAACTTATATTTACATACACACGTACTTATTTTAGAAAGTTATTTATAATTTTTTTTAAATAATCTGATAAACATACTTATGGTAATATCATTCTCATGAACTGAAGTTTCATAGTAGCTCCAACAGTAGAAGAAGAAGAAGAAGAAGAAGAAGAAGAAGAAGAAGAAGAAGAAGAAGAAGAAGAAGAAGAAAACGAAGGAGGAGGAGGAGGAGAAAGGGGGCTGAAGTTGTTTAAAAATTAGGTACAAGTTAAACTTTTTTAAAAAATAGGTATAAGTTAAATGGGGGCGACCAAATAAGGTGCCCCTGTGCAATTTTTACGAAATTTTAACAAATATTGACAAGTAGTCCGGAAAAAAAAAGAGTTAGAAATTTTAACAAATATATTAAAAGAAAACACAAAAATGTCATACCTGATATCTTAAATTGTGATCAAAGGTAATTTTTGAGAAACTTTTTTTACTATATTAGAATTTTTTTTTTTATGTGAAGAAATTCAACAATTTATGAAGGTGATTCAATCGAACTCTTTTGATCATTTTGCTAGAGGGGACGAAGAAAGTAGACAAAATTTACTCGCATTTGGGACAGAGTTGCTCCGCCCCTGACTACTATTATAGCAATTGGAAGTAAATGATCACAAATTATGTCATCTCTCACTCATTCCTACCATCTATGGATTTACATGGGATAAGGTATTCATTAGCTGTTCTGCAATCCTTCTTCTGCTGGACAGGCTGAAGGCCACATTTGATGGTGGGTTTTTTTCTTTATTTATGTATTTTTATAAGTTCCTTTTTCTAACTTTTTCCAAAAAAAAAAGAAAAGAAAAGAAGAAAATAGTTTGCCTTTATTTTATGCAAGATTTTCTAACCTTTTCCTTTTTCCATGCAAAACAAAACCTCTAAAAGAATAATAGAACACAAAGTGCTCCACAGAATCATTAATGTCAATTTTGAAACAAGCAACTTGGTACTTCCACCCCTACAATACTAATAATGGATTCATATATTCGAAGATAATCTCAAGTACCTTGACATGAAATATTATTAAATTTCCGACCTAGCCGTTCACAAATTAAAATGTCTCAAAGATCACGTTTAGCTAATATTGAATTTATCGATATTAAGCTAATTGTAACCATCAATTACACAAGAAGTCACTCTATCCACAACAAACAAGAGATAATTAGATAAACATAAATAAAAGGACCAGTAGTGATGTTTTAGTTGCACATTACGAGGAAATTGGGGGGTTAGATTAACATTTTTTATTAATCATTCTTCACTCGTCTAGTTTCTAGGTTGCAGTTGTTTTCCACTTGAAGCAATCTCAAAATCAATATTAAGAGCTTAACTGAATGTTAAGCTAAATATACTATCCACTATGTACTTGCCTCAAGCAAAGTGCAAGAAATATTTTCATGGGTGTTTTATGTACGACGTAAAATATTTTCATATGTAAAATATTTCCAAAACTATATTTTTTATGAAAATATTTTTCAGTATTTGTTTGCCTTAATTTGCTGAAAAACTTTTCCTCAAGGAAGGCAAATATTTATACAAAATGTTGAATATTATGAAGAATATTCCGTAAAATATTCTAGAAATACTAATAGTTAAATGTAGGATAATAATAATTATACATATTATTGTACGTACCACAGTCCCTTATTAGGGTCAAGTTCATTCACACTTGTTTGTTAAGGGATGGTTTGGTCAACATGCTATAACGAATTATCAACATTATCTATGATATATACCATAATCAATTAATGGACCGAAAGATGGGGTGGCACTAAGGTTGACCTAATTATAAAATTAACACTTTTTGGTTTGTTGGGTCATTTTCGTGAGGGAGACAAACGTCTGTTTAATTTGTTTGTTAACTAGTGGAATCTTTTTATTATTTGTTTTATAAATTTACAGAAACATACAAAACTCCACTGGTATAATAATGTGGAAATGACACCAGGTAGCCACTTTAAGCTTGATATTTAAAATATATCAACAAGTTTAAAAATGTATTTAAAGATTAATCAATTCGTTCATACTTCAAGGCACGATGTCCTGAAGTTTAAACCCTCAAAGTTAAACTTCATGACATTATGTCCTAAAGTTTAACAATTGTGTCCAAAATTCGAATTTTATGTCCTAAATTTTATATTAGCAGGTCCAAATTTAAAGATACTTAGTCCTGAAATATGTATATATTAACTAATCTTTAAATACATAATAAATTATGGATATATTTTAAATATCGGATTTAAAAGTGGATAACTTAGCCCTATAATAATCATCCACAACGGTTTTAAAAATTCCTTAAACAAAAATTCTTTCTCTTTCACTTGTAGCATTTGGGAACCCTAATTTCGAATAGTCGGTCCTGCAAATGATTGAATACCGACCACTAACGACAGTAGGTTCCAAAAGTTACTATAAAGATAAGTAATAAAAATATACTTCGTACATATTAATGAAACCTTTATACCTTTTGATAGAGTAATGAGTTTTATCCACTTAACTAATAGTTGGAGTATAAAAATGAAACCTATTTAACTTTTAAGCTAGGTATTGTAAAGAAACTTATTAAAATTAAAATGTCTGATAAGAATGAAAGTGATGGTTAGAAATGAATAATAGATGAAAATTCTGTTACTGGATATATCAAAATAGGTTTGGTCAGGCTATCATAAAAAGTAAAAAGTGTAAATGAGCACTAGAAAGAAAAAGGCCTATCCATTTAAAATTCTCGTTGGTTTTACTGATATGTAGTGTGTATTACATTTGAAAGTTGGATCAGTTGAATCTTGTTATTTGTCTTTTGTGTAAAATGATGTGAAGCATAGCGATTTTGTGAATCCTTTGCCAAATAGTTATTACCAATTACATATGGATCTATCCATAATTTTTAATTTCATTAATTTCTCAAGTTTACACTTTTTTAATGTAATGTCCAATTTGGAGCATTCCAAAAACTTGAAGATCCAACTACAAAAAGATAGGCAGCAGCACTAACAAAGATAAAGTGACAGAAATAGAAAAGAAATTGATTCATCATTTGTAATAGCTGTCCAATTCCTCATATAAAATTATTAACTCTAGAGATATAGTAATATGGAGAAGACAAAATTATTTCAAACACCGACAGAAACGGAAGCGCCATGTCTCATTAGTTATAACTAACCATTCCATTAAATAATTAGAATTTGAATTAAATATAGAATGAGAGATATATTTGATTTATATGAATGCTTACTTGTCGATACCTAATACTCAAGTAAATCAAACTAGTAAGTCCTACTAATTCACTCAAACTAGTGGATGGAAATCAAACTATCTTATGTTTACCTAAGAGTATCTATAACATACAACTACAAACCAAACAAACGAATATAAGATATGTATTTCGTAATATATTTTAATTACTTATCGATAGTTAAACGATATGTGCTCTCGCTTTATTATTTTTTTACTTTTATAATGAAATTACTTGATTTTGTGTAAGCACCAAATTTTAGGTAAGTATTTTTTTTGTACTTTACTTTCTAAATCACATAATTTGCACCCAAGGGTATAGCATAGGTAAGAATCATTAGGTATCTGGTTCAAATCTCATCGAATGAAAAAATATTAGGTGATCTCTTTCCATATGTCTGAGCATTGGTGGATAAAATTACCTAATATCTGATACTGGTGGAGGTGACAGGTATCCCGAGAAAGTAATCGAGGTGCGTGTAAACTGGCACGAACATCATGGTCAGAAAAAAAAAAATGCAATCTAGGCTTAGCTAAGCCAAGTTCAATTCAAGTACGTAGTATATAATTGGGGGAAAAAGAGCAAATGACCTTTCAGGACCTTGTGGGGGGAAGTCTACTTCAAGCCAATACTTAGCTTCCCAACATCAGCAGCTGCTAAAGTCCCAGCCTCTATGACTTGGCACACCATATTCCTTTCCTTTCATATGCCTAATTAGTCATTAATTACGGACAAATTAGAGAGCCCTTAATAACAAATTAACTGTTTCATCTTGAAAACTCAGAATAGTGCAGGCCTCTATGTACTATTTCATCTTAACAAATTAATTTCGTACTTTAGTGTTATAAAATAACTCAAACTAATTTTAAAGTTTAAATCCTTACGTCCTCTGCAGTCTGGACCACAGGTCCACAATATTACGAGAGTAAATATTACCACAATCTTGATAAAGCATTGATGAAGGTGTGTGTGATTATGACTTGTGACTAGGTTTCAAGAATTCTAAATGGCGGCACAAAAAGAATTGCCGCACACAATCTACAAACCATAAAAAGTCTATAAAAAATACACGTCGGTTTATTGAATACTTTGTAGGAGTACTTTTTTTCCTTTTAAATTTTTGGAGGTGAAAAGGTCAAAGTGGATTCACAAAGTCAAAAGAATTGAGAGAGTTACCATTTCGCTTTTAACCGTAAGTATCACCACTTCTCCACCTTTGATTGCTCATTAACTCAAAATCTACTACTTTTTTTTTAATTATTCGGTATTTGAAATTTAATGATCTAACTAATTAAGATACACGCGTAGAAAGCTCTTTATAAGGAGACTCAATTCGTAGAGATCCCTCGTTCGAGGCTTTGTATTCGGTCAAAATCGGACCTATCTGATTTTACTATTTGATCAAGACAAGGGAATTGTATCGGGGGTAGCCTCGTAATGAATCAGACCCGAGCTCGAAGACGAGGCATCGAGTCTAAAGATCGAAGTATCCGTTAAGACCGAGGCCAGCAGCAATCGAGATTAAGTATGACCGACTTCGAGTAAAGTACAATAACAGAAAGGCGAGATATCCGTAACTGGTCGAAGATCACGGTGAAAATCTCGGAACAGATCAAATCAAGGGCGGTTATCTGTACCAATTATGAGATTTACTTCCGTAATCAGAATTGTACTATAATTAGGATTCCTCTAGTATATAAATGGGGTCCCCATCATCTGTAAACACTTTACATTCACGAATATCAAGGCAATACAATATTTATTTCTTCTGCTCATCAACTTACTGCTCTTTAACTGTTCTTACTTCACTACTCTCGAGGGTTCATATGCGCGAGGGCATTGTCCAAGCATTGGTTTGTTTTACATTCTTATCAATTCCCATCATTTATCTCTAAGTTAATCAATTGATATTAAGTGAAATCACGTATCCTTAAAACCACATTACAAGTTTAATTGTTTCTCGATTTTTAGGGTAAACAGTTTGGCGTCCATCGTGGGGTTAAGGATAATAGTGATTGCTTAATATTTTAACCTTCATAATGTACACTACTTTTACGCTTGTTTTTGTGAGTATTTTTTATTTCAGGACTCAACATGTCGAACTCTCAAGCAGTACCCACTCACTCTGATACCGGACTTGTTCTTCATAGCGAAAATGAGCATATAGTCGTCCCGGAAAATGGAGTGCCTCCAATCAATCCCGACGCACCACAGGTCGTAGATCCGATTGATGTCAATTCTCGTGTCGCCATCCATGGAGATTTAGGCACCAACACTGAAAATAGTGTCCGCAGACACTCGGGTAGCTGATCAGAATGCGCAAAATGGTAAAGAAGGCGGAATTAGCCTTCTGGTGATATTTGACATGCTACAAACTCAGCAGGAAGCGATAGCGCAACTTCAATATCAGAATCGAGCCCCAAGCAGAATCAAACTCAATACGTCACAGGAAGTTGCTTATAAGGTGGAACACGTACAGGAGAAATTGAACGATAACGGATCGGGAACTGATCCCGCCATCATGAAGATGCTCGATGAGCTCATTAAATAGATTGAATCGGGAGAGAAGCAGATCGAGGCTAATGATAAAAGGGTAGAAATGTACAACTCACAAGTTGACCAAATACCGGGGGCACCCCCGATCCTAAAGGGTTTGGATTCAAAGAAGTTCGTGCAGAAGCCTTTTCCTTAATGTGCGGATCCTAAACCCATTCCTAAGAAGTTTCGTATGCTGGACATCCCCAAGTATAATGGGACCACCGATCCTAATGAACATATTACTTCGTACACATGCGGAATAAATGGAAATGACCTAGAAGATAATGAGATTGAATCCATTTTGTTGAAAATTTTTGGAGAAATTTTATCGAAGAGGGCAATGATATGGTACCACAATTTGCCGCCAACTTCCATCGATTCTTTCGTCAAGCTCGCCGATTCGTTCGTAAAGGCACATGCCGGAGCAATAATGGTCATGACCAGGAAGTCGGAACTCTTCAATAAACACATCGAGCCTAAGGAAGCACCACGGTTATACTAGGTGGCCCAAACCCCTGAAAATCGATCCAGCTCAAAGGAATCTGAATCAAATCTGCAAGTACCATGGCACCCATGGTCACAGAACCGAGGACTGTAGATAATTAAGGGAGGAGGTAGCTCGTTTATTCAATGAAGGTCATCTTCGAGAGTTCATAAGTGACCGAGCAAAAAATCACTTCAGAGATAGGGATGCAAACAGGAAAAATGAATAGGAAGGAACCACAACACGTGATTCATATGATCATCGGTGGGGTCGATATCCCTCAGGGTCCGACATTTAAATGCACCAAATTCATAATCATAAGGGAGAAGCATACCCGGGACTACTTACCAGAAGATACCTTATCCTTCAACGATGAGGATGCAGAAGGGAGCGAACAGCCTCACAACGACGCACTTGTAATATCTATCCTTGTGATAAAATTCAAGTTAAACGTGTGTTGATTGATCCGGTTAGCTCGGCAAATATTATTCGATCGAGGGCCATGGAGCAACTCGGCCTTCAAGATCAGATCGTGCCTGCAGCTCGACTGCTAAATGATTTCAACATGGTGAGTGAAACCACCAAAGGGGAAATTATGTTTCTAGTAAACGTGGCCGGAACTATCCAGGAAACGAAGTTCCACGTGATCGAAGGAGATATGAGGTACAATGCGCTGCTCGGAAGATCTTGGATCTATAATATGAGGGCAGTACCTTCAACTCTTCATCAAGTCTTGAAATTCCAAACACCGTAAAGAGTCAAAACGGTGTACGACAAGCAACCAACAACCAAAAAGATGTTTGCAATTGATGAAGTAATACCAGTATCGGCACTAACAACAACAAAGGGATCAAAATCAAAGGAAAAACATGATGTCAAATAGCAACCATAGTCGCCAGCCTCGACCAGATTGGAACAGCAGGAAATTATCGAGGATGATGATTGTATGATACCTCGAACCTTCGTAATCCTCGATGATTCCGATGCCACAAAGTCGATGGTCGAAGAGCTGGAGAAAGTCATACTGATCGAGCATATGCCCGATCGAAAGGTATACCTGGGCACGGGGTTAACTCCCGAGCTTAGGGAAAACCTCATTAAATTCTTTATTAATAATATGGATTATTATTTAGTCCCACCTTGACATGAAAAGGATCTCATCGGGGATCACCACTTATCGATTGAGTTTGGACCCGAAGTTCATACTGGTAAAGCAAAAGAGAAGGCCACAGTCCGAGGTAAAGCATGCATTCATCAAGGACGAGGTAACCAAAATTCTCAAAATAGGATCCACCCGAATATCCCTAGTGGTTAGCAAACGTAGTTGTAGTCCCCAAGAAGGGGAATAAACTTAGAATGTGTAGACTACAAAGACTTAAACAAAGCATGAACCTAATGACTCTTCTCCACTACCGAATATCGATCGCATGATTGATGCCACGGCCAGCCACGAGATCCTCAGCTTTCTCAAAACCTACTCTGGGTACAACCAAATATGAATGAACCTAGAGGATCAGGGAAAGGCCTCATTTATCACTAAGTACGGTACTTAGTGCTATAATATAATGCCATTTGGGCTAAAAAATGTTGGTGCTACTTATCAACGCCTAGTGAACCGAATGTTCGAAGAGCAAATTGGTAAATCAATAGAGGCTTATATTGATAACATGCTAGTTAAGTCCCTGCGTGCAGAGGGCCATTTGAAACCTTCGACATATTGAGACAGTACAACATGAAGCTCAACCCCTAGAAATGTGCATTCGGGGTCGGTTCAGGCAAGTTCATCGGCTTTATGGTATCGAATCAGGGAATCGAGATCAATCTCGATAAAATCGAGGCAATTGAGGACATCATAGCCATGGAAAGCGTTAACGTTGTACAAAGGTTAACATGATGGATAGCCACTTTAGGCTGGTTCATCCAAGGTCTTCGGATCGAAGTCACAGATTCTTCTCACTGCTAAAAAAGAAGAAAAAATTCACTTGGACCCCGAAATTCCAACAGGCATTGGAAGAATTAAAGCGGTATCTTTCGAGCTCGCCATGGCTTCACACTCTAAAAGCGGACGAGCAGCTCTATTTATATTTGGCGCTCTCGGAGGTTGCGGTAAGTGGTGTCCTAATTCGAGAAGAACAAGGTACACAATTTCATGTTTACTACGTTAGCCGAACTTTAGGTGAAGCAGAGACACGGTACCCACACTTAGAAAAATTAACGCTTGCTCTAGTAAGCACCTCTAGAAATTAAAACCATAGTTCAATGTCACTCAATTTGTGTTGTAACCATTTATCCCCTTCGCAACATTTTGCACAAGCCTGAGATCTCGGACCGACTGGCCAAATGGGCCGTTGAAATCAGTGGTACAATATCGAGTATCAACTCCGAACGGCCATCAAGTCTCAAATCTTAGCAGACTTCGTGGCCGACTTTACACCAGCCCTCGTGCCCGAGATCGAAAAGAAGCTATTACTAAAATCAAGTACATCTTCGGGGGTGTGGACCCTTTTCACAAATGGTGTTTAGAATGTGAAGGAGTCCGAGCTAGGCATTGTTTTGATGCCACCCACAGGCAATACGATTAGACAATCTATCAAAACCCCTAAGTTGACTAACAGTGAGGCCAAGTATGAGGCCATGATTGCAGGTCTCGAGCTGGCTAAAAGTTGGGAGCTGAGATCATTGTGACCAAGTGTGATTCCTAGCTCGTGGTTAACCAGGTCAACAAAACCTTCGTGGTTCGAGAAGATCGAATGTAGAGGTACTTGGATAAATTGCAGGTAACCTTACACCGGTTAAAAGAATGGACCCTACAGCATGTACCTCGAGAACAGAATAGTGAGGTCGATGCCCTTGAAAAGATAGGGTCATCAATCGAAGATGATGAAATTAGCTAGGGGACTGCCGTACAGCTTTCAAAATTGATGGTCAAAGAAGGCCACGCCGAAATAAGCTCCACAAGCCTAACTTGGGATTGGAGGAACAAATATATCGATTATCTGAAGATGGAACATTGTAAAGAAGGATGTTCGATGGGCCGTTGGGAATATGCTTGGGTCTGGGAGACAGGGACTACGTCCTACGAGAAATTCACGAGGGCACTTGCGGGAATCATTTCGGTGTTGAATCACTGGTTCACAAAGTCATCAGAGCAGGATATTATTGGGACAATATGGAAAAAGATACCAAGGAATTCATTCGAAAATATGACAAATGCCAAAGGCATGCACTGATGATCCACCAATCTGGAGAGTAACTTCATCCAATATTATCCCCGTGGCCATTCATGAAATGAGTGATGGACATCGTTGGTCCTCTGCCATCGGCCCCAGGTAAAGCTAAGTTCATTTTATTTAAGACTGACTATTTCTCTAAATGGGTTGAAGCATAGGCTTTCGAGAAAGTCAGAGAGAAAGAAGTTATAGACTTCATCTAGGATCACATCGTATGCCGATTCGGGATACCCGCCGAGATAGTGTGCGACAATGGAAAACAATTTATCGACAGAAAAATATCGAAGCTCCTTGAAGATCACAAAATAAAAAGGATATTATCGACGTCATATCATCCTAGTGGGAACGGACAGGTCGAATCAATGAACAAGACCATCATTCAAAACTTAAAGAAAAGGTTGAACGACGCTTAGGTAAAATGGAGAGAAATTTTGCCTGAAGTCCTTTGGGCATATCAGACAATGACAAAATCTAGTACGAAGGCAACGCCGTTCTCCTTAGTATATGGCGCCGAAGCTCTAATCCCGGTCGAAGTCGGGGAACCAAGCATCAGGTTTTGATACACAATGGAAGAATCAAATCATGAGGCTATGAACACAAGCCTCGAATTCCTAGAGAAAAATTGGGAAGCCGCCATCGTTCGAATGGCCGCCCAGAAACAGCGAATCGAAAGATATTATAATCGAAGAGCCAATCTTCAACACTTCAAAATAGGGGACTTAGTTCTGAGAAAAGTCACCCTCAACACTAGATATCCAAACGAGGGGAAACACGGCCTAAATTAGAAAAGACCATATCAGGTCCCCGGTGTCATCGGAAAGGGATCTTACAAGCTTGGCACGATGAACGGTGAACAACTGCCAAATAATTGGAACATATCACTCCTCAAACGATACTATTGCTAAGGTATGGTTCTCTCCCTTTTTTATTTATATTTGGCACTAACCTAATGCAGGTGTTCAATCGAAGACATAAAGAAATTCTTCAACACAAATACTTCAAGTTTTAAAGCACGCGTTGCACTCTTTTTCCCTTAGATCGGTTTTTGTCCTAAATGGGTTTTTCCGTCAAGGTTTTTAATGAGTCAACAATTATATGTGCTACCTGGGGACAATTCAACAGTATCCGAGGCTTCTTTACAATCATCCTCGAATACTGGGGGCATTACTCTCGGATGTTATGTTTTTAAGGAAGATGCTTCGCGTCAACAGGGTCTCGATAGGAAAATTTTATAAAGGGCCAAACGGTCAAACGAACCGTGCCCATGTAGATTTCCCGAGCCCTAATGACAAAACATGTACGCATGAGTGATCTATTGAAAGAAGTACTTTTTCCTTATCAGATGTTTCATGCCTTAGTGAAATTTCTACTTTACAATTTCGTACTTACGATATATTACGAAAACCAGCTCAAGAGCCAATCGCAACTAAAGCTCGAGCAGTTAATCCCGTACTTGGGGACTGCCGTCCGAAAATCGACATACTTAAATTATCAAACTTCGAAATCATAAAACCTTAAAAAGGCAATCCTCAATTTTATAGGCCACGGCCACCCCACTAGGGGACTGATACTTCAAACAAGTTTGAAGTATAATCGAGAAACAACCCAATGGACAAATATCAAGTTAAAGGCTACAGCCAAACTAACACGGTTTGGAGACGTCTGAATTCCGTAAACAAACAGGCCTTCAAATATTTTCATAAAATCGGTTAAAAAAAAGAGAGCTACCCTCGGTATATTTACATAGGGTTTCGATAACTTTAACTCTCGAAAACCTTAAGAGGTACCAAATTGTTCGAACTCCCGAACAAACTTAAGCTAAGGCATAGCAAAGTTTTTCGATAACGCTGAATCCTAATAGGTACAGATTTATCTCTTGCCAAGGCATAACAAATTTGAATATTATTAAACTTTTTAAGTCGAAAAAGGAGAAAAAGCCACTCTTTTGAGGCCATATTGGCCCGATTCAAGAGCCCATGGGCCATTATACTGTTGAGCTCAAGAACCGGCCCTCGCCTATCCAAAACCTAAGGGTTTGTTATACTCCGAGTTCGAGCAAGTACTTACTCGATTATGGAGACTATAACGATTCGATTTCAACAAAATTTTCACAAGGCAATGAAGTGAGTCAAATTTCTCATAAGACCTAAAATATATCAGAATTATCATAAGGCGAAAGCAAATTGAGTTTTTACAAAACAGAGACAAATTGGAAAGAAAAAGGATCTTTAATATATACAAAAGTATTTACAAAGACCACTCAGGGTCTTACACAAAAATCCAAAAAAGAAGAAAAAATTCTAAGTGCCTAATCTTCCCCAGGAGATTCATTTTCATCTTCTCCGCTCTCGGATCTGCTCGCACTCCCGGAGTCATCATCATCAGAGATCACAGCTTCGGCTTCGGCCTCTAGCATTTTTGCATTCTCGATATCGGCCGTGAGGTCAAAGCCACGAGCATGAATCTCTTCGAGAGTCTCTCTTCGAGACTGTCACTTAGCATGCTCGGTAACGTAGGATAATCGAACCTGAGCAGCATCGGAAATTTCCTTTTCTATAGCATTAGCGGCTTCAGCATCAGCTCGGTAAACGGCCACAATCGCCTCCGTGTTGGCCTTTACTCTTTTTACTTCAGATGCGGCCTTTGCAAGCTCAGTGGCCAACCGAGTCTCGAGCTCTACAATTTTCTTGGCTCGGGCCAAGCCCTCTTCCTTCATGCTTTAGAGTTGACGCTCAACTGAAGATAGCTGGGCTCAAGCGGTATCTTTCTCCGAGGCGAGGTGGTCCATGTTCTGCTTCCACCTTAAAGTCTCTGCCTTCTTCATCTCAGCCTCCTCGTGAAGCTGCTCAATCATTTCGGCCTTCTGCTGAACTTGCAGGATCTAAGTGTTAGTCGCCAATAACAAATTGATATGTCAAGATCCCAAAAATTTGCATTACCTGCTCGATAGATCAGTCTGCTCTTTATGAGCTATTGCCAATTCAGTTCAGAGGTCCCTGACCTCCTCTTCTTTTTGCACATAGAGGAGTTTGAGGGAGTCTCTCTCCTCCGTGAGCCTTTTGAGATCTGCCTCACACTGGTTCAGCTCAGTTCGGGATTTGGAAAATATTTCCTGATGAAGCATCACAACCTATGGAGAAAGGAAGGAAATCAGACAAAAGGAAATAAAAGCAAACGTAAACCTAATAACGGGGGCTGAAATCCACCTGGTCCAGGGGTCGCTGAGCCTCATCGAAAATGACTGATGCATCCAGGTCAGAAACATCATCGACCAGGGGGCAACCACGAAATAAGTCATCCCCTTCGTGGGTCGTTCCCACATCGAGGGTCTCCATAGACTGGGCCTCCCAAAATTTCCCTTCAAAAAAATATGGGGAGGGGCGGCAAATCATCAATTGATTGCCCCAAGCAAGATACTTGGGACACTTTCTCCTTTTTGGAGGCCTCGAAATCGGACCCTTCAGGCACACAATGCCGATTGTTCGTCATGGCGGACAGTCATACTCGCCAGTTGCTTGTCACGGAGGGAGACATCTTCAACCCTCGATGACTCGGCAACTTTTCTCGGACCATCTTCCGAGATCTCCTTGGTCCGAAGATGAGCCTCGTAGACCATCACCGGCTCAGCTGCTTTTGAAGCTTCAGTGCTTCCCCTGTTTCGAGCTACCAGTTCATAGTCAGCATCTTCTTTCTCTTCTTCCTCACCTCGTAGTTTTTGGGCTACATCGGCGGACAGAGCGGCGGAGTCATTCTCGGCTTGCGAGCCTTGCTCTTCTTAGGCTTTGGAGTATCGGAAGGTGAGACCCTTCTCGTCTTCTTATCTTTAGCCGGTTTCGAGGCCTCCTCTTCCCTAGGTGGGGGTGGCCTCATTTCGGCAACATCCTCGAGACTGCATAAAAGGGAATTAAGTACAAATGAAAAAAAAGGTTTTAGAAAAGAGCATCAAAAGCGTATAAGATAAGCTTACCAAGATTCTTGGCCTCCCATCAGCCCCTCGCTAAATCACGCCACGAGTGCTCAACATATGTAGAAGTCGAAGTCAGCTTCCGAACCCAACTTTTGAGGTTTGGGATTGCACTGGACACCCAGAAAACCGCTATATCATAAGAAAAGACGCGGGTGAGAAAATATGTGGGTGAGGAAGATAAAAAAAACAAAGCAATCAATATAAGATGTTAATGAGTTTATACTTACGCTTCATGTTCCATTCCTCGGGGAATGGCATCTTTTCGGCCAGGATTATATCAGAGGTCCTCACTTGGACAAATCGACCCATCCATCCTCGATCCTTGTCCTCGTCTGTACTCGAGAACAACACCTTTGTGGCTCGGCGATGAAGCCTTATTAATCCGCCTCGATAGAGATGGGGGTTATACAGTCTAATGAGGTGGATGAGGGTAAATGGAATCCTTTCGACCTTGCTCATGAAGAATCAAAGCAAGATAACAATGTGCCAAAATGAAGGGTGTATCAAGCCAAGAGTTATTCGGTATTGGCGGTAGAAGTCGAGGATAACCTGATCAATAGGACCCAGCATAAAGGGGTACGTGTAAATATTTAAGAACCCTTCTACGTAAGTGGTGATGTCCTCTTCAGGGGTAGGAATCACCACCTCTTTGTTTTCCCAGTGGAAATCTTTTTTCACCTGCTCGAGATCGCCTTCGGTTATCGAGCATATATATCTTGATATGGGCTTACATCGTCCAGGGACCGAAGAAGGTTTCTCGACTTTGAAGTCGGAGGTAAGATCGCACGACCCCGGAACACACTCCTCGATGCGTAGCTCCACCAGCGTTTTATCGCCGGCCGCGATGAAGAAGCTTTTTCCTTTTGGGGAACAGTTTTTGATGTTTTCACCAATATTATATGAGTTCAAGGAAAGAAGAAGACGAAACTTGTTGTTTTAAGAAAAGATTGGCAAACAGGATTTGAAGAACCTGCAAAATTGAGAAGCTTGAAGGGAGTAGAGGAGTTTTTGAAGATTAGGGGAAATTTTGAAAGTAAAGTTTGAGAAAATTATGAAGATGGACTATTTATAATATCTGCTATGACAGTTTGAAAACACTAGTGGCCGACCGTCAACTGGCACCAATTAATGATCTTGAGAACTGTGCAGAAGCGATGCTTCGGTCGCCTCCGTCGCTTACGCCATGAGGGTGACATCACAATTGGTCGAGGTACTAAATCGAATGCTCAGTTTGTTTCTTCTCATTACACTTCAAGAAACGAGAGGACTATTTGTATATGGTCAAAATTGGGCCTACCCAATTTTACTATTTGATCAAGACAAGGGAGTTGCATCGGGGGTAGCCTCGTAATGAATCAGACCCGAGCTCAAAGACGAGGCATCGAGTCTAAAGATCGAAGTGTCCGTTGAGACCGAGGCCAGCATCAATCGAGATTAAGTATGACCGACGTCAAGTAAAGTACAATAACAGAAAGGTGAGATATCCGTAACCGGTCGAAGATCACGGTGAAAATCTCGGAACAGATCAAATCAAGGGCAGTTATCTGTACAAATTATGAGATTTACTTCCGTAATCAGAATTGTACTATAATTAGGATTCCTCTAGTATATAAAGAGGGTCCCCATCATCTATAAACATTTTACTTTCGCGAATATCAAGGCAACACAATATTTATTTCTTCTGCTCATCAACTTACTGCTCTTTAACTGTTCTTATTTCACTACTCTCGAGGGTTCGTCAGCTCGAGGACATTGTCCAAGCATTGGTTTGTTTTACATTCTTGTCAATTCCTATCATTTATCTCTAAGTTAATCAATTGGTATTAAGTGAAATCACGTATCCTTAAAACCACATTACAAGTTTAATTGTTACTCGATTTTTAGGGTAAACAGGCTAATTTATATCTTATGGTCGTTTGGAGATGGTATAAAGATAATAATAATTCTGGGATAAAGGTAAAACTAACTTTATTTTATATTTGGTTTGGGTTATTGGCTATTTCGGGGATAATTTTTTCACTAAAATGATGAGATTAGTCATCCCATATAAAAGGTGAGATAAATAATATGATGGGATATCCCACCATTATACCAAACAAACCCTAAGTATCTAACACATACACCAGCAATAATTTACATTGTCTAGTAGAAGAATGTTTACGTTAAAAATAGGATGCACATTTAAATGGAATAGGAAATTGAAACTGACACCTTGATTTCAACATCACCACTTTGCCTTTATTAACTATTGGTTCAAGGCACTACTAGTCCCAGTTTGTAAATCACATAATTAAGGGGTCGTTTGGCTGGAATACGATTTATACCGGTATAAGTTATGTCGGTATAAGTTATATTGGGATAAGTTATGTTGAGATTTGTTATGCTGGGATTGTTGTTTATTCATTGTTTGGTATGTTGTATTAAGAATGACAATTGCATAATTTCTAAGAAGAAGGTATAAGTTATACCGGTGCTAATTACCCCACTTTCTATAAGGTATAAGTTATCCCAGTGTTAAAATTAACACCAAGATAACTTATACCTGATTTGCTAACCAAACAGAATATTAAGATAGTATTAAATTTTTATACCACCCTTATACCTTCTCATACCTCATACCAAACGACCCTGAGTCTAATACTTCTTCTTTAAGCACTTGTCTTTTATGCAGCCGCCCTACTATTTAAATATCATGAAATATAATACTTTGAAGTTCTATATAAACCACGCCATTCAAGCACTTAATCCTCCACATTTTCCATGCAACTTTAAAGCTCCTAACTTGGTCATTTTCTGCAAACTTTAGTCTTCCAAGATCAACAATGGCTAGTTTTAGATTTTGGTTATGTTTCTTTGTTATCTTGCTGTCGTGTTTAGGCTCCGAAAGTCGCCCTCCCGGAGCATTTTCGGCGAAGAGGAGGGAGACAGTTATGGAGATTGGTCGAGAAATTCTAAGAGAAAGATTGCAAAAAGCACGTCCAGTTAAGTATGATGTTAACCGGATTAGTCCTGGCGGACCTGATCCTAAACATCATTAATTAGGGAGGTTTTTAATTTTAAGCAGGGATTAAGGTGATGGATTCCTGTCCGTAGAGTTCCTCAGGAGATCAGATGTATGTAGAAGAAAGAGGCTGATTTGTAAAAGGAAAGAAACAAATGGAGAGAATTTAAAAATGTTTTATTTGAATTGGCAATTATGAGCTTGTAGACACTTTCAATTCCCCTCATAATAGTGATAATTCTTGATGTGATTAAGACTTAACTTATTAATGGAGGATATAATAATATTAAAAGCTCAAGTCTTTTCTGTCTTTAATTTAATGCGTTAAGTCCTTATTTATATATGTTTACGTTCACTTCTTATATATATAATGCATCTCCATATGTTAATTATAAATTATCTTTAAATAAAGCTTTCTGAACATCCCTCCACGCTAGCCTCTTCATCCCCGACCGAGAATCACACCCTCAACATTTGCTATATATAGATATAAGAGTATATAACAATCAACACATTTGCTAAACATGAAGGAAATGCATTTGGCTGAGTACATGAAAAGACAGGCCAATACCCAACCAACTCTTTTAATTAATAGTTATAAACTTAGACTATTTCACTTAACACAACCTTTTTTTGCTAGTTTTTGAGCCGAAGGTCATTCGGAAATAATCTCTCTACCTTCGTAAGGTAGGGGTAAAGTCTGCGTACAATTATCCTCCCAGGTCTCACTTGTGGGATTTTACTGAGTTTTTTGTTGTTATTGTTGTTGACAATATTTTTTGCTAAACAGAACTTTAATTTGCTTTCATAACTGTGGTTCAGATTGAATCACTCTTCCATTATGAAAAATTAGAGGGTTGTGAAAAGACAGAACTTTGTACAATATTAACAATTGAATGAAAATTTACAAAATCCACCCTCATCCAACGCAATTAAGGAATGAAAAAAGAAAAAATTACGTGATACATCAAATATATTCACTGTGTTTATCATTCGATTTGTACTTTTAGAAAGTTACTATTCATAGCGCAAATTCACCTACAGTATTGAAACAAGAGATCAATTGTTTTGAACTGAAATAAGCGAGTAATAAGTTTTTGTAGTCTTGTTGGTTAGAGCATAAACTTAGTTAGCGACTTAGTGGAGTCTTGAGTTCGACTCTACATGAGAGTATTCTATCTTTCTGTATTTCGACTTGATTGTATGAACGACTAAAAATTCCGCCGAAAAAATGTTCGTATTATATACAAACAACCTGCAAAGTAGCATATTGACCAAGTTGAGTAAAGCTGTTACGTTGTCTGTGATTCTGTGACCCAAGTCCATGACTACTTCAATCAAGGGATTTTATCACGAGAAAGTTTCATAAAGCACTATCTTTTTCATAAAGCACTATATTTTAGTAGTAATTAGCCATCTATAAATACTATTTGCTATATTACGGATAATAGATACCTTTTCTGTGGTTATATGATGTATTTGATGTATTTAAGCTATTGTATTCATGAATACAGTAGCAAAAATAAGCGTGAATCAAGGAAGTCCAGCTAATCACCTTGTTGTATTCGAATATATTCAACTGTATTCATGACGTGAAACATGGGATTACAGCTGGACAGATTACTATATTCACGGCGTGAAACAGAGGATTACACTATTTTTATACGGAAAGTGTATCAATTAACATAATAGACTCCTAATATAACTCAACAAACTCAATTATAACACACAAAATTTGTATTTCCGATTATAAAAAAGATTCTCAACTGGAAAAAAACAAAAAAAAAACATAGCAATCTTCAGAGAAATTATATAATACATCTGAATACATAAATTATATTAATTAAAACAACATATGAATACATAGAATATAACAGGATACATTGAAATACAATGGAAAAAAAGACAGTGAATACAATGAAATACACGGAATACAGCAAGATACATTGAATTACAATGAAAAAAAGACAATTAATACAATGAAATACAACGTGATACATTGAAAATACATTGAAATATATTAACAGAAAATCAAGTTGCTCAACTCCAAACTTCGTCGTCTTTGCTCAAGAACAAACCCTAATTTCCGCTTTGTGGCCAAATAGTCCTTCCATCTTCAAAGATCTTGCACGCTCAAACCTGGAGGAAGTGATGATGTCTTTAAGGTTTCAGTTGGGCTTTACTTGGTTGGAACTGTAGTTTGGAATGCTTTTTCGACTGGTGAGAAGATTATTGACTGAAACTTCTAAGTGATTTCCATGGAGGCAACAACTTAAGCCCTTCGAGTTATGCTGGACGATAGCTGCAATCACGAAGGCGTGACTATTCGAGTTGAAAAGAGTTTTAGACCGATTTAGTTGAGAATAGGTGGGAATACTTTTGGCAGTGCCAGAAGATGAGAATGAGGAAGGAGGAGAGCGGAAATTTTAATGGGATGGGGGAAGAGAAGGGATGTATCAAAGTAGAGAGAGAAGGAAAATAGTGTAACTAAATAGCGTAATTAGTGACTTAGGGATAGGAGGTAACCAAAATTAGATATTTTGCTATAAACATTATAAGGTATCTATACAATATAATTTTTTTAAATGGTATTTATTTAAGATAAATAAGGTGTTAACCTTTGCTATAGGAGGTAAAAATTCCTTTTATCATTTTGGCATGGTATGATAATGTATTCACATAATTAGAAGAAAAAAGCCTTAGTTGGTTCCATAGCCAATAAATGTATATAATAATAATAATAATAATAATAATAATAATAATAATAATAATAATAATAATAATAATAATAATAATAATAATAATGTGTATATCAAAATGTAAATCACAACTTTATTTTTTTTCTTTATGCATATCACAATTTTATTTTCTTTCTTTGTATATCTAAAATATAAAATTATAAATATAGTTGTCCTATATTTTATTGTTGTCTTTATATCCAAGTGTATAACAAAAAAACAATTATATTTTCTTATATCACAATGTACAACACAAAAATAATTGTATTTTTGTATATCATAGTATATAATACATCAAATAATGTGTATATCAAAATGTATATCACAATTTTATTTTCCTTCTTTGTGTATATTAAAATGTATATAAAAAAAAGTTGATATTGGATGTATTAGCATGGCATCTCAATAGTAAGTTAATACTGGATTTATTTTCCTTCTTTGTATGAATAATAATGCATATATCAAAAATAGTTGTAGATAGATTTCGACTTCAGTAGAATACTTCCTGTTTTCTAGGGTTTTCATTCCCTTTTAGAAAACCCTAGAAAATAGGGCTTTTAGAATTTGGCTATATAATGCCAATCGTTTGGGGCTGTTTTTGTCAAATTTAATTTAAGAGTTAAAAATTGTTAATTCCTCTTATGTGTTGTCATATGGTGCCATTTTATCTTCAATCAAATAGGAAAAGGTTTTTTACCTCCTATAGCAAAGGTTAACACCTTATTTATTTTAAATAAATACCATTTAAAAAAATTATATTCTATAGATACCTTTCAAGGTTTATAGCAAAATATTTAATTTTGGTTACCTCCTAGCCCTAAGCCACTAAATACGCTAATCAATTACACTATTTTCTTTCTCTCTCTACTTTAATACATCTCATTCTCTTCCCCCATCCCATTAAAATTTCCGATCTCCTCCTCCTTCCACCGTATTTGTGCAAAGTATGAAAGATTCAAAAGGTAGCCAAACACTTTATTGGTGATATTATGTGCAAGTATGAAAGATTCCAAATAGTTTGGGTCTATGTCTTCTATGAATTTGCCGCCGATAAAGGTTCATGTTGAGGAGAATCAAAAGGGTGGAAATTTTGAGGAGCAATTTTCACAGATGACTCTTGGGGTAGTGAAGCAGAAGCATAAGGAAGGAGGATTGTGGATTTATCTTCACCGCCTGCGACGGCTATTTTAATGCCAATGACGGAATGTGTCAATTCCAGATCTTATGCAAATTCTGTGGAATATAAACACTTCCGCATATGAATTGCCGTGGAAAAATCAATTCTTTTCTACAAATTTGTTGAAGTCCTATAGCACCATTCTGCATCAGTTTTAATCAGATACATACACCTGCAAGTGTCGTATTGTGCCCTCATCAAGACTAAACTCTTCCTTTTGCCCAAAGCCGAGACATATATACAGTGAGTCGTGCATTTGAGTGATTTTTCTAATGGTTGTTGCACATTTTGTTGAGGGTCTTGACATATACTTCTCTTGGTAGTCCATCTGATTTGCCTTCCCCTGATTCAGCTTCAAATCAACTTCATCAATCCAGAGCAATTCCACGTGACATCCACGCCACAACTTTATCTTTCGCGATGAAGAAGAACATTTCTTTTAATATATTTCAATGTAATTTCAACGTATTACGCTGTATTTTCATGTATTTCATTGTATTCATTGTCTATTTTTTTAATTGTAATTCAATATATCTCTCTATATTCCATGTATTTTATTGTATTCTCTGTCTTTTTTTCATTGTATTTCAATGTATCCCGCTGTATTCTATGTATTTCATCGTATTCACTATCTCGCTATATGTTATGAATGTATTCATAAGTTTTTTTTAATTAATATAATTTATGTATTCAGATGTTTTATATAATTTCTCTGAAAATTACTATATTTATAATATATTTTTCGGTTGAGAGTCTTTTTTATAACTGAAAATACAAAATTTGTGTGTTATGATTGAGTTTGTTGAGTTATATTAGGAGTCTATTATGTTAATTGATTCACTTCCCGTTTTAAAAACAGTGTAATCCCCTATTTCACGTAGTGAATATAGTCGAATATAATAATCTGTCCAGCTGTAATCTCATGTTTCACTCCATGAATACAGTCAAATACACTCGAATACAACAACTGATTAGCTGGACTTCCCTGATTCATGCCTATTTTTACTACTATATTCATGAATATAATAGCTTAAATACATCAAATACAACTTATAACCACATAAAAGATATCTATAATCCATAATATAGCTAATGATATCTATAAATGACTAATTACTACTAAAAGACAGTGCTTTATGAAAATTTTCTAATAGGAAAAGCGCTCTTTATGTTTAAAGCCCATGTAATCTTTGTGAATGAAATTTAACCATTAAGCGACCCACTATACTCATAAATATTGTCGGCCCATTTGAGGCCCATAAACCGAACATCCCTAGGCAACTCTGTTTAATTTGTGTATTCAAAATATTTGTAACTGTTACCTTTATGAGAACCAAACCGAGTGAACTGTGGAGGGGAAAAAAGGAAAAGTTAAATGAAAAATTGGCATCCTATAACAAACACATAATAGGAATTGGTAAATTTTTAGCCTTATATTAGGTTTGGTAAAGTAGTCCCAAACAATTGGCATTATATAATCAAATCTTAAAAAAAGCTACTCTCTTTTATATTCTCTCTCAAAAAAACGACACGCTTATTTTGACTTCCCTTCTCCTTTCTCTCCTTGTATTTCTTCTTCTATCTCTTCTCTTTTGCTCTCATAGTTTAGTAAAAATTCTTGCAAATTATGCAAAAAAAAATCAGTGGGATGAAATGGTAAGGTTGATCTCACATCAGAGAAAATCAGAAGCAAAAACTAAGAGAGAAAAAATATATCTCAACTTTGTTTTTTTTTTTTTTGGTTGAATTGAATGAGTGGGTGTAATTGAAATTGGTTGAAAGTACATAAACGGGGATATATACAAAATTTGAGCAAGATTAGCAAAAACTAAGAGAGAGAAAATATATTTCAATTTTGTTTTTCTTCTCTCTTCCTTTTTTTGGTTTGATTGAATAAGTGGGTGTGATTGAAATTGGTTGAAAATACCTAAACCAGGTTATATACAAAATTTGAGCAAGATTAGAAGTGATTTAGACTGGTTTCAGGTAAAAAAACCAGACCTAAAAATTCAACTACGACATGTGTATATCATATTGTATATCGTGTACATCAGTGTATATTACACACAAGTTTTTAAGGACATCATTTTGTATATCATTTTGTATATCATGTATACAACACAATATTTTTATGGACGCCCGTGTATATCACATTGTATGTCGTATATAAAACACAAATTGTCATGGATATACACAAATACACATAATATACATGAAATATCACTGATGTACATAGAGATATACACGGATTACAATAGGAGATACACATGTGGAGTCGTCTTGAACTTGATTTTTCAATCTGAAATGTATTATACAAAGAAGGAAAATAAAATTTTAATAAATGTTTATGATATACACATTATTATTATGTTATACACTATGATATACAAATAATATAATTATTAATTATTGATCAAAAAAATGAAAATAAATTTTTGATATAGCATGTTTAAGAAAGTTCTAAAATATAAAAATAATAAATATAATTGTGGGAGTAAATAATATTTTGGTATACAAAGAAAATTAATTTTTGATTACACAAAGAAGAAAAATAAACTTATGATATCTATTTTGGTATACACATGTCCGATGTGCTATATATTGTGATATACAAATAATACAATATTTTTATTGTGATATACATTGATATAAAGGCAGCAATAACTATATATATAATTTTATATTATAGATATACAAAGAATAACATTATTTATATACAAAGAATGAAAATAAAATTTTAATATACATGTTGATATAGATAAAGAAGAAAAAAAAAGTTGTGATAAACATATTATTAGTGATACATTTATTGGCTATTTGATGCCAATATCTATAACTAATGTTATTTTCTGCCAATATATGAGTATGTTGTTATATCATGCCAAAGCCTCAAGTTAAATTAACATTTTTCCCATTATGATTTAAAATAGAAGTTGTGACTTTTATGCATTTTCTGAATATTTTCTTTAAATTTAAAAATGAACTGATGTAGTCCGATTTAATTGTATTTTTTTTCCACTAAGATTTAATCGTAAAATTGATCAAATTGACGTTTGATAAGCGACAAGTAACAAACAAATTTGACGGAGGATATCAACAATTCAACATAAGCGATTGCCAGTGCTCGCCCGATAGAGGAATAAATGCTCTAATTAGGGCTCCACTTATTTATGATTTAGTCACTCTTGAAAGAGATGCTTGACTTTCCAAGTTTGTCGACACTTTAAGATTATTGATTGAGGATGAGTAGCCGAAGCAGAATTTTCGTCAAGGGATTAAAAAAATAAAAATATGAAAAAATAAAAAATATTCAACATTTAATATATGTATATAAAAAGAAAAAAATTGATATATAAACCATACATTATAATTTTCCGTCAAAATGGGAACCTCCGTCCTGTAGCTCCGCCCCGGCTAAGGATGACACTGAGATTCAGAAACTGGTTCTCCTTATCTCTTTGATTTCCTTTTGTCCAGTTTGCAAAAAAAAAAAAAAAAAAAAAAAAAAGGATATCTCAATGTTAGGCATGCACATTAGAATGTTAATTGCAACGGACCATTTCTTTTCAGAAGACTTGTTCAAAGTGGCTGTTCCATTAGCCAGTTGGGGAGGCAAAAGTCTTTAGAATTTTCATGGTCAAGTAGAATTGCCCAAAATTCAAAGGCAAGAAAAGAGAAAAGATCGAGGAGCATGATCATCTTCGACACTGATTGCAAATAACGAAGTGAGTGTGACTTGTAGATTCCATAGTGATTCGTGACAAATGGTTTAAAGATGTCTACGTCTAAAGGGAAAGAAAGTAGGAATTGATTGCAATGGATTTGGTCAGCACTTACGACCTCTCTTTGGCTCTTATCCTTGTAACTTTGCCCACACATTGATTTTCCACTTAAACTTTAAGATAACAAACTGAATTCAAGATAAGTCAATAGTTGAATAATTGCTAACTTATAACTATATTTTAGGGAAAAGGACCTCTCAAAAAAATAGCTAATTTTTTCTTCTTATATATAAATTTTACACACTTTTGCGGTTATCGTATATAAATAATTTAGGACGCAGGCTAAAAGTGATCTTTGTCCAATATTTTGTTGAAAATTAAGTTATTTGATTCTCAAAATTCGAACACCGTCACGTAAATTGAAACTAAAGGAATAGTAACTATTTAGCTATACATAAAGTTAGGGTGTACATAGGTCGGACTGATCGAATTTTTTAATTACCAAATCAAACCTATGGTATCGGATTTTTAAATTTATAAACCAAACCAAACCAACAAAGTCGGGCTTTTCAATCTCAATTTTTCTCGGATTTTTCAAGTTTTTGGATTTTTTCCGATAAAGTTTTCATAGCACAAAATATGCAACTTGTGCTCCATATCTCTTTAGTCCTAGTAAGATACTACTAAACAATGTATTTTCTAAGAAAATAACACAATAATATGAGATAATTCATAGCATAATACTAAAATATTCAATAACAAAGATAATAAAATTGCATAGGTCATTGCTAATTAATAAACTATAATAAAAATTAACATAATCTAAAAAATATTATATATAGGTCATGCTAAAATAAGTATAGCTAATAAGTATTATTAATTACATAAGTAAGCACTAAAGAAAAAGATAAACTAAGTTATGCATTTTTATTATAAACCAATGTAAAACTAAAAAATAGATATACAACACTATTGTCATTCCTAGTGTTGAACATTAGTATTGATTTGAACTTTGTTTGAGTTACTATATTTACGAGCTATAAAATTTATTTATCATTTAAGAATAAGTCCAAACTTGAAATAATACGGTAAAAGATAAAATTATTAAAAAGTGTAAGAAATATCTATAAATTACATTACAATAAATATTTTTATGTATAAAATATTTTAAAAAATTGTATAAATGTACTATCGGGTTGGTTTGGTTTCGTTTGACTATTTTTAGTTAAAACCAAACCAAATCAACTATAGTCGATTTTTTTTTTCAAATACCAAATCACAATCGACTTTTTTTCCCGGTTTGAATCGGATTATCATTTGGGTGCGATTTATCGGTTTTCTTTGTACACCCCTACATATAGGAGTCATTTATTAGGATGTATTAGGAACAGTAACTATTCAGTTGTACATATAGGAGCCATTTAGTAGGATGTATTAGGAAAAATAATATATATATATATATATATATATATATATATATATATATATATATATATTAGCTTTTGTATGTTATTAATCCTTTATTTGATAGAGTTTTTCAACCTATTGTGATGACCTTTTGGGTCATCACTTGTTTTAGAAATAAATTCTGCATTTCGAGGCCTTAAAAACCTCTTTCAGCATCACCTCAATTTGCATGCGCAGTCCGGGCGCATAGCCGGAAAGCCATTATGTGAAAATCTGTGAAAAATAATGAATTTTGACTTTAAAATGAATTTAAGTTGACTTCGGCCAATATTTTGGGTAAACGGACCCGGACCCGTGATTTAATGGTCCCGGAAGGTCCATAGGAAAATACGAAACTTGGGCGTATGCCCAAAATCAAATTCCGAGATCCCAAGCCCGAGAAATGAATTTTTGAAGAAAATTATTTTCTAGAATATTTATGAGTTTTTGAAAATGAAATGTGTTTAAAATTTGATGGTATTGGGCCCGTATTCTGGTTCTGGAGCCCGGCACAGGTCTTATATATGGTTTAAGTCGAGTCTGTGAAATTTGGTAAGAAACGGACTGGAAATGACGTGAATCGGACAGTATTTGAGAAAAATTGGAAAATTTGAAGTACTTGAGTGATTTCATGATTTTGATGCTAAATTCATAGTTGTTGATGTTATTTTGGCAATTTAATCGCACGAGTAAGTCCGTAGGGTATTTTTGAAGTAGTGTACATGTTTGTCTTGGAGCCCCGAGGGCTCGGGTGAGTTTCGGATAGGTCTCAGTAGGTTTTTGAACTTAGAAAAGTTGCAGGTTTTCAGTTTCTGGTGTTCTGATGTGTTGTTCTTCGCGTTCGCAGAAGGACTCTCGCGAACGCGAAAGGTTAGTCAGGCTGAAGGAAATCTCCTTCTATGCGAATGCGAGACACAAGACGCGAACGCAAAGCTTTGGGGATGTTTTCCTTCGCGAACGCGGACCTGCTATCGCGAACGCGAAGACCTTTTGGACCTGGGCAGGGAGAGAGGGATTTTACTCTACGCGAACGCGGCCACCCTACCGGGAACACGAAAGCTCTGGAAGCTGAAGCTCCGCGAGCGCGAGCCTGTGATCGTGAACGCGTTGGCCAGTTGGGCCTGACCCATCGCGAATGCGACGGACCCATCGTGAACGCGATGAAGGTCTGCCCAGTGATTTTAAAATAGTACCAGAAACGGGATTTAACCCAAAACTCATAACTTCTTCTTCCAAACTCCAAATTGGGCGATTTTTAAAAGAGAACTTCACCACAAATTCATAGGTATGTAATTTTAGACTCATTTTCTTCAATTTCCATTAACACCCATTAGATTTCTAGGTGTAAATCATTTTCTTAAGGGTAGAAAAATAGGGATTTGGGTAGAGTTAGGGTTTTTTATATAATTAGAATTTAGACCTCATGTCGGGGTCGGATGTCGAAACTAATTACATATTCGGGCTCATGGGTGAATGGGTGATCGGGTTTTGGTTCAAACCTTGTATTTTGACCAAGCGAGCCCGGGGTCGATTTTTTACTTTTTGGGAACAATGATAGAAAATCTATAATTAAGCATTGGAATTGAATTGTTTAGCATTTATTGATGTTATTAAGTCGATTATGTCTAGTTACAATTGATTTGGAGCCAAATTCAAAAGGAAAAGCGGTGTTTGAGGCTTGAGTTGGCCGTGGAAGTTCGAGGTAAGTGTTTGGTCTAACCTTAGCTTGAGGGATTAGGAGTTGTGTCCTATTTGCTACGTGTTATTTGTTGAGTACGACGTATAGGCATGGTGACGAGTATCTATACGTTGGTGTCAAGTATGACCGAGAGTCTTAACTTGAAATTTGTTGTGTTCTTAACAAATACTACGAATGCCTAAGTTGTTGGTTCTCTATGTTGAGCACGGATTATGATTATTCTCGTGGAAATTACTTATGATTGAGTATTGGTGCTAGTTGAGGAAGTTAGATGTTGGAACATATTTGGTTATAGCTGATTTTTCCTTGGCAGGACGTATTTACTTATATTGTCGATTCCCTTGTCGGAATAGTGTTGTTTCTTTATTGATCCCTTGCCGGGACTCCCTTTCTGATTGGTGTTGAACTGTATATGTGGATCGGGTTGCACGCCACAACAGTATTATATTTGGATCGGGTTACACGCCACAACAATAATATGATTGGATCGGGTTGCATGCCGCAACAGTGATAAATGATATGGATCGGGTTGCACGCCGCAACAGTGTTTTTATGATTTGGATCGGGTTGCGCGCCGCAACAATAGATAATAAAAGTGCTTATTGGTTGGTTACAAGTTCCTTATTCTTTTGTTGTGGATTCTAAATTGTTCTTTAGGTTTTCTCTTAAATTACTGTTGGTAAATGATATTCCCCTGTAGCATGTCCCCCTCCCATCTTTACTCGTTTATTTCAGTTTTATTTTCCGTTGTATATTATATAACTGCATATTTTATTTGGTAGTCTAGTTCTAACATCGTCACTACTTCGCCGGGGTTAGGCCAGATACTTACCAGCACATGGGGTCGGTTGTGCTGATACTACACTCTACACTGTGTGCAGATCCCGGAGCGGCAGCTTTTGGACCATAGCTTTGGGTGGCTGCCTTCAGTCCAGTCAGAGATCCCGAGTTAGTCCTGCAGGCGTCCGCAGACCCCGACGTTCTCTTCTATATTTATATCCTGCTTTCATTTACTTCAGAGACAGATTGTATCTTTCTTTCCAGACAATTGTTTGTAGTATTCGTAAACGGTCCGTGATATTGTGACACCGATTCCGGGTAGACATGTACTTGATATTGTCGTACTTGTTTTTGGATAAGTTATCAGATTATGTCTTTCGCATGTATTTAATTATTATTAATATTTTACTGTTGATCGCATGTTGATTTTAAACTGTTAAAAAGGGATAAATAAAAGAGTTAGTGAATCTATAATACTCGGCTTACCTAACTTTCACGAGTAGGCGCCATCACGACCCCCGAGGGTGGGAAATCCGGGTCGTGACACCTATATATAACTAATACTTGTATTAGCGGTATATCTTATTCAGTACTATTCTTATACATAGCAAACCATGGCATTAGTAATACCATAATTTTTAATAATACATGGATAAGCATGTATAAAGACAAAACTATTCTTTCAAAACCTTTTCCAAATTCATCCAATGTTTAATGGAGGGTATTTTTGTAAACAAATCACTTTTAAAAAAAAATATGTAATGCATGTTATTTTTAATACACCACAATAATAAGTAATTCTATCATAATTAATCTCAACACTACTAATACTTATTATTTAGTATTATTCTTATATATCCTACCGGACGACCCCACAGTGTAGACTCATACTTGTAACAGCTAGTCTTTGCCTTAGATCCAAGAATTAAGAGTCAGAAAGTAGATGTCTATATCAAAGTTGTTGAATAAAAAACCACTAAATATAAATGTCATTTTCCTATTTAAAGGAGTGAATATCAAGCAAGGGAAAGCCACATGCTGTTCCACTTAGTAATTGCACGATAGTAATTCAGTTGCTTCAATTAGGCAAGCAACCACATAGTGAATGAGTCATTTCTGCAGTCACACATTAAGGAATATAATGGGAGTTGTTGAAGTCCAGGTTGTGTAGGGTGAGAACACCATAAATGGAATAGAAAAATATTTTCTATACATGAGGTAAAACAGTGACATGCTGGAAAGTGGAACCAAATTTTACCCAAGTTAATTTAAAAGGAAACTGAGGACCTGAGGTTGTCAAGTTGTTTACCCTTAAAATCGGACAACAATTAAACTTATAAGTGATTTTAAGGATATGTAATTTCACCTAGTACAAGTTGATAAATATAATGATTAATAGTAGGAATAAACAACAAAGTAAAGCAAACCAGTATTGAAATGCAATTCAGCCCACGAGCTAGGTCGCCCTCGAACTGAGTGAGTGAGAGTAAAGTTACGAAATAAATTGATGCACAAGAGAGTATGAGAGAAAAAGAGTATTGTATTGCTTTGATATGCGTCAATGTGAGATCATTACAAAAGGCTAAGACCCTATTTATATAGTAGAGGAATCCTATTTACGGTATAACTTTAATTACAGAAGAAAATACTATGATTAGCTAAACAATCGTCCTTGATTTGATCTACTCCGAGATTTCCACCATTATCCTCGACCGGTAATGGATATCTCGCCTTTCAATTATTATGCTATCTTCGGTTTTGTTTGATGTCTATCCCGTTCGATCTCGATCATTACCGGTATCGATCTCGACAGGTACCTCGAACCCCGAACTTGGTACCTTATCCTCGTATCTCAGTCAGTCAAGCCGTGGGGTTGATCCTCGATCCATCTCCTTAGTCTTGGTTAATTGGTAAAATCGGGCAATAGATAGTCCCCTCATTTTTTGGAGTAAAATGACAAGAAACGAATTGAGCCCTCGACTTTTAACCCGATTTATCATGACTTCATCACCGTGACGTAAGCGACAGAGGTGACCGAAACATCCCGGTTGTAGAGTTTCACAGGTCATTAATGTGTTTTAGTTGACGGTCGGCCACTAGTAATTTTGAACCGTCGCCGTGAAACCCATAAATAATCCCTTTTTCCACTTTTTCAAATTTTACTTTGAATCTCTCATATGCTAACTTCAAAAACCTTTTGCATTCTTCAAGTTTATCTGCGAATCTTCAAGTTTGATTGCTAACTTCTTTTTAAAACACCAAATACTATCATCGTCATCCTTCTTTAATCTCAACCAAATGGCGAAAACATCTAAAAATGTTCCACAGAAGGAAAAAGCTTCCTCGTCTAAGATGGCCGGCGAACAACCAGCAACGGAGCCACGCCCTAAATCCTTTGTCGTGCATCCTTGACTCCAACTTCAAAGTTGAAAAGACCCCCTCGGTTCCGGGCCGTTGTGAGCCAATGTCAAGGTACATATGCACAATCACCAGTGGCCTTTTAAACCAAGTTAAAAAGGATTGCAACTGGGTAGATAGGCACATGGTGGTGCCCTCGCCTGAAGAGTCGATCACTACGTATGTGGAGGGGTTTCTGAGTGTTTACACCTACCCATTCACATTGGGTCCTTTAGATCCAATTATCGTGGACTTTTGCAAGAAGTACGAGGTCACCCTCGGCCAAATTCATCCTTCTTTTTGGAGGATAGTGGTACTGCTTTTATTTTTGTGAGCAAAGTCGAGGGGCTTCCCTTCACCCTCGACCATCTCATCCGCTTGTATAGACCCCGACTTTATCGGGGAGGATTAGTAAAGCTTCAGCGTCGGGCCAACAAGGCGGCCTTCTTGAGCATAGATGAGGACAACGACCGGGATTGGATGAGAAGATTTGTCCGAGTAAAAACTCGGACCTAATCCCGGCCGAAAGCATGCCATTTACGGAGAAATGAAATATGAAACGTAAGTATAATTCCATATTTTAACTTCTGTTTATTATCTCCATTTATCCATCTTTTCTTACCAACGTTTTATTTGGTGCATCCGTTGCCTGGATGCCGGGTGTGATCCCCCATCTCGAGAACTGGGTCAGGTGCCTAGTATTGACATCGAAACATGCTGAGCGCTCATGGAGTGAGTTGTCGAAGGGTCAATGGGAGGCTCGAAACCACGGTAAGTTTTCGCATGTCTCAAAAATTTTTATCGTTATCCGGATTTTCCCTCGATTTTACTTGTCTTTCTTTTTCAGGTCTAGGGAAGGATGTGCGGATGAGGTCCTCGTCTGGTGAAGAAGAGAACTCACCCCTGCCCCAAGCCAGCAAAGGAAAGCAAGAGGAAAAGGGCTTCTACCTCCAAATAACCAAAGCCTGAGAATAAAGCAGCTCGAAAGTCCAAGAAGGATGCGATTCCTTGTCCATGGAGTCAGTTCAACTACTATGAGAGGAGAAGGAAGAAGAAGAAAAGGAAGATGATTCCGGTCTGGTGGCTCAAACACGAGCTAATATCGAAGGTCAAAAGGCCACCAGATCAGTCAAAATTGGAAATATTTTGCCTCGATCTGACGGGACCCAAGAGGGGGATTCAGCCGGAGTCCCCGAGCCGACTGGAGCTGAGGGTACCTCACCTCGGGCTGAGAAGGCATCAGAAATGGATAAGGAGGCCGATCCCAAAGCTCCTCGAAATGGGGAGAATGCCCCAAGCGACCTACTTGGGGCAATAGAAATCGGAGATTCCCATCCGCTTCCTTCATTCTCCAAAGAAAAAGTTCGGGAGGCTCGAGCCATGAAGACTCCTCACGTAGAGGGAACCCACAGAGAGGAGGATTTTTTCCGTGGTTTTTTTTCTAGGGTTGATGATGCTGCTGGCTCAAGCGACTTGGAGGTACCCAGGAAGAGCTTGGGCAAATCTTCCTCAAGTTTCCGGCCCCTAGTGTCACTCCCAAGTGCAAACGAACAATCATCATCTCGATCCCAGAGGATGCACAAGTTTTGGCTGCCCCTGTAGAGGTGGATAATTACCTTCGGAGTCTGGTCACGGAGGAAGATCAAGCTGTGATGGATGAGGTGGGAGCACCGTGTCTCTTCAATGAGGCACAACAGGCTTTAAATCGGGTAAGCCCTAACTTTCCTTGTCAATACCAATTTCCACACTTGTGTTTTTCTTTTCTTGCTTAATTCTTTTTCTTCTATTTGTGTAGGCCTCGGTTCTTCATCATGAGGCTTTCTTTAGGTCTCGAGGAGAACTGAGCCGATATGAGGCCGAAATTAAAGGGCTTACCGAGTAGAGAAACGCCCTCAAGCTTCCCGGTGAGCAAAAAGAAGAATAAATCAAGGGCCTCCGAGCTGAGCTGGCAGCGGCTCAGAAAGAACAAAGCGAGCTGATCGAGAAGGTAATAAAAGTATTAGAAGCTCATGGCATTGGTTCGAGGTGATGACTAACAATTCGATCTCACAGGTCCAGCAGTTGCACGAGATGATCAAGCAGCTCCGTAGAGAGGTAGATACGGTGAAGGCGGAGACCATAGCGTGGAAGCAAAATATGGACCGCCTCGCCTCAAAGAAAGAGGGTGCTTGAGCTCAGTTGTCCTAGGCTGAAAATCAACTTTAAATCGCGAAAGAGAAGAACTTGGCACAAGCCAATAAAATTGAGGAGCTTCAGGCTCGGTTGGTCACAGAACATGCAGCGGCCAAATCTAAGGCTGAGACGGCTAATGCCGATGCTGAGGCAATCGTGGTTGTATACCGATCTAACACCGAAGCCACTTAAGTTCGAGTAAAGGAGGTTACCGATAATGCCCAGACTCGATCATACTGGATTGCCGAACATGCCAAGTTCCAATCTCGAAGGGAGAATCTCGAGGAGCTCCACGCTCGTGGCTTCGATCTCACTATCGAGATCAAAAATTCAAAAGAGCTTGAAGCTGAAGCCAAGGCGTTTCTCTCTTCTGATGATGATGATTCCGGGAGTATGAGTGAGCCCAAGAATGGAGAAGGCCCCGAGGGTGAAGATATTGCTCATAGAGAAGACTAAGTATTTAGGATCTTTTTTTTGGCTTTCTTGTATGGAATTCCAACTGGGCCATGTTCTCCTTGTAAATAACTTTTGATGTACATAAAGGTCTCTCTATTTTTGTCTTGTGCATTTTTATTTCATTCCTGACTCATGGAATTTGTTATTCATAGGCTCGAGGTTTAGGTAATTCGACCGAGCTAGCATAGTTTTTGCGATCGACTGAGTGCTTGCTCAGATTAGAAATTAGAGAACCCTTAAGTTTTATCTGAACGAGGATGATCTTTCAAACTTGAACGCAAGAAAATAACCCTTGGGCTTAAAAAAAAGTCCCCGAGTGAGAATATATTCGAACTCGAGTTGAAGTAGCCTTTAAGCTTAATGATTGACTGAGGACATTCTCGAACTCGGAATTAGGTAGCCCTTAGGATTTTTAGTCAAGTGAGAAAGATCTCTCGAACTTGAAGTGAAAGTAGCCCTTAGGCCTTTTGTAAGTTTTGCATTCGGCCGATCTGGCCTTTGTAAAAGGATCATATATATAAGGCTTTTTCTATCCTTTTTGGTTTTTAAAGTTTTCCCTTTGTTTATCATTTGCGTTTACAAAGGTTATAGTGCCTTAGCATGAAATAATGAAGTCATGTTTGAGGGTTCGAACAATTTTGTGCCCATTAGGTTTTTCGAGGTTCGATACTATCGAAGACCTTTGTAATTTGCCAAGGGTATTCTTTTTAACTGGTTTATGAAAATATTCAAAGGCCTATTTTATTACAGAATTCAGACGTCTCCGAACCGTGTCAATTTGGCCGTAGCCTTTAGTTTGGGATTTGTCTCTTAGGCTTGTTTTCCCTTTACACTTCGAGCTGGTTCGAAGTGTCTGTCCCCGAGTTGGGTGGCCGTGGCCTATAAAAATCGAGGGTTGCCTTTTTAAGGTCTTATAATCTCGAGAATTTAATATTTCGATCTTGTCTATTTTTCGGGCAGCAGTCCCTAAATGGGGGGTTAATTGTTCAAACTTCGGTTGCAATCGGCCTTTAAGCCTGTTTACATAATAGATCGAGTATGAAGTTGTGAAGTAGAAAATTTTTCTAGGGCATGAGATATTGGCAAGGAAAAATACTTCTTTCAATATATGATTATACAAAAAGTTTCTAAGGCATGAGATATTGGCAAGGAAAAATATTTCTTTCAATAGGGCTCGAGTAACCTATATGGGCACGGTTCATTCGACCGTTTGGCCCTTACAAAAATTTACCTATCTAAACCCCTATGTTACGAAGTAATTTCCTTGCAACAAAGTTGACATTCAAGGGTAATGCCCCCAGTATTCGAGGTTGATTATAAAGAAGCCTCAGATATTGTTGAATTGTTTTAAGTTAGCACAATCAATGGTTGCCTCGTTAAAACCTCACCGGAAAACCCAATTGGGACAAAACCGGTCTAAGGGAAAAAGAGTGCAACGCGTGCTTTCAGACCTAATGACTTTGTGCTGAAGGATCCATTGTTGTTCCTGATCGAACACCTGCAATTGGTTAGTTTAAAATATAAATGAAAAAGGGAGAAGGTCATACCTTAGAAGTAGTATCGCTTTAGGAGTGATACATTCCAATTGTTGTATAGTTGCTCGCCGCTCATCGTACCGAGCTTATAGGATCCCTTTCCAATGATATCGAGGGGTTGATATGGTCCCTCCCAATTTGGACCTAGTTTTCCTTCATTCGGGTTTCGAGTGTTGAGGCTCACTTTTCTCAGCACCAAGTACCCAATTTTAAAGTGTCGAAGATTGGTTCTTTGGTTGTAGTACCTTTTGATCCGCTGTTTTTGTGTGGCTAATCGAACGAGGGCGGCTTCGCATCTTTCATCCAACAATTCTATGCTTGTATTCATGGCCTCGTAATTTGATTCTTTCGTTGCATATTGAAAACTGAGGCTGGGTTCCCCGACCTCTACCGGGATAAGAGCTTCGACACCATCGACTAGAGAGAACAGTGTTGGCCCTGTGCTGGATTTAGATGTTGCGGTACGCCCAAAGAACCTCGAATAATATCTCTCTCCATTTTCCCTTAGCGTCGGTCAGTATTTTCTTAAGATTTTGAATGATGGTTTTATTGGTCGATTCGGCTTGTTCGTTCCCACTGGGATGGTATGGCGTCGATATAATCCTTTTAATCTTGTGATCCTCGAGAAATTTAGTCACTTTGTTGCCAACGAATTACTTTTTGTTATCGCATACAACCTTAGCGGGCATCTCGAATCGACATATAATGTGGTCCCAAATGAAGTCTATGACTTCTTTTTCTCAAACTTTCTCGAAGGCATGTGCTTCAATCCACTTAGAAAAATAATCAGTCATAAGTAAAATAAACTAAATTTTACCTGGGGTCGATGGTAAAGGGCCGACAATGTCCATTCTCCATTTCATGAATGGCCATAGGGATAACACTGGGTGGAGCTGCTCCCCGGGCTGGTGAATCATCGGAGTATACCTTTGACATTTGTTGCACTTTTATACGAACTCTTTTGTATCCTTTTCCATATCAGCCCAATAGTATCCTGCTCTGATAACCTTGTGAACCAGTGATTTGGCACCGGAGTGGTTCCCCAAGTGCCTTCGTGAATCTCCCGTAGGACGTAGTTGGTGTCTCCTGGTCCCAAACAAATCGTCAATGTCCCATCGAACATCCTTCTGAATAGCGTTCCATCCTCGGTCAAAAGGAACTGTGTTGCCTTCTTACGTAGAGTCCTTGACTCCTTTGGATCTGATGGGAGCTTCCCGTTCTTTAAGTATTCAATGTACTTGTTTCTCCAATCCCAAGTCAAACTTGTAGAGTTTATTTCAACGTGGCCTTCTTCGACTACTGATCTCGAGAGTTGTACGACAGTCTCCGAGTTAAGCTCGTCATCTTCGACCAATGACCCCAAGTTTGCAAGAGCATCGATCTCGCTGTTTTGTTCTCGAGGTATGTGTTGTTAGGTCCAGTCCATAAATCGATGTAAAGTTACCTGTAGCTTGTCCAAGTATCTCTGCATTCGACCTTCTCGGACTTTGAAAGTTTTGTTGACTTGGTTTACCACAAGTAGAGAATCATATTTGGCCTCGATGACCTCTGCTCCAAATCTTTTAGCTAGCTTGAGACATGCAATTATGGCCTCATACTCGGCCTCATTATTAGTTAACTTCAAAGTTTTGATTGACTGTCTAATTATGTTACCCGTGGGTGGCTTCAAAACGATGCCCAGCCCCAACCCTTTCACGTTCGAAGCACCATCCATGAAGAGGGTCCACACCCCTGATGATGTACCCGATTTTAATAGATGTTCCTTTTCAACCTCGGGTATAAGGGTTGGCGTAAAGTCAGCCACGAAGTCCGCCAAGATTTGGGACTTGATGGATGTTCGAGGTAGATACTCAATATCATACGCTGAGTTCCACGGCCCATTTGGCCAATCGCCCCAAAAGTTCAAGTTTATGCAAAATATTACGAAGTGGATAGGTAGTTACAACACATATTGGGTGACATTGGAAATATGGTTTTAATTTCCTAGAGGCGCTTATTAAAGCAAGCGCTACTTTCTCTAAGTGTGGGTATCGGTTCTCGGCCTCATCTAAGGTTGTCATGACCCGCATTTCTCACCTTTGGGATCATGATGGCGCCTAACTCTTCAAAATACTAGGCAAGCCATACATAAATATCTAATACGCTAACCGCTATCCAAAATAGTAATAAAACAATAATTAAGCTAAAACAAAGTAAAGAAGTGGGAAAATTTATAATAATCCAAAAGCTATTACACGACTACCCAAAATCTGGTGTTACAATCCACGAACTTCTAAGAGTCACTATAAATACTAATTTAAAGAAAATACATCTATTCTCGAAATAAAAGAAAACAGGGAAACTAGGATAAATGGAAGGGGACTCCAGGGTCTGCAAACGCTAGCAGATCTACCTTGGGTTTCCTAATGGACTGAAGGCAACAACCCAACCCTAATCAATGTGGTCCAGTACCGAAATCTGCATAGAAAGTGCAGAGTGCAGTATCAGTATAACCGACCCCATGTACTGGTAAGTGCTGAGCCTAACCCCGGTGAAGTAGTGACGAGGCTAGGACACGACAATAATATGAACCTGTACAGTTATATCATATACGAGAAAATAACAACAAATGGAAATTTTGCAGATATTAACGGGAAGGGGGACTATCATGCTCAGGGGAATATCAATTCTTGAAATAGTACAGTAAAAAAACGCAGTAAATAACACGCCTTGCACCTATGAAGGTAATAACACAACAAACAAGTGCACGACATCACCCTTCGTGCTTTTACTCTCATTCTCACCATAAGAAACAACAGAAACGGCACGACATCACCCTCCGTGCATTAACTCTCTCATAACATGGCACGACATCACCCTTCGTGCATTAATTCTCACATAGCATGGCACAACATCATCCTTCGTGCATTATCACTCACAGAATACGGCACGACATCACTATTCGTGTATTATTACTCACTCATAATACATTGCACGGCATCACCCTTCATACTTTATACTCTTCCTCACCCAAACAACAGAATAATAACAACATGGCAAGGGAATCATCAATAACCAACCTTGTTTCAGTATTTAACTTCAAAATATAAATCTCAACTTGAGTCAATACTCAACCAATATCTTATTCCAGGGAAAAACATGATAAGATTTGTTTAACATGAAGAATAACCAGTTTAAGCATGAACAGTATGAATAAAGAATACAACAGTCACAAGTAATCGACTCACTCGCATGCTATGACACGACGTCAACGTATAAGTACTTGTCACCTCACCTATACGTCATACTCAACAACTAAACACATAACAAATAAGACAACAACACCTAATACCTCAAACTAAGGTTAGCCACAACAGTTACCTTGATTCCACGGCCGAACTCAAGCCTCAATCATCGCTTTTCCCTTAGTTTCCACCTCTGAACCACTCGTATATAGTCATAATTAACTTAATAATATCAATTATTGCTAAAGAAACCAATTCCAATGCACAATTATAAGTTTCCCAACAATTGCCAAAAAAACTAAAAAATCGACCCCTAGCACGCTTGGTCAAAACTCGAGGTTAGGACCAAAACTCATTCACCCATTCACCCCCAAGCCCAAATATGTAATTAGTTTCGGAATCCAACCCCAAATCGAGGTTTAAATTCTCAAATTTGCAAAATCCCCAATTTTTCTCAAAATCCCTAATTCTACCATGAAAGAATAAGATCTAGGGCTAAAAATCTAATGGGTGTTGATGGAAATTGAAGGAAATGAGTTGAAGAACACAAACCTATGAATTGGTGTTGAAATCCCTCTTCAAAATCGCCCCTAGGTCGAGTTCTAATGAAAGAGTGTTGAAATTTTTGATAAATTCCGTGCTGGTTCTGTTTTTAAAATAGTCTGGATAGGCCTTCTTCGCGTTCGTGAGAAGCCTATCGCGTTCGTCCCCCAGCCTCCGCGTTCGCGATCCAAGTGTCGCGTTCGCGATGAGATAACTTCCCCTCCCTTAGGTCCCATGCTTCGCATTCGCGGTAGATGGGCCGCGTTCGCGAAGGGTAAAGCACCCGCTGCTCCACGTTCGCGACATGTCCTTCGCGCTCGCGAAGATAAAATTTCCCCTGCCTCTCTTTACCTTTTGCGTTCGCGAGACTACCTATACAAACGTGAAGAAGGGCATATCAGAACAATTGCTGCAGCAAAAATACCAGATTTTCTAAGTCTAAAACATCCCCGTAGCCTATTCGGATAACTCACCCGAGCCCTCGGAGCTCCAAACCAAACATGCACACAAGTCTTAAAATATCATGCGGACTTGCTCGCACGATCAAATAGCCAAAATAACACCTAGAGCTATGAATTTAGCATCAAATTGCATGAAATTTATAAGAAAGTTCAAAAGTTCTATTTTCTCGACCAAAGGTCTGAATCACGTCAAATCAGTCACGTTCCTCACCAAATTTCACAAATAGAGTATAAATATCATAACAGACTTGTACCGGGCTCCGAAACCACAATACGGACCCGATATCAACAAAATCACTTATTAATCAATTTCTTAAAACTTTTATAATTTCAGTTTAACAATTTTCATCAAAAATTTATTTCTCGGGCTAGGGACCTAGGAATTCGATTTCAGGCATACGCCCAAGTCCCATTTTTTATTACGGGCCTTCTGAGACCGTCAAAATACGGGTCCAGGTCCGTTTACTCAAAATGTTGACCGAAGTCAACTGAAATTAACTTTTAAAGGAAAAACTTATTATTTTCTCAAATTTTCACATAAAAGCTTTTCGAAAACATGCCCGGACTGCGCACGCAAATCAAAGAGAAATAAGATGAGGTTTTGAAGGCCTCGGAACCCTGAATTGGGTTCTAAAACACGAGATTACCTTTTGGGTCATCACATTCTCCACCTCTAAAACAACCGTTCGTCCTCGAACGGACATAGAAAAGTACATGAGCTAGGGAAAAGATGGGAATATCTGCTCCGTATCTCAAACTCGGACTCCCAGGTGGCTGCCTCAACAGGCTGACCTCTCTACTACACACGAACCGACGGATAGCTTTTTGACCTCAACTGACGAACCCGCCGGTCTACAATAGCTACCGGCTCCTCCTCATAGGTCAAATCCTTGTCTGGCTGGACTGTGCTGAAATCTAACATGTGGTATGGATCGTCGTGATACCTCCGAAGCATGGACATGTGAAACACTGGATGTACTGCTGATAAGCCCGGTGGCAACGCAAGTCTGTGGGCCACCTCTCCCACTAGATCAAGGATGTCAAAATGCCTGATGAACCTAGGGCTTAACTTGCCCTTCTTCCCAAACTGCATCACACCCTTCATGGGTGACACCCGAAGCAACACTCTCTCTCCGACCATGAATGCCACATCACGAACCTTACGGTTAACATAACTATTTTGCCTAGACTGAGCTATATGAAGTCTATCCTGAATGATCTTAACCTTATCCAAGGCATCCTGTACTAAATTTGTACCCAATAACCGAGCCTCTCCCGGCTCAAACCATCCAACCGGTGATCGACACCTTCTACCATACAATACCTCATAGGGAGCCATCTGGATGCTCGGCTGATAACTGTTATTGTAGGCAAACTCCAATAACGGCAAGAATTGATTCCAAGAACCTCCAAAGTCAATAACACAGGCGCGGAGAATATCCTCCAAAAATCTTAATAGTACGCCCAGATAAATAGAATACCAGGAACTGTGAGCCTCCTCCAGAATCAACTCACGAAATCCATCCACATTAGGCACACAAACATGACCCTACATCTTCAAAACTCCATCATCTCCAACTGTAACTTGTTTGGCATCTCCATGCCGCACTGTGTCCCTAAGGACAAGCAAATGAGGATCATCATACTACCGCTCCCTGATACACTCAAATAAGGAAGATCGAGCGACTGTACAAGCTAGAACACGGCTGGGCTCAGAAACATCCAACCTCACAAACTGATTGGCTAAAGCCTGAACATCTAAAGCAAGTGGTCTCTCACCGATTGAAATATACGCAAGATTGTCCGTACTAGTTGACTTCCTACTCAAAGCATCCATGAACACCTCACACGACATGCCATATAAATAGTGCCTCCAAATCTTCAGCGCGTGAACAATGGCTGCTAGCTCCAAATTATGAACTGGATAATTCTTCTCGTGAATCTTCTACTATAGCGAAGCATATGCAATAACCTTGCCACCCTGCATCAATACCACACCAAGTCCAATACGAGATGCATTACAATATACTGTATATGGCCCCGAACATGTGGGCAATTGATCGCTGTCAACTCGACACTACACTATGGTAGGAAGAGCGGATCGCAATAGCTTTTACCCGAATAGATACCAGGGATCGAATTTCCACAGGGAGCTAGTAGTGGAGTTGTATTTTCTGTCTAGCCTAGAGTTGCGGTTGTGCTTCTAATGTCACTTCAAGCATCTTTTGAGTTTTTGTATTTATAACTACTATTATAAAACTACGGATTAAAGCTAGATTATGCTAGGAGAATATTTCTAAGTTGTAATTATTGGGAAGGAAGAGCACTAGGGTCGTGGCATTACCTTGGTGGCTAATTGACGAGTAGATGTTACTTAGGTTCGATTGACTTATTTGGGGCTTATGCTATAACCATTGTACAATTTTATCCACTCTCACACCTCTCGGTAGAGAGAATGATTTTACCCAATTGACTCTCTCGAGACCAATTGGGTTGGCAAATTAGACCAAGCAACTAGGGTTCAAGTAGGGTGATTACTCTCTCGAGATTTAACCCGTTAATTGGGACTATCATTTCTCATGAGTCCATCCCAATTCCTTGTTGGATCAATTTTGAGCTCATAGACTCTCTTTCTCAAGAAGAGTTAAACCCACAAAGCTTGAAACAGTGTTTGCAACGACCAATTCTAAATTAAATCATAAAATCAACCCAAATAACAAACATCCATAGTCAATCTAACCCTAGATGGCAAAACCCATCAATTACCCACACTAGGGTTGAGCCACAACCCTAGCTAATGGACTTAGCTACATATAATTAAAGAAGAAACTGAAGAAATAGATGAAGAACTACACATATTAATTAATTATTAAGAAGAAACTACAATAATCTATTGTTAATGGGAAGCAAATATGCCAAAAATGGATATAACACCAAGCGCAGCTGTTCTTTTGTTCTCAGATCTGACCACCCCCTTAAAAAATAGTAAAATATTCTATTTATACTAGACTGGAAAAACTGGACAAAAATACCTCTGTGGGGTCAGTGCGGGCCGCACAAAATGGAACGTGGACGCACTGGCTCTAGGGCTTCAGTTGTTTGATGACTTGAACTGGAGGATGCGGACCGTGTGGGAGTGTACCGAGGCCATGAAGGCAACTGGCACGGTCCGCGTTGACGTGACCGCGGACCGCGTGAGAACAAATGTCCTTTGCTGAACCCTATGAACGCGGACCGCACAGAGCAGGAGTGCGGCCGCGAAGCTTCTCCGCGGGCCGCGTGAATCCTACCGCGGCAGTGTGACCTTAAGCTTGAAAATGTCCAGTCTCTGAACCTCCTAGTGCGGCCACGGTCATTGTTACGCGGTCCGCACTAGGCCCCTTTTTCTTCACTTCTCTTGGTCTTTGATACTTGAGCAGGTTTCACTCCTTTTTGAGCCGATCTTTGACATTTCGTCACTTTGTCAATCAACCCTGCAATCAAGAACAAATTGTGAGCATTTTGGGACTGTTTTTGTATCAATTTATACTCAAAGCATAGGCAAGTAGGGACATAAACACTTTAAAATCCTAACTTATCAGCAATACCAACAACGACGCCGTAGTCAAAGCTGTCTTGAGCTTCTGAAAGCTCGCCTCACACTCGTCCGACCACCTCAACGAGGCACACTTCTGGGTCAACATGGTCATCAGGGCTGCTATAGATGAAAACCCCTCCACAAACCGACGGTAATAACCCGCCAAACCCAAGAAACTCTGAATCTCAATAGCTGATGTGGGTCTAGGCCAGTCCTTGACTGCCTCAATTTTTTTAGGATCCACCTGAATACCCTCTGCTGATACAACATGACCCAAGAATGCAACTAAAATCAACTAAAACTCGCATTTCAAAAATTTACATATAATTGGTTGACTCTCAGAGTCTAAAAAATGATTCGAAGATACTGCTCATGCTCCTCTCGGCTGCGGGAGTAGATAAAGATATCATCAATAAAAACAATCACAAAGGAATTCAGGTAGGGCTTGAACACCTGGTTCATCAAATCCATAAATGCTGCTGGGGCAATGGTCAACCCAAACGACACTACTAGAAACTCATAATGCCCATACCGAGTGCGAAAATTTGTCTTAGGGACATCAGATGCCCTAATCCTCAACTGATGGTAGCCAGACCTTAAATCAATCTATGAAAACACCTTGGCACCCTGAAGCTGATCAAATAAGTCATCAATCCTCGGCAATGAATACTTGTTCTTAATGGTAACTTTGTTCAACTGCCGATAATCTATGCACATCCTCATCGATCCATCCTTTTTCTTTACAAACAAAAGTGGCGCACCCCAAGGCCAGACATTAGGCCTAATGAAGCCCTTATCAAGCAAATCTTGCAATTGCTCCTTCGATTCTTTCAACTCTGGCAGGGCCATTCGGTATGGAGGAATAGAAATGGGCTGAGTGCCCGGAGCCAAATCAATGCAAAAGTCAATATCCGTGTTGCGCGGCATCCGTCCGAAGAAAATACCTCTGGAAACTCACGAACAACTAGTACAGAATCCATGGAAGGAACCTCCGCACTGGAATCACGAACATAAGACAAATAAGCCAAACACCCCATCTCGATCATATGCTGAGCCTTCATAGAAGAAATAACCCCACTGGTGGAATGACCAGGAGTCCCTCTCTACTCCATTCAGGCAACCCCGACAAGTCTAAGGTCACGGTTTTGGCGTGACAGTCCATTATAGCATAATAAGGTGACAGCCAATCCATCCCCAAAATAATATCGAAGTCAACCATATTGAGAAATAGGAGATCTACGCTGGTCTCAAGACCCCCAATAATAACCATACATGAGCTATAGACACGATATACAACAATAGAATCACCCACCGGTGTGGACACATATACGGGAGCACTCAAAGAATCACGAAGCACAACCAAATATGAAGCAAAGTAAGATGCAACATACGAATAAGTAGATCCCGGGTCAAATAATACTGAGGCATCCCAACTGCAAACTGAAATCGTGCCTATGATAACGGTATCAGATACCTCATCCTCAGGCCTGGCTGGGAAAGCATAACATCAGGGCTGGGGCCCACCACTCTGAACTACATCCTTGGGATGGCCTTCTGCTGGCTGGCCTCCACCTCTAGCGTCCTGACCTCCACCTCTAATACCTCGACCTCCACCTCTAGCTGTTTGACCCCTGCCCCTAGCTGGCTGAGCGGGCGGTGGAACACCCAGCGCCGGGACCATGGCATGAGAATCCTGATGGTGAGAACTACTCGATGCTCGAGGGCAATACCTGGCAATATGCCTCAAATCACCACAAGTATAACAAGACCTCAGATGCTGAGACTGCTGACCCTGAAATTGACCCTAACGGCCTGGGTAACCACCCTGAAAAATCTAGAGCGGAGTTGTACTGATAGGAGCTGGTGGTGCATTGTAGGCTAGCTTACTAGAATACTGCATATGAGAGCCACGACCACCTGAAGCACCGTGAGAAGCCTGAAGTGCTGAACGAAACGGACTGGGTGGATGGCCTTTACCAAAAGAATCCTTGCCTTCAGATGAGGCACCACTAAACCTACCATAATGAAGAGGCCTCTTATCAGACCCCTGACCACTCCCCTAAGCTAAAATCGCCTCAACTCACCTGACCACATTGACCTCATCCTGGAAAGAAATCTCGCTCCATGTCTCCTTAGCTATCTGCAATCTGATAGGCTGAGCGAGTCCCTCAATAAACCTCCCCACCCTCTCTCTCTCTCTCTCTCTCTCTCTCGGTAGGAAGTATAAGAAGAGCATGACAGGACAAATCAACAAACCTAGTCTCGTACTGAGTGACAGTATTAGAACCCTGCTGAAGATGCTTGAATCGCCTGCGATAGTCCTCTCTTTGAGTAATGGGAAGGAACTTCTCGAGAAATAGCTGAGAGAACTAATCCCAAGTCAAGGCAGGTGACCTAGCTGGTCTAGTCAACACAAAATCATTCTGCCATCTCTTGGCGGACCCCATCAGCTGGAATACAGCAAAGTCGACCCCATTGGTCTCCACTGTCCTCATGTTCCGAAATACCTCATGGCAGCGGTCAAGATAATCTTGTGGGTCCTCAAAAGCTGTCCCATAGTAATGAACCGAGAAAAGCTTGGTGAACTTGTCCAGCCTCAACAAAGCCTCAGAAGACATGACTGATCCACCAGCGGCCTGTGCCGCACTAGCTGGCTGAACTACTCCAACCGGCTGAGCTACCAGAGTTTGAAACTGAGGAGCCATCTGCTCTGGAGTGTAGGTAGCGTGAGTCTGGGCTCCTTCCACAGCCTGAGATATGGATGGTGCTACAAGAAATATGTCAGTCTGAGCTACGCTCTCCATAAGGCCCACTAGACGGACCAAAGCATCCTGAAGTACCGGGGTAGCGATGAACCCCTCGAGAACCTGAGCTGGCCCTACTGAAACGATCTAGGCCAGAACCTCATTATCGAACTCCACCTGAGGCTCCACTATTGGTGCTGCTTCTCGAGCTCTAAGCTGAGCCCTGCCCCTACCTCAGCCTCGGCCTCTGCCCCACATTGGAGCTGCCACTAGGGGCTCAAGCTGCTAATCAGCTGATAAAGCGGTACGTGTTCTCACCATCTGTGAAAGAACAAGAGTAGAAAGTCCAATTAGCATTGAGAAATCAAATCGCACGACAGAGAAGAATAGAAGTGAAGTTGTTCCTAAACTCTGTAGCCTTTGGGGGATAAGTACAGACGTCTTCATACTGATCCCTCAGACTCTACCTAGCTTGTTCTTGAATTGTGAGACCTAGGCAAGCTATTACTCTGATACCAGTTTGTCACGACCCGGATTTCCCACAGTCGGGATCGTGATGGCGCCTAACTCTTCAAAATGCTAGGCAATCCAACACATAAAAATCTAATATGCTAACCGCTATCCAAAATAGTAAATAACAATAATTAAGCTAAAACAAAGTAAAGAAGTGCATAAATTTATAATAATCCAAAAGCTACTACACGACAACCCAAAATCTGGTGTCACAATCCACGAACTTCTAAGAGCCACTACAAATACTGGTTTAAAGAAAATATATCTATTCTCGAAATAAAAGAAAATATGGAAACTAGGATAAATGGAAGGGGACTCTAGGGTCTGCGAACGCAGGCAGATCTACCTTGGGTCTCCTGATGGACTGAAGGAAGCAACCCAACTATGATCAATGCGGTCCAGTACCGGAATCTGCATAGAAAGTGCAGAGTGCAGTATCAGTACAACCGACCCCATATACTGGTAAATGCCGAGCCTTAACCCCAGAGAAGTAGTGACGAGGCTAGGACATGACAATAACATGAACCTGTACAGTTATATCATATATGAGAGGATAAAAACAAATGGAAATTTAGCAGATATTAACGGGAAGAGGGAGTAACATGCTCAGGGAATATCAATTCTTGAAATAGTACAGTAAAGAAATGCAGTAAATAACATGCTTTGCACCTATGAAAGTAATAACATAGAAAACAAGTGCACGACATCACCCTTCCTGCTTTTACTCTCATTCTCACCATAAGAAACAACAGAAACGGCACGACATCACCCTTCGCTTATTAACTCTCTCATAACATGGCACGACATCACCTTTCGTGTATTAATTCTCACGTTCATGGCACATCATCACACTTTGTGCATTATCACTCACAGAATACGGTACAATATCACCCTTCGTGCATTATCACTCACTCACAATACATTGCACGGCATCACCCATCTGCTTTACACTCTTCCTCACCCAAACAACAGAACAATAACAACCCGGCAAGAGAATCATCAATAACTAACCTCGTTTCAATATTTAACTTCACAATATAAATCTCAACTTGAGTCAATACACAACCAATATCTAATTCAAGGGAAAAACATGATAAGATTTGTTTAACATGAAGAATAACCAGTTTAAGCATGGACAATACAAATAAAGAATACAACAGTCACAAGTAATAGACTCACTCGCATGCTATGACTCGACGTCAACGTATAGGTACTCGTCACTTTACCTATACATCGTACTCAACAACCAAACACATAGCAAATAAGAAAACAGCACCTAATCCCTCAAGCTAAGGTTAGCCACAACACTTACCTTGATTCCACCGCCGAACTCAAGCCTCAATCACCACTTTTCGTTAGTTTTCACCTCCAAACCACTCTTATCTAGTCATAAGTAACTTAATAATATCAATTATCGCTAAAGAAACCAATTCCAATGTACAATTATAAGTTTCCCAACAATTCCCAAAAAAGTCAAAAAAACTGACCCCCGGCTCGCGTGGTCAAAACTCGAGGTTCGGACCAAAACACATTCACCCCCGAGCCCAAATATGTAATTAGTTTCGGAATTCGGCCCCAAATCGAGGTCTAAATTCCCAAATTTGCAAAATTCCCAATTTTCCCAAAATTCCGAATTCTACCATGAAAGAACAAGATCTAGGGCTATAATTCTAATGGGTGTTGATGGAACTTGAAGGAAATGAGTTGAAAAACACACACCTATGAATTGGTGTTGAAATCCCTCTTCAAAATCGCCCCTAGGTCGAGTTCTAATGAAAGAGTTATGAAATTTTTGATAAATCCTGTGCTGGTTCTGTTTTTAAAAAGACTGGACATGCCTTCTTCGCGTTCACAAGAAGCCTATCGCGTTCGCGATGCACAGCGGCCAAAGGCCTTCGCGTTCACGAAGACATTCTCCCCCCAGCCTTCGCGTTCGCGATCCAAGTGTCGTGTTCGCCATGAGTTAACTTCCCCTCCCCCAGGTCCCATGCTTCGCGTTCGCGGTAGACGGATCGCGTTTGTGAAGGGTAAAGCACCCGTAGCTTCGCGTTCGCGAAGAAGAAATTTCCCCTTTCCCTTCTTTACCTTTCGCGTTCGCGAGACTACATACACGAACGCGAAGAAGGGTATATTAGAATAACTGCTGCAGCAAAAATACTAGATTTTCTAAGTCTAAAACATCCCGTAGCCTATCCGAAACTCACCCAAGCCCTCGGGGCTCCAAACCAAACATGCACACAAGTCTTAAAACATCATATGGACTTGCTCGCACGATCAAATTGCCAAAATAACACCTAGAACTATGAATTTAGCATCAAATTGCATGAAATTTCTAAGAAAGTTCAAAAATTCTATTTTATTAACCAAAGGTCCGAATCACATCAAATCAGTCACGTTCCTCACAAAATTTCATAGATAGGGTATAAATATCATAACGGACCAGTATTGGGATTTGGAACCACAATACGGACCAGGTATCAACAAAATCACTTATTAATCAATTTCTTAAAACCTTTATAATTTCAATTTAACGATTTTCATCAAAAATTCATTTCTCGGGTTAGGGACCCCAGAATTTGATTCCAGGCATACGCCCAAGTTTCATATTTTATTACGGACCCTCCGGGACCATCAAAATACGGGTCCAGATCCGTTTACTCAAAATTTTGACCATAGTCAACTGAAATCAACTTCTAAAGACAAAATTTATTATTTTCTCAAATTTTCACATAAAGGCTTTCCGGAAATGCGCTCGGACTGCACACGCAAATTGAGGAGAAATAAAATGAGGTTTTGAAGGCCTCGGAATCCCGAATTGGATTCTAAAATACGAGATGATCTTTCAGGTCATCATAAAGGTCCAATTATCATAGTAAACAGGGAATTGCATACCTTGTTCTTTTCGAACTAGGACCCCATTTACCGCTATTTTTGATACCGCCAAGTATAAGTAGAGTTGCTCATCCGCTTTTGGGGTGTGAAGTAGTGGAGGACTTGACAGTTATCATTTTAGTTCTTCTAAGGCTTGTTGGAATTTCGGGGTCCATGCAAAGTTGCTCTTCTTCTTAGCAGTGAGAAGAACTAGTGACTTCTATCTGAGGACCTCGAGATGAATCGCCCTAGGGCGGCTATGCGACCGATCAGCCTCTGCATGGACTTCACATTATCTACGATTTTTATATCCTCGATAGCTTTGATTTTATCGGGGTTGATCTTGATCCCCCGATTAGACACCATGAAGCCGAGAAACTTGCCCGAGCCGACCCCGACTGCACACTTTTCTGGGTTAAGTTTCATGTTGTACCTCATTAGCATATCGAAAGTATCCTGCAAATGTTTCAAATGGTCCTCTGTTTGAAGGGGCTTAACTAGCATGCCATCATTATAAAGTTCCATAGATTTTCCTATTTGTTCTTCAAACATTCGATTTACTAGGTGTTGATAAGTTGCACCAGCATTCTTTAGTCCGAATGGCATTACGTTATAACAGTAAGTACCGTATTTAATGATAAACGAAGTCTTTTCCTAATCTTTCGGGTTTATTTGTATTTGATTGTACCCGGAGTAGGCATCGGGAAAGTTGAGAATTTCGTGGTCGGCTGTGGCATCGATCATGCGATCGATGTTCGGTAAAGGAAAAGAATCCTTAAGGCAGGCCTTGTTCAACTCCTTATAGTCTATGCACATTCTAAGTATATTTACCTTTTTAGGGACTACCATTACATTTGCAAACCATTCGGGATATTTACTTCCCGAATGGACCCTATTTTGAGAAGTTTGGTTACCTCGTCCTTGATGAATGCATGCTTAACCTAGGACTGAGGCCTTCTCTTTTGCTTTACTGGACGAAACTTCGAGTTCTAACTTAATCGATGGGTAGTGATCTCTAGTGGGATCCCTGTCATATCGAGATGGGACCAAGCAAAACAATCTATGTTGTCTAAAAGGAATTGATCAAGTTTTTTTCTGAGCTTGAGAGTTAACCCCGTGCCCAGGTATACCTTTCGATCGGGCAGATGCTCTATTAGTATGATTTGTTCCAGCTCTTCAACCGTAGACTTTGCTGCGTCAGAATCATCGGGGATTATAAAGGTTCGAGGTGTCATATAATCATCATCCTCGAATGTTTCATGCTTTTCTGATCGGACCGAAGCTAGTGACTTTGGTTGCTATTTGACTTCCTGCTTTCCCTTTGAGTTCGATGCCTTTGCCGATGAATGTGTTGATTATGGTATCACCTCATGGATTGCTAACATCTCTTTGGTGGCGGGCTGCTCTCCATATATCATTTTGATTCCCTCAGATGTCGGGAACTATATAACTTGGTGAAGGGTTGAGGGTACCGCCCTCATGTTATGGATCCAAAGCCTCCCGAGGAGGGCATTGTACCTCATGTCACCCTCGATTACATGGAACTTTGTTTCCTGTATGGTTTCGGCCATGTTTACCGGTAAGATACTTTCCCCTTTGGTGGTTTCACTTGCTATGTTGAAGTTGTTAAGAACTCAAGCTGCGGGCACAACTTGATCTTGTAGGCCGAGTTGTTCTATGATCTTTGACCGAATAATGTTGGCCAAGCTACCTGGATCAATTAACACACGCTTAAATTTAATTTTATTCATAAGGATATATATTACTAGTGCATCGTTGTTAGGTTGCTTGATCCCTTTTGCATCTTCGTTGTTGAAAGACAAGGTCTCTTCCGGTAAGTAGTCCCGAGTTCGCTTTTCCCTTGTGATCGTCACCTTGGTGCGTTTAAATACTGGTTCTTGAGGAATATCAACTCCTCCAATGATCATGTGAATCACATGTTGTGGCTCTTCCTGCTCGTTCTGCCTGTTTGAATCTCTATTTTTGAAGTGGTTCTTCGCTCGATCACTTAAGAATTCTCGAAGGTGCCCCTCGTTGAATAATCGGGCTACTTCCTCTCTTAGTTTCTGCAATCTTCTGTTTTATGGCCATGGGTTCCATGATACTTGCATATTTGATTTGGGTTTCTCTTGGCCAGATCGGTCTGCAGAGGTCGAGGCCACCTGGTATCTTTGATATTCCCAATGGCCGATACTATGGCGGAAGCATCTACGCTGAAGTTATATTCTGAAAATTGAGGTGCTTCTTTGGACCCGTATCCCTATCGAAATCACTCTTGCTCATGAGCCCTCGTGAGCTCTGTCCCCGATCATTCCTTCTATCATTTCGAGCGGGGTTGCATCCGGGCATGTTATTTCTCCGATCTCCACCGTATGGATGATATCGTTCTCTGTTCGATCGTGGTTCCCGATCGACATCCCTTTTAACTCTATCCACGGTCCTGTTGGGATAAATCAAACCAATCAGAGTCCCTAGTTAATCGTCTTCGACCCTCATTTTTGACTGATATCGATTATGTACATCGGACCAAGTGACGGCAGGATAATCGATCAAATTCTACTTTAATTGTTGCGAAGCTATGAAACTCCGTTCGTTGAGACAATGAGTGAAGGCTTGAACAGCCCAATCGTCGATGACCGGTCGCAAATCCATCCACTCCATATGAAATCGAGATACAAATTTCCTGAGCATCTCATTATCTTTTTGCCTTACCTTGAATAGATCTAACTTTCTAGTGGCTCCATTGTGCGCCTTTACAAAGGAATCTTCAAGCATAGCAAATGAATCAATAGAGTTAGGTGGTAAATTATGATACCATATCATAGCAGCTTTTGATAGAGTTTCTCCGAATTTTTTCAGCAACACGGATTCAATTTCATCATATTCCAAGTCATTTCCCTTAATTGCACACATATAAGAGGTGCCGTGTTAGTTTGGATCTGTCGTCCCATTATACTTCAGAATCTCGGACATACGAAACTTCTTTGGGATTGGCTTCGGAGCCGCACTTAGGGGGAAATATTTTTGGACAAACTTTTTGGAATCAAGTCCTTTCAATATTGGTGGTGCACCCAGGGATTTGGTCGACCTTGGAGTTATAAGTTTCCACCTTCTTGTCATTTTCCTCGATCTTCTTTTCCCCTGTCTAGATCCGCTTCGTCAGTTCCTCGAGCATTTTTACGATACGGGATTAGTCTCTGATTCTCCTTCATTCAATCTCTTTGGCACCGATTTGGATCTATGAACAACTTCTAGTGATGGCTTGAGCTCGATCCTGCTTGGTGCACGATTCTGATTTTGGAGTTGTGTTATTGCAGCTTGTTGAGTCTTTAACATCTCGAATATCATTCGAAGGCTAATTCCGCCTTCTTCGCCGCTCTGTGCATTCTGGTAGACTGTTCGAGCGTCTTTGCAGATGCTATTTTCAGGGTCGACGCCCAAATTCCCATTAATGGCAATATGGGAGCTGACATCGACTGGGTCTATGGCTAGCGGTCCATCGAGGTTGACTGGAGGCACTTCGTTTTTCGGGGAGGCTATGTTTTCGTTCTCGCCATGAAGACCAAGGTCGGTGCCTGTGTGAGTGGGTGCTACTTGAGAGTTTGACATGCTGATTCCTGCAATCAAAGACACTTATGAGAACAAACGTAAAATGGTGTGTGTTATGAGAATTAATACCAGACAATCACTATTATTCTTAGCCCCACGGTAGGCGCCAAACTGGTTACCCTTAAAATTGGATAACAAATAAACTTATAAGTGGTTTTAAGGATATGTAATTTCACCTAGCACCAGTTGATAAATATGATGATTAATAGTAGGAATAAATAACAAAATAAAGCAAACCAGTACTGAAATGCAATTCAGCATTCGAGCTAGTTCGCCCTCGAACTGAGTGAGTGAGAGTAAAGTTACGAAATAAACTGATGAACAAGATAGTATGAGAGAAAAAGAGTATTGTATTGCTTTGATATGCGTCAATGTGAGATCATTACAAAAGGCTAAGACCCTCTTTATATAGTAGAGGAATCCTATTTACGGTATAATTTTAATTACAGAAGGAAATACCATGATTAGCTAAACAATCACCTTTGATTTGATCTGCTTCGAGATTTCCTCCATTATCCTCGACCAGTAACGGATATCTCGTCTTTCAGTTATTATGCTATCTTCGGTTTTGTTCGATGTCTATCCCGTTCGATCTCGATAATTACCAGTCTCGATTTCGACAGGTACCTCGAACCCCGAACTTGGTACCTTATCCTCGTATATCTGGTCTGTCAAGGTATAAACAAGTAGTGGAGTTTAGTTTCTGTTTTATAGCATATGTGTATGTCACAGTCCCACAGCACATGACAATGACCGAACGGCGCCAGTGCACTTGACAATATTTGCTGCTACTAAGTACTAGCTACTACTGCTCATCAACTTCCTTTGTTATGAACCAACACTTATCATCTTCTTGGAGCCTTAAGTTACATTGCACTTGTGCACAGAGGCAGAGCTAAAATTTTGGATTCATGGATTCTGAATTTTAGAAAAGATAGTTGTCTTATTAGGTTTTGACTAAAATATTTATATATCAAATAAGTTTTAACAAAAATACAAGAGATGGATCAAAATTATTGAATTCTATCGAAACCTTATGCCAAAGCTCCGTCCTGGTCGTGCAGATGCAGATGGAGCACAGGTTCATTAGTAGATTAATTAGGTTTCTTCTTTTCAATTTGACATATGATATTTTTCATATGTAGTTGCTTTCTCTAGCTAGCATTTACCAATTTTACATTATAGTCGAATTTTTCTATAATATCCCTATGTATCATTCATTCTATATAAAAACTAAGTTTTCCGCAAATTAAATTATTTTTTATTCTTTATAACTGTTTTTTTTTACTTATAACAATAACAACCATATTTATAACAGAACGTTCTTTTGTAAAATTACTCCTCTATAATAGTCATATAAATCTATAAGATTACTATAATTCTAAAAATGACACAATCTATTCCATTAAACAAAGTTTCTATCTTGCATACATGATATATTTTCCATTAGACAAATTCCAAAAAGTATTTAGAGTTTAAATATGTATAGGTTTAGCTATACAACAACCACAACAACAACAACAACTACAACAACAACAAACCTAGTAGTTTCCCACAAGTGGGGCCTGAGAAGAGTAAGATGTACGCAGCCCTACCCCTACCCCTAGAAGGGCAGAGAGGCTGTTTCCGATAGACCCTCGGCTAGAGAATGAATGAAAAAGAAAAGGTAATTGCAACAAGTAGGAAAAACTAGGGGTGTTCATCGATCGGTACGGTACGGTATTTAGATATTTCGGTTCGGTATTTTCGGTATTCAGTTTCTTTAAATGCTATACCAATATCGTACCTAATTAAATTCGATATGGTTTAGTTTTTCTCCTTTCAGTTTCGATTTATTCGATTTGGTAGCTTTGGTTTATTCGGTTTGAATACTAACTAGTGCGTAGAGTCATAGACCGTAATACTCTTAATTAAAGTACTCAAAAATACAAAACTAAAAACGTTTGTTGACAAAAGTTTTGTCCAAAACCAGCAAATATCAACCTAGAGAAAGAAAACTGTACATAAAAGAATAAATTTGATCATTTAAAATGTCTTGCTACTTGCTTAGATTTAATTGATGAACTTAGAGAATAAAGAAAAGTATATTTTTGGATTTTTTATATTTATATTATAATTAATATTATGAGTATTGTACAAATATATATATATATATATATATATATATATGGTACAGTTTCGGTATTTTATTTTAAAATACCAAATATCATACCTAATACCAATTTTTTTTAAAACAATTAAGCAAAATGCCATACGAATACCAAAATATCGAATACCAAATACCAAAATTTTCGGTTTCAGTATGGCAATTCGGCATTTACCAAATTATGCTCACCCCTAGGAAAAATATCAAGATTAAATAAGATTGAATCCAAGAATGCAGTCAAATTCTAGGTAGTAATAGCCAACTACGAATAAAAGATATCATAGTAACATTAATGCTGGCGAACTGAGTAAGTCAAAGAGAAACGCTCGACTACCTACGAACCTTCTACTCTAATCTTTGACCTCCACACCCTCATGTCCAGAGCCATGTCCTCAGTCAGCTCCAACTGCACCATGTCCCGCCTAATAACCTCTCCCCAAGACTTCTTAGGCCTACCTCGACCTTCCTGCTAGCCATCGAGGCAAACCGCTCGCACCTTTTAACTGGGGCTTCTATACTTCTCCTCTTAACATGCTCGAACCATCTCAACCTCGTCTCCCGCATCTTATCCTCCACAAGGGCCACTCCCACCTTTTCTCAAATAACTTCATTCATAGTCTTATCCAACCGAGTATGCCCACACATCCCCTCAACATCCTCATCTCAGCTACTTTTAGATTCTGGGTAAGAGAGTTCTTGATCGACCGACACTCTACTCCATACAACATAATCGGTCTAACTACAATATGAATTTATTAATAATGTATTAGCTTTCTTGAATATTTAACTAGTGAAATATGCATATCTTTTGAGATTTAAATTTGAATATTTTTCTTATCTTTTATATACAACACTAAAAAGGGAAAAATAAATAATTTTTGAATAATTTTTATCTATAACAATCAAAAAATATTTAAATGTTAAATATTGTTATACGTGTATAACAGTTCTTCACTGTAAAAACATAAATATATCGGAACAAACAAAAACTTTTATAGAGAGGGTTGACCATGCTAATTAACTTTCCGATATTGGTGGTCAGCCAAGGATTTTTATTTTGGAGTTTCGAATCCTGATCTTCCACTTGCATGTGTTATGACTTAATTGCTCAATAAAACAAATGGTGAAAAGTTCATTAATGATTGCACATACCTGCCATTTTGTCCTTCAACCCCTTGCATGTTGTTGTTATAGTATAGTACCTCAAAGTCTAGTCTTTTTCAATATTATTACTAGTATTATTTTACTCAAAGAACTGATCCACTGATAATGAACCTACAAGAGGAAGCTCAGAGCATGAGGCAGTAAAATCTTTTCGGCAAAGAGCCAAATATATTCATGCACTATTAAAAAAAGGTTTAAAAATGTTATTTATTATATTTTGAGTTTAAATATATTTTTATCGTAATACTATTAGTTAAAATATACGCTTCTTCTGCTAAATATGTCTAAGATGAATGCCACATGGTATGTCACCTCAACGCCCCTAAGCTTGATCGCCTTGGGCCTTAAGATTTGTAAGGTGCATTCCGTAAATCAGAATTCAGAGCTTATGTATTCAGGTTTTGGACCACTTTAAGTTAGTGAGTTTTAAATGAATAATTTATGTATAATTAATAAATTTCTTAAAATAAATATAAAATATGAATTAAAGTTATTGAGTTTAACCAAACTTGTTAACTATACTCTGATTCCGACCCTCGCGTATCTTAATTTTACATGATACTTTGTCCACTGTGATAATGTTGTATGTTGGCTTTCGCCTTTAGGTTAAAAAAGATAAATCTAAAGAAAGGAAGCAATTACAAAATTATCGTACATAATTAAAGGGTCAAAGCCAAAGTATAAAATTTGGATCCCAAATTAATAAATCTAAATAACAATAATGCAATTACAAATTCGTACATATACTAATGAATTGCGCTGTCTTAATAGCGGAAATACAAAAACATTTGGGAATACAAAGGAAGCATCTCTTTTAATTTGTTTTGCATGCATTTTGTGTCGTTCGTCAATATAGCATATTTCTTCCTTACGCGTGAGGTGTGGCGGGGGCACAACTTGTTATACAGGACAATCACTTGGACATCACATTAAAATTTACAACAACCTTAAGATCTATGCAGCCTTACCCCTACCTCTAAAAGAGCAAGAGGCTGTTTCCGATAGATCTTTGGCTAGAGAACGATTGAAAAAGAAAAGGTAATGGCAGCAAGTAGGAATAACAGCAAAATGAAATAAGATTGAATCCAAGAATACAGTCAAACTCTAGGTAGTAATAGCTATTTATGGATAAAATATAATATTCTAACACTAATGCTAGCGAACTGAGTAAGACAAAGAGAAACGCTGGACTACCTACGAATATTCTACCATAATCTTTGACCTCCATACCAACTTGTCTAGGGCCATGTCCTCAATCAGGTCCAGCTGCGCCATGTCCCACCTAATAACCTCTCCCCAAGACTTCTTAGGCCTACCTCTACCCCTCATGCTACCCACCGAAGCCAATTGCTCGCACCTTATAACTGGGGCTTCTATACTTCTCCGCTTAACATGCTCGAATCATTTCAACCTCGCATCCCCCATTTTATCCTCCACAGAGGCCTCCTATTTTTTCCCGAATAACTTCATTCCTAATCTTATCCAACCGGGTATGCCCACACATCCACCTCAACATCTTCATTTCAGCTACTCTTAGCTTCTGGGTATGAGAGTTCTTGACCGGCCAATACTCTGCTCTATACAACATAGTCGGTCTAAATACAACCTTGTAGAACTTACCGTTAAGTCTCAGCGGCACATTCTTATCACACAAGACATCGGAAGCGAGCTTCCATTTCATCTATCCTGCTCCGATACGATGCGTGACATCTTCATCAATCTCCATGTTACCTTGTATTATAGATCCAATTACTTCAAACTACCTCTCTTGAGGATGACTTGCATATCAAGCCTCACCTCCATATCCCCTTCTTGGGTACCGTTGTTGAACTTGTACTCTAAGTATTCCATATCACATTAAAGTTTAAAGAAAAATAAGAATTTCTTTTGGAATTGTTTGAAGATTCTATGAAATACGGGTGCAATTTAATTTTAACAAAGGGACGAATATTATGGGTTAGTACGAATTAAAATTGGTAATATTATTTTTCTATAACCAAAACTATATGATATGTGGAAAAATGTAAATCATAGTCTCCCTTTTCGTAATCCTCTCATCATTTATTGCATTTTTCATATCATTGTACTGTAAATGTACAGTGATGCCACTTTATAACAGCATCCTTATATAACAGTCATTCACTATAAAGTCCAATTTTTCTTAGAACTGATTTTTTATATTATATTTTCTCTCTTTAATAGCTTTTTACCTATAAAAGCAACATTCATCTTTATAATAATATGCTCTTTATAAAATTACCATTCTATAACATCCATATAAAATCTCTAGTAAGATCACCTCTTGTATACAGTGAAAATCGATATCAAAAGATGACTGAATTAGGAAGCAACACATATCAAGGATGACCAATCAGTAGTGAATCAATCATGTTCACATCAGATACAAACATGTGATTGGATAAAATATTGACACTAGATACAAACCTTTAAAATATGACCATGGTAGAAACGTTACATAAGATTCTAGCCTTTATTAGTTTATATCAGCCTTTATTGGCTTTTATTATTCTTTATTACCATTTAATTATCTTTTATTGCAACATTAATATTGATAATTAAGGGGCATAATTTATAATCATATACCTCATAGCTCTAGTATAAATGGCGGGTTTCATTCTATTGTAAATGAATCAAGAAAGACCGAAAGAAAAAGACTAGTATTCTTTATCTCAAGCTTTACACAAGTATTGCCGATATTTTCTAAATATTCTCGATTCTAGTGGGAATATTGTGAAGCTCAAGCTTGTCTTTTCTTCAATTCTCTTTATTTTAATCAGTTTGTTCTTCATTAATTTATTTTATTGGATTAATTTAATTCGCGTGTCTATAAATCACGAAATAAATTCAATTGCACCGTTTTGCCGATAAATAAATGTAACGACCCGGCCGGTCATTTTGAGAGTTGTAGTCTCATTCCCCCATTTTCTGCTCCTTTGGTGTTCTACAGCTGTTATATGACTTACCAGGTTAGTTTGGTTTGCGTCTAGAGCGATTTCAGAATGAATTGAGACACTTAGTCTCTTAATGGAAAGCTTAAGTTGAAAAAGTTGACCGGATGTTGATTTATATGTAAACGACCTCGGATTTAAATTTTGATGGTTCTACTAACTCCGTTAGGTGATTTTGGACTTAGGAGCGCGTTTGGATTGTGTTTTGGAGGTCCGTAGTAGAATCAGGCTTAAATTGGCCTAAAGTTGGAAATTTTAAAAGTTTGACTGAGAGTGAATTTTTTGATATCGATGTCAGATTGGATTTCTAGAAGTTGGAGTAGGTTCGTGGTGTCATTTATGACTTGTGTGAAAAATTTGAGGTCAATCAGACATGATTTGATAGGTTTCAGTGTCGTTTGTAGAATTTTAGAATTTCAAAGTTCATTAGGCTTGAATTCGTGTGTAATTCGAGTTTTTGATGTTATTTGAGGTGAATTGAGGATTCGACTAAATTCGTATGATATTTTGGGGCTTGTTGGTATATCTGGTTAAGGTCCCAGGGACCTCGAGTGAGTTTCAGGTGGTTAACGGATCATTTTTGGACTTAGGCTGTTAGCTAATATCTGCTGGTGTATTCTTCTGGTTTCCTCTTATGCGCTCGCGAGAGGAGCCTCACGTTCACGAAAGGTGTTTGTGAGCTGGGAAGATTTTGTTCTTCACGTTCGCGAAGAAAAGGACGCGAACGCGAAGGTATGGTATGTGTGTGCATCGCGAATGCGGGAGAGGTATGGGATTTTGCGAAGAGATGTTGAAGCAACTGGGGACCCCCGGTCCTTGGTCTACACGTTCGCGGGGCATAGCAAGCGTTTAGTAGGATTGGTAAAGTATCGCATTCACAAAGAGTTATATTGAGAGGCAGACAGATTGGTCTACGCGAATGCGAGAGGATGGTCGCGTTAGCGATGAAGGAAAATCTGGGCAACAATATTAAATTTCAAGAACGGGGGTTTGGACCAATTTTTCATATTTTGAGCTAGAGACCACGGATTTGGGTAATTCTTGAAGGGATTTTCAAGGAGTTGATTGGGGTAAGGTATTCTTACTTGGTTTTGGCTAAATTCCATGATTATGCCTTCAATTCCATCATCTAATTTATAATTTGGGGTGGAAATTGGGGAAAAAGAGGTTGAGTTCTTGAGTAAAATTTTTGAGGTTTTGAATGGGATTTTGTTATCGGATTTGAGTAAATTTTTGTATGGTTAGACTCATGAGTGAATGAGCTTTCAGGTTTTGTGATTTTTGTCGGATTGCGAGACGTGGACTCGAGGGCCGAGTTTGAGCCGATTTCGAATTTTTTGCTATAATTTAGTACTTTTCTTGTGGAATTAATCCCTTTAGTCTATATTAATTATACTTCTTGTGTCTAGATTCGGGACATTTGGAGACCGATTTGAGAGGCAAAGGCATTTTGGAGTAGAGTTTTGCTCGAATTGAGGTAAGTAACACTTTCAAACTTGATTCTGAGGGTTCGAAATCCCGAATTATGTGTTATGTGATTGGTATTGTGGTGACGCACATGCCAAGTGACGGGCGTGCGGATGTGCACCGTGAGAATTGTGACTTGGTTGATTCCATGGCACCGTATAATGATTCTATCTTGTTTATATCTGTATTTTCATCATGTGATAAAATAATTGAGCAGTCAATCAAGCTAGGTATCATGATTAGGCTTTATGCTGGTACTGTTCGGACCTATAGTGGTCATTTCTTGTTGTCACCTTACTGATTTCATTGATATTTCGTACTCAGTCATATTCATTCATTTTATATCATATCTCAGTCTCAGTTGTTATTTATTAATACATCATATCATTGTTTCGGGTAGATTTTCATGACATTATGAGCCCATGAGGGAGACTGGAGAGATTGATGACCGAGTGAGGTGGAGAGCCTAATTATGAGTGATAGTTATGGGATCAGGCTGCACGCCGCAGTGGTTATACTGATTTGTGATATCGCTTGATCTATAGGAGCCCCTCCGGAGTCTGTACACATCCCCAATGAGCGTGGTTGATGTTATTGAGGGATGAATCTTCCCTTGACATAGATCTTGTCCAAAGAACTTGATACCTGGAGATGGATCTTCTCCATATGGCTAGATTAACCTTCCTCGATACTGGGTGATATGGTCAGTGATATATATATTCCGAGATGGATCTTTCCTGGGCCGTATGGTCTATATACAGTACCGAGTGGTTGAGCATTTGAGATTGTGAACACATGAGGTTGACAGCATGGTGCATCACATACAGCATGTGCATTGGCATGTAGAGATAGAGGAGTTATATTCTTTACATTGTTCGGACATGATCTACTTTACTGTTTGAGCTGTCTATTTAATTTGAAAGCATGCCTACATTTTCTACAGTGTTATTTCTACTGTTAACTGTACCGGTTGAGTTCGTCACTACCTTTCAGTCTAAAGGTTGGACTTACTACTTACTGAGTTGGATGTACTCACGTTACTTCCTGCACCTCATGTGCAGATCCAGACATTTTTGGTCACGGTGGCTGCTGATTGAGGCAACAGAGTTCAGAGACTATTGAGGTAGCTGCATGGCAATCGCAGGCCTTGACTCTCCTTCTTTATCTCTATCTGTATTTTAGTTTTTATTTCCTAGGCACTATAGTGGACTGTATTCTGGTTTAGATGCTCGTGTACCCAGTGACATGGGATGGATTTATCGTATTTTGGATTATTTCCGTTTTCAAAAGTGTTTCTTAAATAGTAAATTGCTTCCATCTTTATGTTCAAAGATTTTTCTGTGTTGAGATATTGAGTTATGGCTTGCCTAGTTCCATAATAGGCGACATCACAATGGTTAGATGTTGGGTCGTGATAAGTTGGTATCAGATCCTGGGTTACATAGGTCTCACGAGTCATGAGCGAATGTAGTAGAGTCTTGCAGATCGGTACAGAGACGTCTGTACTTATCTTCGAAAGGCTGTTGAATCCTTAGAAAACTTCACATTCTAGAATTCTTATCGTGCGAATCTGTTGATTCTGGTAACTAAACTTCTGTTATTATATTCTCTCATAAATGGTAAGGACATGTACTAATGGGTAGGATGGATAGCCACTGTACCACCAGTCTGGGCCGTGAGAGGCCGAGGTCACGGTAGAAGCCATGGTAGGGGCATAGGTGCAGCTCGCACAACAGCTAGGGAAGCACATGTAGATCCACCAGTTGCCCCAGTTCAGGATCAGGTCCCAGTAATGGATGCGCCAGTGTGACTAGCTCAGACACCAGTTATGCCTATTGTGATACAAGGTCTTCAGGAGGCCTTAGCTTAGATTTTGACTATATGCACCAGTCTTTCATAGGCGGTCTCTATTTCGACTGCAGCAGTCACTTCACAGGCTGGGGGAGGTACTAAGACTCCCGCCGCCCGTACACTTGAGCAGGTGATGCAGGGACTCTAGACACCGGGGGCGCTACCAGTCCAGCCGATTGCAGCTACTCATGCCCATGTGGTTCATGTTATATCTGATGATGAGCAATAGAGACTAGAGAGGTTTGATAAACTTCAGCCTCCATCCTTCAACGAGGCAGAGTCGAAGTATGCCTCGGGATTCTTGGACATATGTCAAAGGATCCTTCGTACAGCAGGTATTTTGGAGACCAGTGGGGTCTCCTTCACTACTTTTCAGTTTACATGAGTTACCTTCACCTAGTGGGAGGCTTATGAGAGGCGTAGGCCAGTTGGTGCAGCGCCACTTATGTGGCATGAGTTCTCCATTCTTTTCCTGGAGAAGTATGTCCCGCAGTCTCGTAGAGAGGAGCTAAGTAGACAATTTGAGCATTTGCGTCAGGATGATATGACTGTGATGCAGTACGAGATGAGGTTTTCTTAGTTGGCTCGTCATGCGGTTTGGTTAGTTCTCACTGATAGGGAGAGGATCAGGAGGTTCATTGATGGCCTCGTATTTCAACTGCGGATGCTTATGACTAGAGAGAGGGTGTCTGGTGCTACTTTTGATGAGGTTGTTGACATTGCTCGGCAGATAGAGTTAGTCCGCAACCAGGAGTGGGTTGAGAGGAAGGCTAAGAGGTCTTTTGTATCAGGTAGTTTTGGTGGTATTCCTTCTGAAGGTCAGTTCTACCACGACAAGAGTTGTCCCTATAGGCATGCTCAGACGGCTCGTCCAGTTCATTGTGGTGCATCATCTGGCCATGATACTCACAGTTCTCAACAGGGTCACTCATCTCTCAGTGCCTTTCCAGCTAAGAGTTTGTCTTATGCACCATCAGCTCAAGGTTCATCTAGGTTGGGTCCTTCTAGCAGTTATTCCGGTGATCGGGGCTCCCTTCAGTCCCCATCGCCATTTGCAGGGAAAGGTTGCTTTGATTGTGGAGATTTGGGTCATATCAAGAGGCATTGTCCCCTCCTTTCGGTAGGTTCATCTCAACAGAAGGGTCAGCCTTCGACTTTAGCACCAGTTACTTCACCACCCAACTAGCCAGCTTGGGGTGGAGCTCAATCAGCTAGGGGTCACCCTAGAGGAGGAGCTGGTCAGGTGTCAGTCAGGCCCGTTTCTATGCACTCCCTGCCATACCAGATGCTATTGCTTCAGACATAGTGATCACAAGTATTATCTCACTCAGTATATCACCAAGATGCTTATGTATTATTTGACCCTGGTTCCACTTATTCATATATATCATCGTATTTTGCTCATTATCTGGATATGCCCCATGAGTTTTTAGCTTCATCAGTTCATGTATCTACGCTGGTGGGCGATACTGTTATTATGGATCGTGTGTATTGGTCGTGTGTAGAGACCATTAGGGAATTGGAGACTAGAGTTGATCTCTTGCTTCTTAGTATGATTGATTTCGATGTGATATTAGGTATGGATTGGTTGTCTCTATGTCATGCTATTTTGGACTATCATGCTAAGACTATAACGTTAGCGATGCCGGGGTTGCCACGGATTGAGTGGCGAAGTTCTTTAGACTATGTTTCCAGTAGAGTGATTTCATACTTGAAGGCCCATCAGATGGTTGGGAATGGTTTTTTTATCTTATTTGGCCTTTGTGAGGGATGTTAGTGCTGAGACCCCTACTATTGATTCTGTTCCGGTGGTGTGAGATTTTCTGCATGTGCTTCCTGTAGACCTATCGGGCATGCCGCCTGACGGAGATATTGATTTTGGTATTGACTTGGTGCCGGGCACTCAGTCCATTTCAATTCCTCTATACCGTATGGCATCGGCTGAGTTGAAGGAGCAGCTTCAGGAACTCCTTGAGAAGGAAATTATTAGGCATAGTGTGCTACCTTGGGGTGCACCGGTTATGTTCGTGAAGAAGAATGGCTCTATGAGAATGTGACCCGGTTGATTGCATAGCACCATATAGTGATTCTATCTCATTGATATCCATGTTTTCTTCATGTGATAATGTAATTGAGTTATCAATCATGCTATATATCATGTTTTGGCTTTCTGCCAATACTTTTGGGACCCATAGTGGTCGTTTCTAGCTGTCATCTTACTGATTTTATTGATATTTCGTACTCGGTCATATTCATTCATTTCATAACATATCTTAGTTTCAGTTGTTATTTATTGATAGATCATATCATTGTTTCGGGCTGATTTTCATAACATTGTGAGCCTGTGAGTAAGACTGGAGAGATTAATGATTGAGTGAGGTCGAGAGCCTAAATAGGAGTGATAGTTATGGGATCGGGCTGAATGCCATAATGGTTATACTAATTTGTGATAGCGCTTGGGCTGTAGGAGCACCTCCGAAGTCTGTACACACCCCTATTGAGCGCGATTGATGTTATTGAGGGATGGATCTTCCCTAGACATGGATCTTGTCCGAAGCACTTGATACCTGGAGATGCATCTTTTCTATAGGGCTGGATTGGCCTTCCTCGGTACTGAGTGACTTATGGTCAGTGATGTATATATTCCGAGATAGATCTTTCCTAGGCCGCATGGGCCATATACAATACCGAGTGGTTCAACATTTGAGAGTGTGAGCACATGAGGCTGAGATGGTGCATCATATACAGCATGTGCATTGGCATATAGAGATAGAGGAATTATATTCTTTACATTTTTCGGACCTGATCTACTTTACTATTTGAGTTGTCTATTTAATTTAAAAGCATGACTACATTTTCTGCACTATTATTTTTATTGTTAACTGTACCGGTTGAGTTCGTCACCACCTTTCAATCCAAATGTTGAACTTGTTACTTACTTTTGGATGTACTCACATTACTCCCTGCACCTCGTGTGCAGATCTAGGCGCTTCTGGTCACGGCGGCTACGTGAATCATCAGAGTTCGGAGACTATCGAGGTAGCTGCATGGCATTCGCAGACTTTGACTCTCCTTCTTTATCTCTATCTGTATTTTAGTTTTTATTTGCTAGACACTGTAGTGCACTATATTCTAGTTTAGATGCTCATATATTCTGTAACACCCAGGTTTTGGGATGGACTGTATTGTATTTTGGATTATTTCTGTTTTTAAAAGTTTTTCTTAAGTATTAAACTGCTTCTGTCTTTATGTTCAAATATTTTACTATGTTGAGATGATGAGTTATGGCTTGCCTTGTTCCACGATAGGCGCCGTCGTTAGATGTTGGGTCGTGACAACAGTCGGGTGCCCACCGTGGGGCTTAGACAACTGTGGTGATTTTTTGATCTGGTCATCATATACTAACATGCTTTAAAGGTTTTTTTCTTTCTTTTTTAAGCATATTATAGTTACGACACACAATGACATCAATAACTCGTTCAATGTTGGGACAAACTACCACGACGAGCCGTGGACAATCTCAATGATGGAAATCAACATGATGGTTCAACTAGTGAAACCCGTAGCGATGGGAATGAGTCAACTCTTAACTGGGTAGAAAAAAGATTAGACATGAGAGGAGTCCTACCCCTAATGATATGGATGGTGAGTCGGTGGTTTTTGCCATGAAAATGTTGAAAGCATAACAATGGAAAATTATGGACCATCTCTCAATACAAGATCGGATAATAACTAAGCTTCAACAAGCAATAAAATGGTGGAGTTCGAGTCCCTCCCGGTATCCCTATAAATCAAACGGCACCAAGAACCGATAACACCATTATTGGGAGGAAGTTCAGAAGAAACAACAATCAAGTATGTGGTACTGGTAGTGGATCTGAAAATGAAAATAATGCAGACATTCATTCAAAGTCGAACTCATGAGGTTTATGAAGGAAATAAATGCTCGAATGGAACAAAATGCTAAAGAATTTCATAGTCGGATAGATTATATTCCTGGAGCACCTTCGGTCCTAAAGGGCCCGAACTCAAAGAAGTATATTTAGTTCTCGTTCAAACTCAGTGTGCTCTGGAGTTAATTCCAAAGAGATTTAATATATGCAAAGTTATAGTCACTTGTATACGTTCAAGGAATGGAACAAAGCAAAACTTGCACTTTATAAGATATTCGTATATCTTTGAATGAACAAAATCATTCTTAATATTTACACATACTTAGAAGAAAAAAAGGATTATAAATTCGAATAATTGTGTCCCAATGAATAGGAGACGTCCTCTTCATAAGCACCGTAAATATAAGGGCCCTCTCTTATGAAGCAATTTAATCAAATGACTAAAGGTAGGATGCCTTGTTTTTCGATCACAAAATTAATCGGATGCATTAAATATTTGGACTTTATCAAAACTAGAAGTACAAATTCCTGGTCATTAACATCTGCGGTCTCTAAGGATATGAGGCTATAAAAGTTTTTGGGTTCAACTAAAAATCCAAGAGTTAAAACTCAAAGAAAATTTTATGGGTACGACTAAAAACCCAAGACTCAATGAAAAGTTTTCGGGTTCAATTGGAAATCCAGAAGTCAAAATTCAAAAAATTAAAAGTTCATAGTGAATATTAAAAACCCGAGATCAAGATTTTCCGTGATGATACTACTTCTTCAGCGCTGATCGATCGCCGACGAAAGAATAATAAGTTGTTTGAATCCCTAAGTTTTGCACTCTTTTTTCCTTTGACCTATTTTTGTCCCAATTGAATTTTTTTTGGCAATGTTTTAAGTGAAGCAGTAACGAGGCTGGAAAACTTTCACTTCCCGGTGATATCATAGTGAGTAACTGAAAAGTGGAGGGACTATCTGTATATAGTGAAAATCGGTCTTAGAAGATGAGTGAATTAGGAAGCAACACGTGTCAAGGATGACCAATCAGTAGTAATTCAACCATGTTTACATTGGATACAAATCTATGATCGGATAAAAAGTTGACACCGAATACAAACCTTCAATATATGGTCGTTGTAGAAACGTTACGGATGATCGCATCCTTTATTAGTTTTTAGCAGTCTTTATTGGCTTTTATTATTTTTTATTACCTTTTAATAACCTTTGATTGCAGCATTAATATTGATAATTAAGGGGCATAATTTATAATCATATACCCCATAGCTTTAGTATAAATAAAGATTTTCATTCTATTATAAGTGGAGCAAGAAAGACCGAAAGAAAAAGACTAGTATTCTTTCTCCCAAGCTTTACACAAGTATTGCTGAGATTTTCTAATTATTCTTGATTTCGGTGGGAACATTCTGAAGTTCATGCTTGTCTTTTCTTCAATTCTCTTTATTTTAATCTATTTTCATCATTACTTCCATTTATCGAATCAATTTAATCCATATATCTATAAACCATAATACAAATTCAATCGTACCATTTTTTCCCGGCAAATACCTCTTAGATTGCCTTCAAGAGACTGGAATCTATACAACAAGCTACAATTTCAAAGTTTTTCATCAATTTAAAATTATTTAATCTTCTAAACTTTAAAATGTGTGTTTAGAGTAAAATCTTCATATATTTCGTTTTGAATTTATTAATAATATTTAACTTTCTTTAATATTTAATTAGTAAAATTTACATATCTTTTAAGTATTTAAATTTGAATAATTTTCGTATATTTTATATATAACATTAAAAAAATAGATAATTTTTATTTATAATAGCCAAAATATATTTAAACGTTAAATGTGTTATATGTGTATAACAATAATTCACTATAATATCCAAATATCAGAACAAACAATGTTGTTATAGAAAAATTTGATTGTATAACTTAATTTAATGATGACGTAAATGAATGCATAGAATAAACGAAATAAAGTTACTAAGAAATTCTTTGTAGCGTTTTAAAAGGCGTGGGTGTAAGGCGAGTCGTTTTACATATGCCTCAGCGAGGCATAAGCCCTATGAGTATTTAATTTTAAATATTTTATAAAATAATATAATTACAGTAAATATTTATAAACAGGTAAAATTGCATAAAATTAAAGAAAACTATAAATATGTGATATAGGCAAAATAGTCTCGGAGCCACTTAAACTTGTACCAGTTTGCCGATCCGGTAAACTAACTTACGACTTTTCCATTTGAACATCTCAACTTAACTATTTGCATATAAATAAATATCTCTGATCGTTGACCGTGCTTATGTGGCACTGATATAACTGACATGGTTATAATGTGTGTCAATCACACACAAAAAAACGCATGATTGTAGGTATTTATTAAAATAAAATATTTAAATCAGAAATAAAAATTCAACATAGAAAGTAAAGACCCAAAACCAAAAGAACGAAAGAGAATCCTATCATCCCCCCCCCCCCCCGCTCCATCCAAGCGCCTTAATCCCCTCCTTTCCAGATGTGTTTCCCCTATCTTCTCATCCCCATATCCCTTTACTCCTCACTTCTTATATAAGATCTATCTTTGTCGGTGAAATCACTTACAATGGTGGTTGTAGTAATTAATGTATATTGGGGTTGATTTTTGGAGTAAAAGAGATATTTTTAAGGGTTAAAGTATTTTTTTTTTATTGCAATCACTAAATTAAAGTTTGCATCGGAGGAATTTTCCAATTTTGCCGGCGCCGTGAAAAATGAGTTCGACATTGAAAGTTTATTAGTTGGAGTCTGTGATGACCCAGGTCATTTTTTTATTTTAGAATCCGTTTTGTATTTTGAGGCCTTGAAAACTTTATTTTTATCTCTTTTCAATTTGCGTGGGCAATTCGAACGTGTATCTGAAAAGCCCTTATATAAAAACTTAAGAAAAGATAATTTTTGGCTTATAAAGATGATTTTAGTTGACTTCGATCAATATTTTGAGTAAACGGATCCGGACCAATCTTCCGATGGTCCAGGAGGTCCGTAGAAAAATATGGGACTTGGGCGTATTCCCGAAATCGAATTCCGATGTCCCTAGCCCGAGATATAAATTTTTGAAGAAAATTGTTAAACTAGAAAAATAATAGATTTTAGAAATGAAATAATGTTTGAACTTGTTGGTATCGGGCCCGTATTTTGGTTCCGGAGCCTGGTACAGGTCCGTTATAATATTTTAACATTATCTGTGAAATTTGGTGAAAAACGGAAGTGATTTGATGTAATCCGGACCTTTGGTTGAGAAAATAGGAGTTTTGAACTATCTTAAAAAAAAATAATGACTTTTGGTGTTGAATTCATAGTTCTAGATGTTATTTTGGCGATTTGATCATGCGAGCAGGTTCATATAATGTTTAAGATGTGTGTGCATGTTTGGTTTGGAGCCACGAGAGCTCGAGTGAGTTTTGGATAGGCTACGGAGTGATTTTTGAACTTAGGGAATTGCCGGTATGCTTCAGCTAAGTTGCATGCCTCAAACCTCGCAAATGCGAGGTCAGGGTTCGCAATTGCGACCACTGTCAATATCGCATTTGTGAGGCTTCCATCGCATATGCGAAGGAAGTTGGGCCTAGGCATGTTCGCAATTGCAAATAATTCTTCGCATTTGCGAAGTAGTCAGGGAAATGGGGGGGGGGGCTTCGCATTTGCGACAGTAGCAGAAATGCGGCAGGTTCACATTTGCGACGCCTAGTGTCGCGCCCCATTTTTCTCGCGAAATCGGGTTTATGACAATTTTGGCATGGGATAACTCGTTCCTTTTGGGAGCTGGGTTTTGCAATTTTGAAGAGTCGCCACATATGATTTAAGGTGCATTAGGACACGAAGAAGGTTTGATTTGAGTAACTAGATATTGGTTAAGGGCTTGAAATTATCCCAAGGGGAAGGTGTTAGGCACCCCTTAGGATCCACTAGTATGGTTCCCATTGTGAATTTAGGTGCAAATAACATGTACGCAAATAAAGCTTCAAATAATAGGGGATTTTCACATAATGGTTACAAACAAAATTGGAAAGAATTAAAAGGAAGTTGATTTTCTTAAAAGAAATAGTTTGAAATCTTTAGAAGAAACAAAGAAACAAAGGGAAAAGGGGGGGGGGGGGTCCTAGGTTTATTAATAATACGGATCACCCCACACAACATCTGATAATCCCTCCTCAGTGAGGGGCTACACGAGACGTTATCGCGTGGTCATCATATCCATATCTACCCTTTCCCACCCATTAAGGTATTAAAGCGCGGAATGGTCTCGTTTACTTATTGCATGTTATTACCCGTCCCAATCCTATCAGTCCTGGAGGCATTTAGGACTACTAATCCAAAGGGGGAGGGATATTAGGCTTATTTGTAGTTTCAAAGGCAAAATTCTAAGGCGACATACAAAAACATGTATAGCAAGTTGGGGAAAGCACATAACAAGTAAAAGACTCAGATATACCTCCTTGAACAAAGAAAGCACATAATTAGCATGACTTTCACATACTGTTTATGGCCCGATTAAGAACTTAAAGGTTGAGGCAGACTGATTTATTACATAATTCAGATAAGAAGCCCGAATCAGGTCTGGCTGCTGGTTGTAGTTAATAGCACAGATTCAGTTTATAACTTTGCCCTAAGGCTTGCTTAAGTGTTGGACAAGGATCCTATAGGCATGGTATCTACTGAATTCAGAAAGCAATAATAATAAACTGAATACGTACTGTTTAAAAAGGTTGTCAGATTATTAAAGAAAGCAAGTTTTTACAAAGGTCATGAGTTCTGCAAATGATGATCCTTGTTATTACTGGTTTAGCTCTAGACGTGAATGAAGCGATTCAGATTATCTTAATAATTCTTATAGACATGCTTTCTACGCGTAGTTGATCAGAAGCCTTATAGACATGGTAAAAGTGCAGAAACCTTATAGACATGATATCTAAATGCATAAGACGGGTTTTAACCTCTAAACGTGGTATCTAACTGGCAGAATTTGTTTTAAGACATGAATATGATATCTATATGCAGTTGATTGTTTAAAATCTATGAACATGATTTCTAGATGAAAATGGATATACAAGATTCAGAAGGGCCTATAGGCATATTTTATATATGCATATGCAGAATTCAGATTTCCATACTTATGGATATGATTCCTATAAGCATGATTTCTATATGCATGCAGATTTCAGAATGACTTATAGGCATGATTTCTATATGAAAGTTGCAGAATTTAGAATGACCTATAGGCATGATATCTACCCTTTGCATACATAGTTACCCGCCCTTTTTACTAGCCATCCTCAAGAGTTTATTACAAATTATTACAGCCCAGAATAAAGTAAAATACATAAGAAAAATGTAAATAAAAGTACAACCAAATGAGAGCCAGATTCAGACTTCATGTCTGAAATATGAGGTAAACCAACTCCATAAGATCAAGATCCAAAACCTTTCTCCCACTCGAGTGTGTCAAAGTTCCCTAAGAGCCTCAAAAAAGACTCCGGGTAATGCTCACACCCAAATGTATTATCAGATTAGGATAAGTGCAGTGTGAAAGGGCCAACCCTCAAGTGTCAAAGTTCAGAGGGATCTCAAAGAGTCCCAAGGCAAGGCTCACAAGAGAGGGGCAAAACTTAAAGACTAAGAGAGTGTGCAAGTGCAGAAACAGAATTCTAAAAGGGAGAAAGGATGGGGAAATAACTACAGATAAGTACACATAAGAAGTTCAGGGGGAATAGGGAAATTGAAAGAGGCAAGGGCAGGCTGTGGGCATGCCCAGCAATGGAGAATGCCAGCATACCCATAAGCCTGTTAGAACACACTATTTGGAGGCTAGGATCCCAAGGGATCAAATTTAATTTATGGACAATAATTTGCATATTGCCATGCCTTAAACCATAGCTCAAACACATAGGGAGCAGGGGTTTGGGACTCAGAATAGAACAGGCAGAAAGAAATCAGCATGCTAAAGTAGTGTTGAACTATATAGAAACAGTGAGTAGACATAGATACGAAAGCAGTAGATAAACACTTTGTTGTGTGATAAAGCTTAAATCAAGACATATCAGTTTCAAAGAAACAAATAGAGAAAAGCAGTAGGTCCTGTAAACAGGCCATAGTGCAGACAATAAGAGAGAATACTATTGCGTGTAAGTGTAAGTTCAGAAAGACTATGAGTGATGGTGTGCTAATGAAAGAGTCGTGTATTTATAGTGTGAAAAACATGCAAAAATAAGGTAAGAAAATGATTAAGGAACTGGATGTCAATTAAGAATCAATCAACATAAGACTTCCTTTAATTAAGGAATTCGGGCTCAAAAGGTAAAACTATTTAAGGAAAGAAATCAAATAAACATCTTATGCAAAGTAGGCAATTAGAGGTAAATACATAGAAGTTTATTTTAGGGGCAGAGCTTAGAAATACACAGTTGTATAAATAAGGTAAGAGAAATCAATTAGTAGCCAGTAAATCAAGGATCAGAGATTTTGTAATTACTGGTCCATGAATGAACCAAGTCAGAAAAAGCTGAGAAAAGTTTTTAACTTAATTCGAGTAACAGGGCAGTCAACAAACATGGAAAGGAAATTAATCAAACTTATACAAAAGGAAATCTGAAATTAATCAAAAATTGAAAGCCCTTTTAGATGGAAGTTCAGCACATATAAAGAGCAAACAAGTATCAGGCATGCGAAAAGGGTCAAGTGGAAGGTCTTATAGAGTTTAGCAAAAGTCAGAATCATATGAAGAAACAAAATTGAAACAATGATTTTGAAACTTAATGAAACAGTAGATGAAACAACTCCAGGAACTCAAATAGGTCCATAAGATTAGGGTTTTTGAAATCAGGCAAGTTCAGAGATAAAGCACAAGAAAATCACATAGCCAATGGTCTCAAAACTCATATGAACCCCCAAATTCTAAGGTTTTTACCATCAATCGAGTGTAGAGGTGAGAGGATAAGCAATCAAGGAAAATATACTAATTGAAATAGGTTCAGAGGTTTCAGAAAGAAACTAAGACCCTTAGCATGCTCTTTCAGTAATAGAAACTCATAAGAAGCATAGTAAAAGAACAACATGCGGGACATAGTAAAAGAAACATAGTAGAAGAAGCTAATGAGAAACATAGTAGAAGAAATTGAATAAGAACATAGTAGCAGAAACTTAAAAATACAGTAGAGGAAACTGATAAGAACATGGTAGCAGAACTTAACGATAACACAGTAGAAAAAACGTAGTAGAAGAAACACAAAGAACACAGTAGAAAAAATATAGTAGAAGAAGCACACAAAAGAAAAAGAAAAATCAGAGAAACATCTAAAAACCCTAGATCGGAAAATAAAGGCTTTGAAAGCATAACTTTTGAAAGAAATATCAGAAAATCGTTTAAAAGCTTAGGGAAAACATGGATATGGAACAGATCTACAAAGATCAGAAAAACTTTAAAAGCTAGGGTTTCAGAGAAACCCAAACGGTGAGAAAGGCTTGGATCTAAGCAGGAGGAGTCGAGGCCATACTCGAAACAGACATGGCTTGCCGGAGCAAGGCCGGATATGGGCGTGAAACTTGAATCAACAAGGGTCTCGACCCAGCTCTTCGTGGTCAAGTCATAAAACTTCAGTAACCAAGCGTAAGGAGTCATAGAAGGCTGGTGGGTGGTGAAACCACCATGGATTCAGGCCAGGAGGTGGCCGGAGAAGATGGATGGAACTCATCTGAGAGGAGGGGAAGGGGGAACGTTCTAGAGAGAACCAGAGATAGAGAAATAGAGAGAGAATCGGTTAAGTAAGGAATGAGAGGGGTCTTGGGGGGGTCGTCTGGTTTAATTTGGTAAGGGCGGATCTGGATCGTTGATCAAAAATTAATCAATGGCCAGGATTTAGTTGGGGTTGGGTCGGGTAGATTTAGGATTGGGCTTGGGTCTTAGGTTTATTTAGGCCAAATTAAAAGGCCAAATGTGCACATAAGTTAAATAGCCCCTTTTTCCCATTTAATTTATAAAAAGAGAATAAACAAATTTTTGAAAGCAAATTAAAAGCACTAAAATGACTTATAACATATAATTATGCATTTTAAAATACAAAATCCCATTTTATAAACATGAGACAGATTTAAACATAAAAATGGCTAATATTGCAATTACGCAATTTTATCCTTAAAATACCAAATAAATTTGTAAAAATGTGTGAAAAAATATATTAGCTATATTTTAATATAAACATGAGAATCCAATAAATAAATCATCAAAAGAATAATTTTGGGGACAATTATTGGGTTTTTCTTGATAAAACAGAGTAGTAAATTGACTTAAAAATCTTTGAAAAATTTAGAAAAATAATAGGACCTTGGGACATACTTATATATTCATATACACGCTATTTTGAAAGATATTTTGCATATAAAAAACACAGGAAAAAGTTGGGTATCAATAGTTGTCCCTCTTTACCCAGGAAGGATGAATTATATGATGGCCAATTTTTGACCGAACGAAATGGTTTGAAGAGGTTGACTGTGCTCTGGCTCCTGAGCTGTCTACAAATCCCTGGTCTTACAGGAATCAGGCTATATGTAGTTCAGAATCCGTCGGCGGAGTATGCCGATGGAGACCTTTTCAAGAACGGGCGCAATATTCAGGTCAGGATGAATGGTTAAGATCTAATAGGGCTACGGGAACTAGAGCGAGATTGCTCCTACTGAGATAGTCGTTGCTTGCCGATTTACCTACAAATAAACAATACAAGCCTATATTGTGCATTAATTTAAACATGATGCAAGTTCCCGTCGGACCATGAATGCTGTCTTTGGACGATTAGGATGACGTCCTCAGACCATGATGTCCTAGGCCATGCAACATATAATAAAGGATTCGTAGGCCATGAAATGATGCTCTCAGGCTATGAGAATGATGCCTCCAAACTATGACGCCTTTGAATAATGATATGCAAAAGATTAAAGGAGATCCTCAAGCCATGACATGGTGTTCTCGGGCTATGAAAATGGTGCCTCCGAACAATGATGCCTTTCGATAATTTGGCGGTCTTTTAGCCCATGAAATGCAGTATTTGGTGATCTTTCAGCCCATGCAATGCAGAAAACGGCGATCTTTCAGCCAGGCAAGTGTAAAATAAAGCGGCGATCTTTCAGCCATGCAAGTGTAAAATAAAGCCGCGATCTTTCAGCCATGCAAGTGTAAAATAAAGTCGCGATCTTTCAGCCATGCAAGTGTAAGATAAAGTGGCGATCTTTCAGCCATTCAAGTGTAGATGGAGGTAGAGCTTAACCTTGGAAGGCAGAATAATAGCCTTATGCAATGCAGGAAATGTAGATGGAGACAGTGCTTAGTCTCGGAAGGCGGAATGATAGCCTTATGCAATGCAGGAAATGCAGATGGGATAGTGCTTAGTCTCGGAAGGCAAAATGGTAGCCATATGCAATGCAGGAAATACAGATGGAGACAGTGCTTAGTCTCGGAAGGCAGAATGGTAGCCTTATGCAAAGCAGGAAATGCAGATGGAGACAGTGCTTAGTCTCGAAAGGCAGAATGGTAGCCTTATGCAATGTAGGAAATGTAGAAGGAGATAGTGCTTAGTCTCAGAAGGCAGAATGGTAGCCTTATGCAATGCAGGAAATGCAGATAGAGACAGTGCTTAGTCTCGGAAGGCAGAATGGTAGCCTTATGCAATGCAGAAATAAAAATAAAAGGGCAAATAGTAATAGAGTTTCTTAGCTGATAGCAGGTTGCGACATTGTGACTGATGGGGACGTTGCGATACAGGGAATATCGCCGGCGTGCGTGGATAGCAAATGCTAGTAAATGTGAACAATTCTGAGAGTTGTATTCCTGAACATCATTTATCTCGTGAATGTATAGCATGTCGGATGCTTTCGCAATCCAAATGTCTGCATCCAAAGAAAAATCGTGAGTTTTGTAGAGGGGAGGTTAGTTCGTATCCTTGTTGGCTTTGCTTGACCTTCTCGACTCTGATCTAGTGATACTGTATGTATCAGTGGGGTAGCGTTGCTAAACAGAGCAATTTTGGTAACAAACAGGCATGATTTAGTAAAAAATATAACATAAATAAATAATCGAGAATAGTTTTCTTTAGATGAACCGGCGACTGCGACGTGGTTCAAGACATTGCGACCTTTCTTGTTACGGAATTTTGAGGGTCCTCCTCAAAATTCTGCCCCAGTTTACTAGGCTGATGCTTCTGACGGCTTCTTGCGATGACTAGCTGAAATTGCTTCGGAATTTTGAGGGTCCTCCTCAAAATTCTGCCCCAGTTTCCAATTACGGGGGAGAAATGAAAATCTATTTGAATTGTGACCAAACCCATAGGGCTGACTACATATCCCCTCTTAAACGGGAATCAGGTTAGGCATAGTTCAAATTACATCATAAAGGAAAGCATAAAGATTACACATAGTATCGCTTGACTGCAACTGAACTGATCGGCTTTGGCCAAACTTCTCTGTCCATTTCTGCAAGTATGAGGTCTCCTCCTGTTAGAACCCGGTGAACCATGTACGGACCCTGCCAGTTGGGAGAGAATTTCCCTTTGGCTTCATCTTGATGCGGGAAAATTTTCTTTAACAACAGCGGCCACGGTGTGAACTGTCTTGGCTTGACTCTTTTGTTGAAAGCTTTGGACATTCTGTTGTGATAGAGCTGACCATGGCAAACTACATTCATTCTCTTTCCGTCTATAAGAGCTAGCTGCTCGTAACGACTCTTCACCCATTCTGCGTCGTCGAGCTGAGCTTCTTGTATGATCCTCATGGAAGGGATTTCTACTTCGGCGGGAATGACTGCTTCTGTACCATATACCAACATGTAGAGGTTGCCCCAGTTGATGTGCGGTTGTGGTGCGATACCCCAATAAAGCAAATGATAGCTTCTCGTGCCACTGCTTATGCTTCTCTATCATTTTCCTGTGTATCTTCTTGATGTTCTTATTGGCGACTTCTACGACTCCATTCATTTGAGGTCTGTAGGCTATAGAATTCTTGTGTCTGATCTTAAAAGTTTCACGCATAGATTTTATCAAGTCACTGTTGAGGTTGGAGTCATTATCAGTAATGATTGATTCTGGAATCCCGAATCGACAAACGATGCGGTCGCGGACAAAGTCTGCCATGACTTTCTTGGTTACTGCTCTGTAAGATGCTGCTTCAACCCATTTCGTGAAATAGTCGATTGCTACTAGGATAAACCTATGCCCATTGGAGGCGGCATGCTCGATTGGTCCAATAACATCCATTCCCCAGGTAGCGAACGACCACGGTGAGCTTGTTCTAGTAAGCTCATTTGGGGGTACCTTGATCATGTCTGCATGTATCTGGCAGCGGTGGCATTTTCGGACATACTGGACGCAATCTGTCTCCATAGTCATCCAAAAGTAACCAGCCCGGAGTATCTTCTTGGCTAAGACAAAACCGTTCATATGTGGACCGCAGGTCCCAACATGGATTTCTTCTTAGTAGTTTAGATACTTCCTTCACGTCGACACACCTTAGTAATCCCAAATTCGGGGTTCTCCTATACAGGATTCCTCCGATGTGAAAGAAATTGTTAGACAACCTTCGAAGTGTGTGCTTTTGAGTAGTGTTCGCAAGTTCTGGGTATTCTCCTTTTGCCAAATATTCCTTGATATCATGTAACCAAGGCTATCCATCTGCTTCTTCTTCGACATGAGCACAGTAAGCTGGCTGATCTTAGATCTTTACCGGAATGGGATCAATGAAGTTCTTGTTTGGATGTTATATCATGGATGATAGGGTAGCCAATGCATCGACAAACTCATTCTGGACTCTGGGAACATGCTGGAACTCTGTCTTTGTGAACCTCTTTCTCAACTCCTGTACATGATGCAGATAAGGAAGTATCTTGGAGTTCTTGGTCGCCCATTCTTCTCGGACCTGATGTATAAACAAGTCTGAATCCCCAATTACTAGCAGCTCTTGAATGTTCATGTCAATGGCCATCTTGAGCCCTAAGATGCAGGCTTCGTACTCGACCATATTGTTGGTGCAAGGAAACCTGAGTTTGGCAGACACCGGATAATGCTGGCCGGTTTCTGATACTAGGACTGCTCCTATGCCGACTCCTTTGAAATTTGCTGCTCCATCGAAAAAAATTCTCCAACCTTTATAGGATTCTGCGATATTTTCTCCTATGAATAATACCTCTTCGTTAGGAAAATACATTTTTAGGGGTTCATATTCTCCATAAACGGGATTCTCGGCAAGTTGATCTGCTAGTGCATGTCCTTTGATCGCCTTCTGAGTTACATAGACAATGTCAAATCCACTCAACAGTATTTGCCACTTGGCTAGCTTGCCGGTAGGCATGGGTTTCTGAAAGATGTACTTCAAAGGATCCATCCTTGATATGAGATATGTAATGTAGGCACAGAAGTAGTGCCTCAACTTCTGTGCTATCCAAGTTAAAGCACAACAGGTGCACTCTAACAGAGAATACCGAGCCTCGTACGGGGTGAACTTCTTACTGAGGTAATAGATGGCCTGTTTCTTCCTCCCCATTTCATCATCTTGCCCCAGAACACAACCGAACGCTCCGTCCAATACTGCGAGGTAGAGTAATAGAGGTCTACCTGGCTCGGTCGGGACCAAAACTAGTGGTGTTGACAGGTACTCCTTGATTCTATTGAAGGCCTTTTGGCAGTCATCAGTCCATTTGGTAGTGGCATCCTTCTTCAACATCTTAAAGATTGGCTCACAGATAACTGTAGATTGTGCTATGAACCGGTTGATATAGTTAAGTCTCCCCAAGAAACTCATTACATCCTTCTTGTTCTTTGACAGTGGCAACTCTTGAATAGCTTTGACTTTGATTGATCCAGTTCTATTCCTCGGCGACTTATAATGAACCCAAGTAGTTTTCCGGCAGGAACCCCAAATGCGCACTTCGCAGGATTCAGTTTTAGGTTGTACCTTCTCAATCTATTGATGAACTTCCTCAAATCTTCCATGTGATCAGTGGCTTTCTTGGACTTGATGATAACATAGTCTCATATACTTCGATCTCATTGTGTATCATACCATGGAAAATGGTGGTCATGGACCTCATGTAGGTGGCCCCAACATTCTTTAATCCAAACGGCATCATCTTGTAACAGTACATCCCCCACGCTATAATGAAAGCCATTTTCTCAACATCTTCTTCATCCATCTAGATATGATGATACCCAGATCTTTTGGTACTGGCACGATAATATCGTCTTCATGCTTGGCACAATTGTCGATCAGGATATGTATGTTCGGCAAGGGGAAGTCGTCTTTTGGACTGGCCCGATTGAGATCCCGGTAGTCGACACAGACTCTGACCTTTCCGTCCTTCTTTGGTACTAGCACGATATTGGCTAACCATGTCGGATATTCTACTACCCTGAGAACCTTAGCTTTGACTTGCTTGGTGATTTGTTCCTTGATTTTCAGACTCATATCAGGCTTGAATTTTCTGAGTTTTTGCTTTACCGGTGGACATGTTGGATCATTTGGCAGTTTGTGAGCCACAATAGATGAACTTAGACCAATCATGTCATCGTACGACCAGGCGAATATGTCTTCATATTCCCTTAGAAATTCTGTGTATTCCTTCTTTTCTAATGGTGATAAGTGGACGCTAATTTGTGTTTCTTTAACGTTTTCTGCATCTCCCAGGTTGACAATCTCAGTCTCGTCCAGGTTGGACTTAGGCCTGTTCTCAAAGTTCTCAACTTCCTTAACAATCTCTTCTGGTATGTCATCTTCCTCTGAATCTATGTTTGTTTGTTGCGTTGTCTCGTTGCATGTCGCAGTCATTGGTTCATCAAGATAGGTAATAGTAATGTTGTATAAGTAAAGTAATGAGAGAAAATAATAAGAGTAATATTATAGGGAAAATCGAAATGCTTTGATAAATTCCATAACTGTTTGAACATTGAAGATCTTATTGCGAAATTTTAAAATGCGAAAGGAAAGTCAACTAGTAAAAATAAAAGATAGTGCATGATGTTTGTTCAACCTTGCTACCCCAAGGCTTTCCGGGATCTGGTGGTTTTAATAGTCTAGCTATTGAGGCATGCTCCTCTGCTTATTGCCTGTATGGAAGGGCCTTCCTACCCCTCCTCCTCGAAAACAACACAACAATCCATATCATCGTCTTCTAGGAACAAATTCCTCACTGCTTCCAGTACTTCCTCTTCTTCTGACCCACAGATAACATCGGCTGGCTGGAAAGTCTGCTTCAAATGTGGTATTGGCTGCTCCAGCGGATAGTAAAGACTGCACCATGGTGGCGACCAGTTGTTGAATTCCTCCCAAGTGTACTCATATCCCAGACCGAAGTGGTGCCATGTTTCTTTAGTTTGATAGGCTTAGCGATTCCTTGGAGGTTCTTGCCAAATCCCTTGCCAGGTTCGTATCCGCTCCAGTTCAATATGCTTTCAATTTTATTGTCTCACCATTTGTCCTTGTCGATGGTGTTGACTCGCTCGATGTGGTGATAGGTCTCCCCGCTTATCTTTTTTCTGCCTCCGATTCCTGGGATGGTATGGCGACTGTATATGGGATTGCTACTGTCGCCGTAAATGGTCACCTCTTGGTGGTTCCACTCAAATTTCACCGTCTGATGTAGTGTTGATGCTACGGCCCCAACGGTATGAATCCACGGTCGTCCCAATAACAAATTGTAAGATGCTGGCACGCCTATCACTTGAAAATCAACATTGAACCAAGTAGTCTCCATTTGCAAACACAAGTTGATTTCCCCAATGGTGGACTTTTGGGAACCATCGAAAGCTTTGATGTTGATGGCCCCGTCCTTGATCTCATGCAGCCCCTTTCCCAATGTCCTGAGTGTTACCAATGGACAAATGTTGAGGTTGGACCCTCCATCAATCAGGATTCTGGTGATGAAATAATCTTCGCATTGCACGGTGATGTGCAACGCCTTGTTGTGACTCAACCCTTCTGGTGGCAACTCATCTTCATGAAACGTGATCTTGTGACTTTCCAATACCTGCCCTACCATGTTTGCCATCTCTCCTCTGGTGATGTTGCTTGGTACATATGCCTCACTCAGCACCTTTAACAAGGCATTCTTGTGTGCATCGGAATTTTGCAGCAAAGCTAGGATAGAAATTTGTGCTTGCATTTTGTTTAGCTGATCAATGACCGAGTATTCCTTGGCTTGTATCTTTCTCCAAAGATCATCGGGCCTTGTTTCAGTGATGGTTGGCTGACCAGAGGCCTGCTTGCTTGACTCAGCCAAATGTTCCGGGGTATAAACCCTACCGGTTATTGTCATACCCTGTGCCGTAACGGCTTCCTCGAACTTGACCTTCCCTTTTTTTCTTGCCTCGGCTGTGTAGTCCCAAGGTATGGCATTTGTATGAAATGGTGTTACGGTAGACATTACTACTGGAATTGGCATGGGCACCTTTACTCCGAACAGAGCATATGCTTTGGAAGGTAAAACCGCAACTTCAAATGGTGCGGGTGCGTTTGCTGGAGACACAAACTCGACCTCAATTGGCACTGGCGTCTTTGCAGATGATGGTTCTTCAAACTCAAGTGGCATGGACATATTTACCTCGGCATCCCCAGAAGGTTGAATCTGGACTACAATCGGATTGAGGGTGACTATTGGCTTTTTTGGATCGTCGCCTTCTGTGATCAAACCGATCAATCCCTTGGGGTCCCAATCATCCTCTATTTCAATCATGTGAACGCCTCCACCCTTGTGGTCCGACAGAGGGTTATTGAGGAAATTTGGAGAAGGTTCTTTTGCCACAATAATCTTGTTATTAATCAAAGTTTGGATCTTATCTTTCAGAGAGCGACATTCATCAATGGTATGTCCTTTCATGCCGGAATGGTATGCACAAGATTTATTTGGATTGACCCATTGAGAAGGGTTTTCAGGGGTTATAGCAGGGATAGGGGTGACATAACCAGCAACTTTGAGTCTCTCGTACAGCTGGTCAATTGGCTCAGCAATGGTGGTATATTATTTGGGAGGTCTGCGGTCAAAATTTGGTCGAGGTCTAGGAAAGTTTTGGCGTGCGGGAGGTGATTGATAGTGGGATGGTTGAGCATTGTAGTCTTGGTAGACATGTGTAGGTTGGGAATATCTTGGTGAGGTAGGTTGATATGTGGGAGGTGGAGGTGATTGATAAGTGGGTGGTGGAGTTTGGTAGGAGGGTGAGGGTGTTTGGTAGTTCATAGTAGGCTGATATGTGAGTGGAGGCATTGGATAGGTTTGGTATTTGATAGGGGATTTGGTTTTCTGTGCAACTATTACGGCACCTACGTCCCTTTTCTTAGACATACCACCAGACTGTAAGGCCTTATTGGTAGCTTGCAAGGCTTAACAGTTTGTAATCATACCACTTTTGATGCCTTCTTCGATCCTTTCACCCAACTTGATGATGTCGGAAAATTTATGGCTTTCAATCAACATCAGCCTTTCATAGTATTGCGGGTCCTAAACTCGGACGAAAAATTTGTTCATTTGTTCTTCCTCTAAGGCAGGTCTGACCTTAGCAGCTTTTGATCTCCAGCGAGTAGCATACTCGCGGAATGTTTCCATGGGCTTCTTCTTTAGGTTCTGGATATAGAATACGTCTGGAGCATTTTCTGTGTTGAACCTGAACCTGTCCATGAAATCGGATGCCATAATTACCCAGCTCGATCATTTCTTCGGGTCTTGGATAATGTACCAAGACAGAGCATCTCCTTTCAGACTCCTCATGAAAAGTTTCATGCGGATCCTTTCGTCCTTTCCTACTCCGACCAGCTTGTCGCAGTATGTTCTCAAATGAACTCTTGGATCCCCTGTACCATCAAACATCTCGAACTTAGGAGGTTTGTACCCCTCGGGCAGTTCGACATCGGGTTGTATGCAAAGATATTCATAGTTCAACCCTTCAATCCCCTTACTTTCTTCGACGCCCTGAATTCGGCTAGTCAACTTCTTAAGTTCTTCAGGCAGGTTCCTGATGAGTGAGTCTTTATCATCAGACTCGGGTGTGCTTGAGATTGGTTGGGTAGAGTGTGGTACGGTCTCCACATAGATGGGGGTATTATGATGTTCATGGAAATGGTCATTTGTAGAGTTCAATGGTTCTGGGATGAGCATTGGAGTATTGTTGGAGGTGTGGCAAGTGTTGCAGTGGTGGTGAGGAGTGGAATGGTTTTTTGTTTTTGGGATATTTTGTGGAGGTGTGGGGTTCTGAGTGTTTGGGAAATTAACGTCTGGAGTGGTGAGGGAAAATGATAAATTCGCCAGATTCCGAATTTGATCAAGTTCCTCCTGGAACTTCAACAGTTTCTGCTCGAATTGGGATGCACTTTCTTTGGAAACCTGAGTACCATGAGTGACCTCTACCCGTTCAGTTAAGTTTTCCTTTCCGGTGTTGTTCGAATCTTCCATCTTCCCTTTGTTCTTGTTTCTGATAGGACTAAGATGAGGAGTGGGTGGAGGGACCCTAGATCTCATGGAATAGGATGATGATGCCAGAGTGCACGAACTAACCTTTGGGGAGGGGAATAAAACAAAAGTAAAAACAAAAAGGTAACAAGTTAGTGAGGATTATAAGAAAAATGTTGCTATATTTAAACACATAGTGCAAGAATGTAAATCGTGTCCTAACTTGGGGAACCTCTTTGTGCCCGAGGTAGGCCTAGCGACAAATTAATTTGGAGAACTTAGAGTGCTAAATGCCTCATTTAATTGATAAAAAGTAGACGAATCCCAAAACGACACTAAATAACAGGAAATAAAATGTCACTAGTGGCCATCAGCCTTATTACATTTCTCAAAGAAAAAGAATAAGCTCCTATCTATTTGGTCCCAAAAGGACCTTCCTCAGGTTGTATGCTCTCGTTAATCAAATCCTCTAGCTCGCATAGGTTCACGAGTAGAAATGCCTTTGCCATGTGTTCTCCTCTGTTTTCTTCAGCGTTCTGGCAGTCGGTGACTCTCTTCCTCACTTTCCCTTCCAATTCCAGCAGACTGTACTCCAGAGACTCCAACTTTTTGCTAGCTTTGGCGACCCTCTCTTTTCACTCGTTGATTTGGTCATTTGATGGAAGACTCCTCCACCAGTCTAGCAAGACTGGGGGTGTGCTAATAATACCAAAACTAGGGACCTCGTGCCTCATTTTCTGCAAAACAAATAAGGTTAGGCCCTTACCCCCACCAGACTCGACTATTTAATACCAACAATTAGCATAAAGCATTTAGTTCTCCAAATAAATGCACAGAATGTGGTGATGTCCGTTTGGGTTCAGGGAAACCCGGCGGACTTTGGACGAGGCTATCTTAAAGAGTCATTATGTGGACAACATAATTGACTCAGCTAGGTTTGACCATGATACATGCACAATTAAACAGAGTAAGGTTTCTATGGGGTTTTAGACTGGTACCCTTGAGCTGACAACTCAAGAGGGAAAGGTACGGAACCGTCGACTACACCGTTGATCGACTGGTTTTACTGCAAATATGCCTTTACCGGATTTAGGGGGTGATAATATCGGAAGAGCTCAAACACTCATTATAAGTATTGCTATGGTATTTTGTTTGGCACGAGTGGAATATGATGTTGAAAACATTTTTATGCAATAACTAAAGCAGGTTGTCACGTATTTGCACGTTGAGAAAGTAGTAAATACAACAGTTCATCATAATTCAAAGCAGTAATAAAGAAAAGCAGTAAAAGAAATAAAGGAAAGAAACAAAAAAGACAAGTCAGTTTTGTAGTTGAAAAGGGAATTGAATGCTTAAAGGTATTAAACAAATAAAGGCATATAAAGAAAATGTCAAGCCACAATAATAGTCTGAAATGGTAAAAGCCTAAAATATCCCCAGCAGAGTCGCGATGATGTCGTGCCCCGTTTTTCTCGCAAAATTGGGTTTATGACATTTTTGGTATGGGACAACTCATTCCTTTTGGGAGCTGGGATTTGCAATTTTGAAGAGTCGCCACCTAATGATTTAAGGTGCATTAGGACACCAAGAAGGTTTGATTTGAGTAACCAGAGATTGTGTAAGAGCTTGAAATTATCCCAAGGGGAAGGTGTTAGGCACCCCTCAGGATCCACTAGTGTGGTTCACGGCCAGACTATTGTTGTGAATTTAGGTGCAAATAACATGTAGGCAAATAAAGCTTCAAATAAGAGGGGATTTTCACATAATGGTTACAAAAAAAATTGGAAAGAATTCAAAGGAAGCTGATTTTCTTAAAAGAAATAGTTTGAAATCTTTAGAAGAAACAAAGAAACAAAGGGAAAAGGGGGGGGGGGGTCCTAGGTTTATTAATAATATGGATCACCCCACACAACATCTGGTAATTACTCCTTAGTGAGGGGCTACACGAGATGTTATCGCGTGGTCATTATATCCATATCTACCCTTTCCCACCCGTTAAGGTATTAAAGCGCGGAATGGTCTCGTTTACTTATTGCATGCTATTACCCGTCCCAATCCTATCAGTTCCGGTGGCATTTAGGACTACTAATCCTAAGGGGGAGGGATATTAGGCTTATTTGTAGTTTCAAAGGCAAAATTCTAAGGCGACATACAAAAACATGTATAGCAAGTTAGGGGAAAGCACATAACAAGTAAAAGGCTCAGATATACCTCCTTGAACAAAGAAAGCACATAATTAGCATGACTTTCACATACTGTTTATGGTCTGATTAAGAACTTAAAGGTTGAGGCAGACTAAATTATTACATAATTCAGATAAGAAGCCCGAATTAGGTCTGCCTGCTGGTTGTAGTTAATAGCACAGATTCAGTTTATAACTTTGCCCTAAGGCTTGCCTAAGGGTTGGACAAAGATCCTATAGGCATGGTATCTACTGAATTCAGAAAGCAATAATAATAAACTGAATACGTACTGGTTAAAAAGGTTGTCAGATTATTAAAAAAAGCAAGTTTTTACGAAGGTCATGAGTTCTGCAAATGATGATCCTTGTTATTACTGGTTTAGTTCTAGACGTCAATGAAGCGATTCAGATTCGCTTAATAATTCCTATAGACATGCTTTCTACGCGTAGTTGATCAGAAGCCTTATAGATATCGTAAAAGTGTAGAAACCTTATAGACATGATATCTAAAAGCATAAGATGGGTTTTAACCTCTAAACGTGGTATCTAACTGGCAGTATTTGTTTTAAGACATGAACGTGATATCTATATGCAGTTGATTGTTTAAAACCTATGAACATGATTTCTAGATGAAAATGGATATACAAGATTCAGAAGGACCTACAGGCATATTTTCTATATGCATATGCAGAATTCAGATTTCCATACTTATGGACATGATTCCTATAAGCATGATTTCTATACGCATGCAGATTTTAGAATGACTTATAGGCATGATTTCTATATGAGAGTTGCAGAATTTAGAATGACCTATAGGCATGATATCTACCCTTTGCATACATAGTTACCGGCCCTTTTCACTAGCCATCCCCAAGAGTTTATTACAAATTATTACATCCCAGAATAAAGTAAAATACATCAGAAAAATGTAAATAAAAGTACAACCAAAGGAGAGCTTGATTCAGACTTCATGTCTGAAATATGAGGTAAACCAACTCCATAAGATCAAGATCCAAAGCCTTTCTCCCACTCGAGTGTGTCAAAGTTCCCTAAGAGCCTCAAAAAGGACTCCGGGCAATGCTCACACCCAAATGTATTATCAGATTAGGACAAGTGCAGTGTGGAAGGGCCAGCCCTCAAGTGTCCAAGTTCAGAGGGAGCTCAAAGGGTCCTAAGGCAAGGCTCACAAGAGAGGGGCAGAACTTAAAAACTAAGAGAGTGTGCAAGTGCAGAAACAGAATTCTAAAAGGGGGAAATGAGGGGGAAATAGCTACAGATAAGTACACATAAGGGGTTCAGGGGGAATAGGGAAATTGAAAGAGGCAAGGGCAGGCTGTGGGCATGCCCAGCAATGGAGAATGCCAACATACCCATAAGCCTGTTAGAACACACTATTTAGAGGCTAGGATCCCAAAGGATCAAATTTAATTCATGGACAACAATTTGCATATTGTCATGCCTTAAACCATAGCTCAAACACATAGTGGGCAGGGGTTTGGGATTCAAAATAGAACATGCAGAAAGAAATCAGCATGCTAAAGTAAGTGTTGAACTATACAGAAACAGTGAGTAGACATAGATACGAAAGATGTAGATAAACACTTTGTTGTGGTGCTAAAGCTTAAATCAGGACATACCAGTTTCAAAGAAACAAATAGAGAAAAGCAGTAGGTCTTGTAAACAGGCCACATTGCAGACAATAAGAGCGAATACTATTGCGTGTAAGTGTAAGTTCAGAAAAACTATGAGTGATAATGTGATAATAAAAGAGTCGTGTATTTATAGTGTGAAAAACAGGCAGAAATAAGGTAAGAAAACGATTAAGGAACTGGATGTCAATTAAGAATCAATCAACACAAGACTTCCTTTAATTAAGGAATTCGGGCTCAAAAGGTAAAACTATTTAAGGAAAGAAATCAAATAAACATCTTGTGCAAAGTATGCAATTAGGGGTAAATACATAGAAATTTATTTTAGGGGCAATACTTTGAAATACACGGTTGCATAAATAAGGTAAGAGAAATCAATTAGTAGACAGTAAATCAAGGATCAGAGATGTTGTAATCACTGGTCCATGAATGAACCTAGTCAGAAATGCTGAGAAACGTTTTTAACTTAAGTCGAGTAACAGGGCAGTCAGCAAATAAGGAAAGAAATCAATCAAACTTATACAAAAGGAAGTCTGAAATTAATCAAAAATTGAAAGCCCTTTTAGAGGGAAGTTCAACACATATAAAGAGCACACAAGTATCGGGCATGCGAAAAGGGTCAAGTGGAAGGTCTTATACAGTTTAGCAAAAGTCAGAATCATATGAAGAAACAAAATTGAAACAATGATTTTGAAACTTAATGAAGCAGTAGATGAAACAACTCCAGGAACTAAAATAGGTCCATAAGATTAGGGTTTTTGAAATCAGGCAAGTTCAGAGATGAAGCACAAGCAAATCACATAGCCAATGGTCTCAAAACTCAGATGAACCCCCAAATTCTAGAGTTTTTACCATCAATCGAGTGCAGAGGTGAGAGGACAAGCAATCAAGGAAAAGATACTAATCGAAACAGGTTCAGAGGTTTCAGAAAGGAACTAAGACCCTTAGCATGCTCTTTCAGTAGTAGAAACTCATGAGAAGCATAGTAAAAGAACAACATGCGAGATTTAGTAAAAGAAACATAGTAGAAGAAGCTAATGAGAAACATTGTAGAAGAAACTGAATAAGAACACAATAGCAGAAACTTAAAAACACAGTAGAGGAAACTGATAAGAACATGGTAGCAAAACTTAACGATAACACAGTAGAAGAAACGTAGTAGAAGAAACACAAAGAACACAGTAGAAGAAACATAGTAGAAGAAGCACACAAAAGAAAAAGAAAAATCAGAGAAACATCTAAAAACCCTAGATCGAAAAAAAAGGCTTTGAAAGCATAACTTTTGAAAGAAATATCAGAAAATCGTTTAAAAGCTTAGGTAAAACATGGATATGGAACAGATCTACAAAGATCAGAAAAACCTCAAAAGCTAGGGTTTCAGAGAAACCCAAACGGTGAGAAAGGCTTGGATCTAAGCAGGAAGAGTCAAGGCCAGGCTCGAAATAGACATGGCTTGCCAGAGCAAAGCCGGAGATGGCCGTGAAACTTGAATCAACAAGGGTTTGGACCCAGCTCTTCGTGGTCAAGTCAAGAAACTTCAGTAACCAAGCGTGAGGAGTCATAGATGGCTGGTAGGTGGTGAAACCACCATGGATTCAGGCCAGGAGGTGGCCGGAGAAGATGGATGGAACTCATCGGAGAGGAGGGGAAGGGGGAAGGTTCTAGAGAGAACCAGAGATAGTGAAATAGAGAGAGAGTCGGTTGAGTAAGGAATGAGAGGGGTCTTGAGGGGTCGTCTGGTTTAATTTGGTAAGGGCGGATCTGGACCGTTGATCAAAAATGATCAACGGCCAGGATTTAGTCCGGGTTGGGTCGGGTAGATTTAGGATTGGGCTTGGGTCTTGGGTTTAATTCGGCCAAATTAAAAGGCCAAATGTGGCTATAAGTTAAATAGCCCCCTTTTCCCTTTAATTTATAAAAAATAATAAACAAATTTCTAAAAGCAAATTAAAAGCACTAAAATGACTTATAACGTATAATTATCCATTTAAAAATACAAAATCCCATTTTATAAACATGAGACGGATTAAAACATAAAAATAAAATATTGTAATTACGCAATTTTATCCTTAAAATACCAAATAAATTTGTAAAAATGTGTGAAAAATTATCTTAGCTATATTTTAATATAAACATGAGAATCCAATAAATAAATCACCAAACAAAATAATTTTGGGGACAATTATTGAGTTTTTCTTGATAAAACAGAGCAGTAAATTGACTTAAAAATCTTTGAAAAATTAAGAAAAATAATAGGACCTTGAGACATACTTATATATGCATATACACGCTATTTTGAAAGATATTTTGCATAAAAAAAATATAGAAAAAAATTGGGTATCAACACCTGTCTCGCATTTGCGAGCTTCACAATTGTGAAGCTCAGGTCGCAAATGCGACATCTCCAGCTGAGTAAAAGGGTCTTGGACGGGATTTTTCATTCATTCTTCAAATTTTCAAAACCTAAACTCCAAGAGGCAATTTTCCTAGATAAAGTTCTTCCTCAAATTATAGGTAAATGATTCCTAACTTATTTCTTCCAAGCTATTTCATCTTTTTACAAGATTTAATCCTAGAATCTGGGGTTTTTCATGGTGAAATTGGGTGTTTTTAGGTAAAATTTAGGGATTTCAAAATTTGGGGATTTAGACCTCAAATTGAGGTTGGATTCCAAAACCAATTGTATATTCGGGCTCGGGGGTGAATGTGTAATCGGATTTTGGTCCGAATTTCGAGTTTGGACCAAGCAGGCCCAGGGTCAGGTTTTGACTTTTTGGGAAAAATGCTAGAAAATCTATAATTTTGCATGGTGATTGATTTCTTTGGCGTTTATTGATATTATTAAGATAATTATGACTAGATACGAGTGAATTGGTGGTGAAATCGAGAGGTAAAACAGTGATTAAGCTTTGAAATGCCCATTGGCTTGAGGTAACTGTTTGGTCTAATCTTGACTTGATGGATTAGGAATCCCCGACTTATTTTTTATGTGGAATTCCATGTGTGTGGCGTATAAGTGTGGTGACGAGTATCTATGCGCCACCAAATTATCATTTTAACCTGTTCCTTTCCCCGTTTCCCTATATATTACTCTCTTGCCTTAATTGCTACTTTCTTACAAATGTTTCCATGTCTAATTACTTCATGTTAACTGTTGTTATCTTTATTGAAGTATTTAATTATTTCGTGGTTTTGTTTTATTACCCTGTTGGCTTATATTGGTTTATTGGTGCTTCATGGTACACTTTGGTTGGTCTCGCTGTGTAGTTTTCATTGGTGAAGTTTCATAATCGTAGTGATACTCCATTGTGTGGATTGAGGTATAAGTGTTGTGGAGAATTTGAGTTAACTTGTGAAACACTTGTCTTTATTTTTGTGATTGGTGCTGCTATATATATATATATATCGGGATCAGGATTCACGCTGCAACATGAGGAATAAGGGTGAATGTGATTGTCTGGTGCGATCGGTTGCACCCTACAATAAGAAGTAATAAGGGTGGATAGGTGGGATTGGGTTGCACACCGCAATAGGAGGAATAAGGGTGATATGTGTTGAGGAGTAATAAGGATAGACTAGTGGGATCGGGTTGCACGCCACAATAAGGAGTAATAAGGGTGAATGTTATATGGTTATTGATTATATAGTGGGATCGGATGCGCGCCACATCAGATATTATTTATGTATTCTTTTCTGTTGAAATTCATTATTGTAGTGTTGAAATTCTCCTAAGGATTGGTTATAGCTGAGTACCGGTAGAAGACTGGGTTCCGTATTTATTTAATGAAAGTTACTATTATATTTCATTTTGTATTTCATTTTCTGTTAGTGTCAACTGTTGCAGGTATATATGTATGTTGTTATGCCCCGCTGTAGCCTCGTCACTACCTCGTCGAGATTAGGCTCGACACTTACCAGTATATGGGGTCAGTTGTGCCGATGTTGCACTCTGCACTTCTTGTGCAAATTTTGGAGCTAGTGGCTGATCGAGAGGTTGGTGCTGTTACTGCATTCCAGAGACCCAAGGTAGTCCTACAGGCGTCCGCAGGCCCTGGCGTCCCCTTCTATCTTACTTCAATTCTGTTTTATTTACTTTCGAGACAGATGTGATTTTTTCTTTCAGACCAGTATTTGTAGTAATCTGTAGAAAGTTCGTGAGTTGTGACACCAATTTCTGGGTGGTATTGACTTATGTTTTTGTTAATAGTATAATAGTAAATAGTTAAATTATTTACTTCCGCTTTAATTTTACGTTGATTTAGTTCTGTTAAATGGTAATTATAAAAGGATAAAGGAAAATGTATCATATTCTGTAACGTTGGCTTGCCTAGAGGGTACAATGTTAGGCACCATCACGGTCCCGAAGATGGAAAATTCGGGTCGTGACAGAGTCGTTGAAGTTTGTTGGAGTCGATTTGGTATTTTTTTGGTATTTTTTCTTTTCTTTTCTAGAGATAAGTCTAATTAATATTTTATGGATGAAGCTTATGGTGGTGATAGATGAAGTTGGTGGTTCCGGATCTTCTAGTGGTGCTTTGGAATTATTTTGATAGAGGTGGAGAAAAGAAAGATAATGAATTTAAAAATTTGAGAAATTAATTAAAAATATTAAAAAGTGGGACTTAGTAATTACACATGTCAAACAATAAAAGGGTTAGCATGTGATGTGTAATCCGTGTCAGTGCAGTTGAGATTCACGCTCTGATGGAGGTGTTTAAAATGTGGGTTTTGATCAAGTAGAAGTGTTCAAATGGGAAAATTATAAGTTTGTTTACCGGGTTGACAAACAGGTGCAAGTTTAAGTGGATCCGAGGCCATTTTACCATGTGAATATATATATATATATATATATATATATGTGTGTGTGTGTGTGTATGTGTGTGTGTGTGTGTGTGTGTGTGACACGACCCGACCGGTCGTTTTTGAGAGTATTAGCCTCGATCCCCTATTTATTGCTCCCTCTGTTTTATTTTGTGATTACTTGACTTGTCCGGGTGCTTGGTGTCAGCTTCGGGTGAGTTTCTGAGTGGAATGAGACACATAGTCCCTAAGTTTGAAGTTTAAGTTGTAAGAGTTGTCTGTAGGTTGACTTGTGTGAAAACGATTCTAGAGTGGAGTTTCGTTGGTTCCAACAACTTTGTATGGTGATTTTGATCATAGGAGCATGTCCCGATGTTGATTTGGAGGTCCTTAAGTCATTTCGTCGTTAATTGGCGAAAGTTGGAAATTGGTGGAGTTTTGGGAAGTTTGATCGGGTGTGGGTGGACTTTTTGATATCGGGATCGGATTCCAATTTCGGAAGTTGGAATAGGTTCATAATGTCAAATATGAGTTGTCCGCAAATGCGACATTTCTAGGCAGAAAAAGGGGGAAAACGAGGGTTTGATACATTTTTCACTTTGAAACTTTGTGAGCTCGGATTGAGGAAAGATTTTGGGAGATTTTCAGAGAAGGCATTTGGGTAAGGATTATTGACTCATTTTTGTATAAACCCTATGAATCTATTGTTAATTACACCTTATAATTTGTGTTTTGGAGTTGAAAATTGGGGGGGAAAGGTGTAAAATTCTTAGACCGAATTTTTTGGTTTTGGAGTTGAAAATTTGGGTTTGGATAATTCTTGTATGGTTGGACTTGAAATTGATTGGATGTTCGAATTTTATAATTTTGGTCGGGTTCTGAGACATGGATCCGGGTTGACTCTTTGGGACGGTTTTCAAAATTTTGTTAAATTCATAATTTCATTATTTAGATTAGTTTCTTATAGTTATAGATATAGTATGTAAGTGCTTTTGCTTAGATTTGAGCCATTGGGAGTCAGACTTTGAGTGATGTTTGAGGTAAGTGACTTGTCTAACCTTATGTGGGGCAAATCCCCTTAGGATTTGGTACTATTGTGACAATTTATGATATGTGACTGCCGTGTACGCGAGGTGACGAGTGCATACACGGGCTAAATATTGAAATTCTGATTTTTGCTAAGTAGTTTCCTTTTTATTCCTTAACTTAGTTATTTTGACACATGTAGTCATCATGTTTAGCTTAATTTTACATGTTTACTGTAGACATGTGATTTTTGACCTTCCCCGAGATTTTTTATATTTTAGCATGTAAATATTTAATTTAGGCCTAATATCGCTATTTCAACGAATTTTGACTCTTTTACTTTATTTTATTACAAGAAAATTAAAATTACAAAAAACATAGTTTCATTCATGTTTCGCAGTCATTTTTAATCTTGAAAAATACCAAAAAATAGGTTTGTTTTAACGATTAGTCTAATCTTAATAGTTATTTTACTTAAGTAGGATTAATTGGTAAATGAGGTCATATTTTTAGTCTTGTTCACAGAGAAAGAATAAAACTTGGGCTCAAATAACCCATTTTAAGCTTAATCTTCGGACCTAGCCCATAATTCCCAAGCCCATAATTCCTAGGCCCATACCCCTTAACCTAAAAAAAACCCTAAAAAAACTAATCTAGACCTAGACAATTGGAGGAATCAGCCGCAATACACAAAGAACCCCCCCCTCCCTGAACGTCTTCTTCAACAGAGAAGCAACAAGAATCCCTCTACAACCATACGACCCTTCCACCGTCAAACACACCCTGGAACCCAAGCAGCCATAGTCACAGATCCCCATCCATTTTTCAGCCAACAACCAGAGAAAAACCAACGAACCTTGAGCTCCCTTCTCCTTCATGTTCCTTACACAAAAAAGCTTAGAGCTAGGCAGAAACTGAACGAAAAGAAAACCGCAACGCCCCTAAGCAGCCGAGTCAACCTTCCACTCTCTCTGACCTCGATCTCTCTCGGCTTCTTCTTCTTGAATTCAAATTAGTACAACAGTCATCTCCATTAAAGTTGCTTAATTTCTCAATTGTTTCACTTTATGCAATTCCCCTCTTCTCTGATTGTCGACAACATCTTCATCCAAAATCGACGACGTCGAAGCTCTACGCCGGCATCATATTCTCTCTAGTAAGATCTTTTTGGATGTACCTCCTTCTAAGGTTCCGTTAATATACTCGTCATCCTACGACATTGCTTTTCTCGGGATCGAGAAACTGCATCAATTTGATGCTTCAAAATGGGGTCGAATCTACCGGTTTCTCTCTAGGTGAAGTTGCTGAAGTTCAATAAGTTGTATTTGCATTCTGTTGCTTCTGAGAACACTCCAGAAAATACAATGTTAGCACTACTATACAATTGGTTTCCGTAATTGAATGAAATGGGATTGACAAGAATTCAAATGAGTATCTGCTTGGTAAATGGTAAGTTCTTTTTTAATTTATATTGCTATTTCTTGTTTGTTTATCATTAGATTATTAGTTGTTTTGTCATTTTGGAATAAGCAATTTTGCAGCAGATAGTCAGGACTGCAATAAGCTTTTTCTATTCATTAGCCGATATTAAATATACTACCAACAAAATGAACAATTGGAGTTTCCTATTGACTAAGTTGATGTGCAATCATCGTTATCGTTTTCTATGTATGATGATAAATCAATTTTTTTCTTGTTGATAAATCAACTTGTTATATACATATGATGACCAATTACGAAATGCTAAATGGTGGATGCTTTGCTGAATTAAGTGACAGAAGCTGGTGGATAAAAAATTCCCGGGGTACATTTATGTGACCCGGCCATAATTTTATCTTGTTAATAAAATAAACATGTTGTGGATCGTGGGTATGGTTCTCGTGACAGGATTCGCAATGTGCAATCAAATAATTAGTTGTATAACAATTGGACTATTAAAAGCGGTTTAGAAGGAATAAAAATGCGCATAGGTTTCAAAGGTGTTTCAAAATCAAATAAATAGGCCAATAATAACAGTTGAGCGACCGTGCTAGAACCACGGAACTCGGGAATGCCTAAAACCTTCTCCCAGGTTAACAAAATTCCTTAACCGGATTTATGTGTTTCGTGGACTGTAAAACAGAGTCAATCTTTCCTCGATTCGGGAATTAACCAGTGACTTGGGATACCATAAATTATCCCAAGTGGTGACTCTGAATTTGAAATAAATAATCTCATTTCGATTGTCACTTAAATTGGAAAAAACTCTCTTATATCCCTTCCTGGGGTAGGAAAAGGAGGTGTGACAGCTCTGGCGACTCTGCAGGGGATCGAACCCAGAATCTCTGGTTCAGGGTTCAAGAATTTGAGTTTAGAATAATTGTTATATTTGACCTTTATTTATTATCTAGTTTTATTACATGTTTGGGTCTAATGTGCCAAATGCTGCTTTTTACCGCTTTGATACTATTTGAATTGTATATAAACTGCTACAAAACCCTTCTTTTCTCATCTTCGGGCATGTGCATGATGGCATGACTCCTCTTCTATTAGTGTCATACCTTAAATTAGGAAGAGGCTCAGACAAGTTACAAAGCGAGATGGCCTTTTGGTTCCGGGTACGTAGCCCCCCTCGGCTCGAGTTGTCCACTCGGGTACACAAATCTAGAACAACATACCCAGGTTTTGAACATAGAATAACTCAGCCCCATGCCGGATTCCTAGTAGGAACATTTGTTTGCATCACGTGCATCTGACTTTGGGGACTCAACACAGGGGTTGGGTCCGTCTAGGACAGGTGTACCCAAAATAACAGACCATCTTGATGCATCCTATGTGCTACATGTCATATTTCTTCAAGGGTGAAAGGGTTATTCGGTGGACCAATGATAATTGAGGACGAATGAAAAAGAAAAAAATAGAGGGTGAAGTGTGAGGATAAAGCAAGTACGGCCCAATTATGTTTTCTGTTATATTCTTGTTAAGAAAAAAAGAGAGCTTGAAAATTCAAAAAAAAATTGCACTTTTTCATCATTTTCCGAAAATCATAAAATCAAAAAAAGGAAAAAGGAAAAATCCAAAAAGAGTTTACATGTTTCATCATTTTTTTCAAAAAAAAAGGGGACAAAAAATATATTTTTCCTAAATTAGTTGTTTTTTCTTGCCCGTATCCAATCTGCCCGAACTACGCATACCTGATTCTCATCTTTCGGGATGTGATACATAGGGTCCGGTCCTCCTAGTGAATCTTAGGTTCTTGGCTTTGCGGGGTCTTAGCTAAATTTTGCACGTCTAGCCACCTTTTGGTCACATAAGCCATTTTACAAAAATAGTCTCAAACATGTCTTACATGCATCCAATAGGGAGTGTTATTGTCTCACCTAGTGTTGGTTTGAGTTTTTTTCCATACAGGTGTGGATCTACTTACCGGAGTTTGAGCATGACAGACACCCCGTGACCATCCAGTCAGGATGGCTCATTCAGGAGTTGCTTAAGGAGATTTGTTTTATTTATTTTTTATGTTTTGAGTCTGTTCTTCATTTTATGTCGTCTTTTACTTTCTAGTTTTGTACAGTAATGTCGAGTTTTTTGTTATTGTACTTTTTACTTTATATTTGAAAAAGTGTGTTGTAAATCAAAAATCCAAAAAAAAAGAAGAGGTTTCGTGTTTTATATTTTTGTTAGAAGTTTTCTTTAGAATACTAATTCTTTTAAGGTGGTTTTCCTTTAGGAAATTAATATCTAGAACTCAAAATAAAAAATTGTTGTTATATTTTCTTTTAGTACATTAAGACTAAAAATTCAAAAAACAAAGAGAATTTTCTTTTAGTACCTCTTTAAAAGTTTTCTTTAAGATTTTAGTTCCAAAAATCCAAAAAGATTTTCTTTTGAAGTTCTTCTTTGGGAAATTAACAAAAAATAAAAATAAATTCTTTTTATTTTAGAATTTTAGGATATTGTACATAGAAGAAAAAAATGTACTTTATTTTGGTTTATTTTCAGAGTTTCTCCCTTAGGTAATCAAATTAAAATCCAAAAATATTTTTTTATCTTTTTCATTTCTTGGTTTGAAATCTTTCTTTCAGGATTTCAAACAAAAATTTAAAATATTTTTCTTTGGTTCGTACTTTAGATTTCCTTTTTAAAAAAGAAATCAAAAAGTTTTTTTCTCTTCTAATGGTTTTTCCTTAATAATTTCTCGTCAGAGTATTCATTAAGGTAAAAAAAAAAAGAAATTGAGAACGTTAGTTTGTTTACTTTATTCCCGATCTTCCTGAACTATGCAAAGATCTGATTCATACGGCGTCATGATACGTAGGCAACCTACATAGGGTTCGATCGAATCATTTTTTTATTTATTAATCGAAAAAGAAAAAAAAAGAGAAAAACAAAGAAGCAAAAAAAAAGGTGAAATTATGGGATGTGAAAAATAAGAGGAAAGAAAAGAGTGATAATTAGATAAAAAAAAGTGGAAAGAAAATGAGCAAGCAAGTGCTAGAAAAGAAAAGAAAAGAAAAGAAAAGATCGAAATGAACAAAATTGGGATGATGCCAAGTGACCTCGTGACCTTCGAAGTCATTCTAGAACCGTTAATTGTTGCTAGGTGTATTGCACGCAATGTGATACTTTTAGCTGTTAAATGCCCTAACGCTAACATGATGGCTTCATTTTGTTCCTTTTGTTATTGGGAGGATGCTTTTATCTCCAATTTCCGCCCCTTTCTCTCTCCTCTCCCCCTCCTGCTGAAACCCTAGATCTGGTTCACTATCGAAGCCTGAAAAACCCGGTAAGCTCCATTTCATTATCTTGGTTTTGTTCTAAATCGAATTTTAGCATCTGGGTTTTGCTTAAAATCGAATTTTGTACGACTGAGTTGGTGGAGTAATATTATACGACTGAGTTGGTGGGTGCGGCTACTCTGTTTCGCTTTTGGTTGTCGCTTTTCTCCTAATCATCTCTCTGCCCGTTTTTTGATAGGTCAGTACTCAAGCCTTCGTCTTCCATCTCCTTCTTTAGATTTGTTTGTCTGTGTTAAGGTTTAGCAAAGGGTTTTGGTTTGATTTCCAAAAACCAATAGATCTAAAGCTATTCCAATTTTGGGCTCATTTTAGGTCCTTGTAGTCTTAGTGATAAAAGAAAGTAAAATTAGTGACAATACTAGGTAAAGTTTACGTATTTACAGTGAATGAAACTTTTGTAAAAGAGTAAATCATCCTTCATCATTACTAATCTAAACAGGAGTTAACATGATTATATGATAAAACGCCATATGAATCGCTGGAATTAGAAAGAATAGCAGAAAAAGAACCTTTTCTATTCCTTACATTGCTTTAGGAAAGAGGTTGTACCCCTACCACTAGAAATTCATTTAAATTAGACAAAGATAGATTTTAGCTTAAGAATTTCTGGAATTTGGCAAATTGAATCGCTGTCCATTGCTATCGAGTTGCACTCGTTTGGTCACCGGTTTGTTGATGTTATGTTGCCGGATCTCCTCGCCTATTTCAGAAGCTTGCTTGTTGTTTTTCTTCAGTTAATTTCGGCTGCTAGTTACTTTCGGTGCTACACCAGTGGTAGCGGTGATAGCCCTTTTTGGTCTTTGGGTCGTGGTATTTTTTGTGTTTTCAGGGAAATTCTCAAAGTTGTTGGAGACAAGTTGGGCGCACGAGCACTAGCAAAGGAGAGCAACCTGGACGAGCGTCAGCAAAGGGCGGTGGGAAGCGGTGCGTGAGCTTGCAAGTATATCGAGGGCTGCAAATCAACACAAATTTGGTTCTCAGGAATTAGTACCTCCCGTTCTACTGTTTTCCTTTTGGTGCTAGCTACATTGATGTTACTTTAGTTCATAATAGTTAAATCATTCAATAGGTGTACAGGTAGTCACTTGTTTCCTTTTAGTTTGATTCGTTGTTCGTTGTGCACTAGCGAGTCTTTTGTAGATCTGTCGTAGGTGTAGTGGCGGCAGTCTGGGATGATAGATTAAAGGCATGTCCTCAGGTGGGGCAGAGTGTGGGGCAAAGAGTGGGCCCGGGGTTAGGGGGTGGGTCGGGAGGCAGGGGAGGTAGAGGGGGCAAGGGAGCCTATAGGTTGAGAATCGGGTCATGGAACATAGGTTCGCTAACGAGTAAGTCTATAGAGTTGGCGAAGATCCTTCAGAAGAGGAAGATTAATATAGCGTGTGTCCAGGAGACTAGGTGGGTCGGATCGAGGGCGAGAAACGCGGATGGGTATAAGTTGTGGTACTCTGGAGTCGTGAGGGGTAAGAATGGAGTGGGTATCCTAGTAGATAGCCATCTTAGGGAGTCGGTGGTAGAGGTCAGGCGTGTGAATGATAGACTAATGACTATTAAATTGGTGGTGGGTGAGTGTACTTTAAACGGCATTTTTGGGAAGGGTTGGATGGCATTGTTCGTAGTATTCCGCCTTCCGGGAGGTTATTCAAAGGAGGGGATTTCAATGGTCATATTGGGTCGTCTGCAGGTGGTTATACTGAGGTGCATGGCGGCTTTGGTTTCGGGGAACGGAACGGAGGGGGCACCTCACTACTGGATTTTGCCAAGGCATTCGATCTAGTGATTGCAAACTCGAGTTTTCCGAAGCGAAAGGAGCATTTGGTTACTTACCAAAGTTCGGTGGCGAAGACTCAAATTGACTATCTCTTTCTCAGGAGATGCGACAGAAGGTTGTGCGAGGATTGCAAAGTTATCCCAGGTGAGACCCTTGCAACGCAACATAGGCTCTTGGTGATGGACGTTATTATTCTGATAAAAAGGAAACAGAGGTCAATACGAGGCCGCCCGAGGATTAGGTGGCGCGCCTTGACTAAGGTTAAAGCCCAGGAGTTGGAAGGAAGGTTGTCGGCAATGGGAGCTTGGAGAAGTAGTGGGGACGCAAACACTATGTGGTCGACGACGGCGGACTATATAAGGAAGGCGGCGAGAGAGGTGTTAGGGGTATCTTCAGGCCGCACCGGTGGCCACAAAGGAGACTGGTGGTGGAATGCAGTTGTACAAGGTAAAGTGGAAGCGAAGAAGGTGGCTTACCTGCGGTTAGTGGGGAGCACTGGAGAGGAGGAGGAGAGAGCGAACATTGCGAGATATAAGGTAGCTAGGAAGGAGACAAAGATGGCAGTGACGGAGGCAAATACGGCAGCTTTTGCTCGTTTGTATGAGGAACTAGGGAACAAAGGCGGGGAGAAGAAGTTACTCCGACTCGCTAAGGTGAGAGAGAGTATGGCTCGGGATTTGGACCAAGTGAGGTGCATAAAAGATGAGGACGGCAAAGTTTTGTTGAGGGATGACCAGATTAAGAGGAGATGGCAGACCTACTTTCATAAACTTCTAAATGAGGAAGGGGATCAGGATATTATACTAGATGAATTGAGGAATGCCGACAGCCCCCATGAACTAAGTGATTGTCGGGACATTGAGGTCGATGAGGTCATGGAGGCAATGCGTAAGATAAGAAGGGGCAGAGCTACCGGACTAGATGAAATTCCGGTTGAGCTTTGGAGGTGTGTGGGTAGAGCAGGCTTGGAATGGCTTACTAAGTTGCTTAATGTTATATCCAAGACTAATAGGATGCCCGAAGAGTGGAGGTGGAGTACAATGGTCCCGTTGTATAAGAACAAAGGCGATATCCAGATCTGTAACAACTATAGGGGTATTAAATTACTAAGTCATACCATGAAAGTCTGGGAGAGAGTGGTAGAAATGAGAGTGCGAAGGACGGTGTCTATTTCAGACAACCAGTTCGGGTTCATGCCGGGGCGATCTACCACAGAAGCTATCCACCTTATTAGGAGGATGGTGGAACAATACATGGATAAGAAGAAGGATCTCCACATGGTGTTTATCGATCTAGAGAAAACGTACGACAGGGTTCCTAGGGAGGTCTTATGGAGAAGCTTAGAGGCTAAAGGGGTCCCGGTTGCCTACATTAGGGCGATTAAGGACATGTATGATGGAGCTAAGACTCGGGTTAGGACAGTAGGAGGCGATTCCGATTATTTTCCGGTTATTACGGGGTTGCACTAAGGGTCTGCGTTCAGCCCTTTCCTATTTACCTTGGTGATGGATGCTATAACGCATCATATTCAAGGGGAGGTGCCATGGTGCATGCTATTTGCTGATGACATAGTCCTAATCGACGAGACACGACACGGCGTCAACGAGAGGTTAGAGGTTTGGAGACATACTCTTGAGTCCAAAGGTTTCAGGTTGAGCAGGACGAAGATGGAATACCTTGAGTGCAAATTTGGAGCAGAGCCGACGGAAGCGGGAGTGGAAGTGAGGCTTGATTCTCAAGTCATCCCTAAGAGGGGTAGTTTCAAGTACCTAGGGTCGTTTATTCAGGGGTCCGAGGAGATCGACGAGGATGTCACACACCGTATAGGGGTGGGGTGGATGAAATGGAGGTTAGCGACGGGAGTCCTGTGTGACAAGAAAGTGTCATTGTTACTGAAAGGTAAATTTTATAGGGCAGTGGTTAGGCCTGCTATGTTGTATGGGACCGAGTGTTGGCCGGTGAAGATCTCACACATCCAGAGGATGAAAGTCACAGAGATGAGGATGTTGAGGTGAATGTGCGGGCATATAAGGAAGGATAAGATTAGAAATAAAGATATTCGAGAGAAGGTGGGTGTGGCCCCCATGGAGGACAAGATACGGGAAGCAAGACTCAGATGGTTCGGGCACATTCAGAGGAGGAACACTGATGCACCGGTGAGAAGGAGTGAACGACTGGCGGTGGTGGGTACGAGGAGAGGTAGAGGGAGACCTAAGAAGTATTAGGGAGAGGTGATCAGGTAGGATATGGCGTGACTTAGGGTTACTGAGGACATGGCCCTAAACAGGGAATTGTGGAGATCGAGCATTAAGGTTGTAGGTTAGGGGAAATTGTGATGTCTCTTCTACAGCGCACTAGAGTGAGACTAGCCAGTTAGGAATTAGTCTTAGGATGTTATTAATCAACTACTGATGATGGGCTTTACCTGTTGTGTATTAATACCTTACATCTTTCTCGTATTTCCTATATCTCTTATATTGTTATTACTTTGTTATTTTATGGTATTTATGTTATGTTATGGATTTTATGGTATTTTATGTTGTTTTATTATGAGTCTATTGATAGTATTAATATAGTGTCTCTTGTTGCCTCTTTGAGCCGAGGGTCTCCTGGAAACAGCCTCTCTGCCCCTCGGGGTAGAGGTAAGGTCTGCGTACATATTACCCTCCCCAGAGCCCACTTGTGGGATTACACTGGGTTGTTGTTGTTGTTGTTGTTGTTATCTTCATTGAGCAGAAGGGTGGTTAGTTTGTGGTTTTTAAGTAACTCATCTATACAACACAAGGTCAAAGAGCAAGGTAGACATGACTAGCAAAGACTTGGACACAAGGGTTGTTGATCCGTATAAGGGAATTGTTGAATTAGAATCTGAGTTGAAAGAAGAGGTCTTAAGGTTGAAAGGACAGATGGCCGAAATATACCAAGTCTAGATTAGTAGGCGTCCTCCACCATCAGTTCCTACTAACTATACTGAAAGCCTTGTCACCATTCCGCCACTGTCACGAGTCCAGGATATCTCCCCACAACCTTTTCACACTCCACCCCCCAGAACCACCTCATATCCTGCTCCTTTGACCACTCATGTTTTTTTAGCTCATTCACCTACTACCTTTCCTCAATCCTCTAGCGAGACTGTATGAAAAATCCCCGATGCCCAACACTATGCTCCAGAACCAATTTTCAAGGTCTCAGGTCCACACTCTTACGCTCCTCATTTTGAGCCTCCCGGTGAGACTGCAAAGCCTGCTAAGACAGTTGAGCAAGACGAAATATCCAGAAAGTTGAAAGGGTTTCAGATGCCAAAGTTTAATTTGTATGATGGGCGTGGAGATCCAGTAGCCAGTCTGAGAGGTTATTGCAGTGAAATGATAAGTGTTGGCGGGAAAGATGAGTTGTTGATGGTGTATTTCAGTGAGAGCCTGACTGGGACAGCCTTGGAAAGGCATACTCGTCAAGATGTCAGTAAGTGGCATACATGGAGTTACATGGCTTAAGATTTTGTTCGGCACTATCAACAAAATAAAGACAGTATCCCAGACCGCTCCCCCTTATCTCAGATGGAAAAGAAACCCAAGGAAAGTTTTAGGGAATTTTGGTTTAGATGAACGAACAAGTTGCTTGGGACAGTCCTCCCATTGATAGAAAAGATGTTGCTGAGCCCCGCCAACGACAGGATCCAGTGGGCATTCCTGCTAAACGCTTTCAGCCTCAATACCGACCCATGAACATCCTTGAGCTCCACATAATCCACCCTAGTATTATCCTCCGAACAACGTCCGGCCATCTGTCCAACCATTGGGTTACTCCAAAAGGCGAGCACGAGCACCACACAATCCTCACCAGCCTCCACAAAATTTTCAAGTGCCCTATAACCCACATTCAAGCCAAGGGTGTAGAAGGGAACAAAGGCTGAAAGATAATTTTACACCAATAGGAGGGTCCTATGCAAGTTTGTTTGAGAGATTACAGCATTACAACATGATTGCACCTATTCCTCTAAATTATATAGACCCACATACGAGAAACTTTAACCTGCTAAAAGGTGTGAATACCATTCCAATGGCCAGGGACACAATGTTGAAGATTGTCGTGCTTTGAAAAGGGAAACAGAAAGAATGATTGAAGAAGGAATAATTGTGGTCCAAGGTAGTAATACCCCAAGTGTCACACGTAATCTTCTACAGGTACATGACAACGCACAGATTGTTGGGATGGTTGGAAATGACGAATGGTTGGTCAAAGGAGTCAAGGAGCCACTTGTTGAAGTTAATGATATTGAAATTGGTAATGGTCTTGGTAATATTGATGTGGAACTCAGTGGCTAAGATGTCGAGCTTGGTAATTGGAAAGACGCTCCTTTCATGGCTAGCCAGGAAGGAGTCTTGGTGGTTCATTTCTGTTGTCCGGGTTATTTCAAGGTTATAATTCGGATATTGTCTTATGACTCAAACCCTTCTATCCTTTTATTTTGCCTAGTTCTTTTAGTCGTAGTAACTCATTTAGTATTATCTAGGTTTGTTCCTGGGTTGTACCCCAGTTTATTTTGCTTGTTTTGTTGTTCAAACCCTTTCACCGTCTGTCTAATGCAATTTTCTGTTATTTCTAGTCATTTTGGTTTAGTTCTTTTCATGCTAGTTCTAGCGACATGACATGCACGTATAATTCTAGGTCTGGTCTTAAAAGTTAGTTTAGTCATGAAGCAATTTTGAAGATGATAGGGACACTTGAGGGAAGTAAGTACAGATTTGGACATTTTGAGATCATTTGAAGCCTGAACTGTGTGAAACTGGGGCAGATAATTTGGAAAGTTAATAGGGTGACAAGAATTGGTTACAAGAGAGTACATCCCGGACAATTTGAAGCAAACAACTTTGAGTTCAAGTGCATCTCAAGTTACAAGATAAAGTCAAGAATGTTTTCTCCGAATTGATGGAGGATATCCATTGTGAAGAGGGAATCACCCAACGAGGGTTCTTTACTTGACAAGGCATTAAAAAGAGTGGAAGGCATATTAGTGATACCAATGTCAATGTTGCAAAAGTAATGTTATGCATGATCTTCATTTTCATTTTCAAGTTGCATGTGTTATACTTGGTGTTCTTAGAGATTGGGAGGCCCTCTTTCAGCTATCCAAACATTTTATACCCTTTGGTACCCCTTTTGAGCCTGTACTGATTTCTTTGACCTCCCCTCTTTTGGAATCAAGTTAGAGTCGTACGAAAAAAAAAAGTTCATGTCCCCATAGGTTTATTTTAGAAAGTTCATTCCAAAAGGAAAATTCAAAAAAAAAAGAGAAAAGAATGAGATAAAGAAAAAAAGAAAAAAGAAAAAAAGAAGGAAAAAGAAAAAAAAAAGAAAAAAGGAAAATAGAAACAAGAAAGTAGTCTTGTGAACTACGTTTGACCTGATTCTTGTCACCACAAGATACGTAGGCAGCCTTACATTTCGATCATACCAAATAAAATATTTCATAATCCCACGAAGTTGAGAGTGGGGCAGTCTTTCTTAGTAAAAAAGAAAAAGGAAAAAAGAGAATCAAATTCCCTTGTTTTAGAAATTGAGGCAATGTTTTTAGAATGGATTCCAGAAGTTGTAAATAAATTAACCCCGTTGTCTTAGTTGTTTTCAGCGTTTATGATATCCTTTCTTTCTACCCCTGTCCAAAAGCCACATTACAGTCCAAAAAAGAAAGCTCCCAGATAATCTTTGAGAGTGTTGAGTTTAGACATGCCAAGAGTATATGATGTTTTTACCATGGTTAATACCTTGTCATCTGCAGAATCAGAGGAAATAAGAAGAAAAGAACAAAATGAGAGAGTTTTATTGGTGAAAACCTTCACAGGCACCATAAGGAGATGGTTAGTTAAGAGAAAGAACAAAATAAGAGAGACTTGATGGTGAAAACCCTTCGGGCACTACAAGTCGAATAAGGATCGTGAATCAGATTAGAAAATCAGAGCATTGAATCCTAGTTTCACGGTTTAGGGGTATAACAAGAGTTGAACATCAGACTTGCTTGACAGATTAGGCTACATGTGTATGTCATGGTCATTAGAGTTGGTATCCTCATCTGATAAGTTTCTACTTTGTAGTTTTCTTGTTAGGAATCCTCTCTTTCCATTGTCCTTTACTCTTTTCCTTTTGTCTTGTTTACTTCCTCTTCCTGAGTCTGTTTGGTTAGAACAAGTGAGAAATGACTTCAAAATATGCCACCAGCTTTCCAATTGCACAAAACGGGATCTAGCTAGCACATCAAAGTGGCATAAGTCAGGAAAGAACAGCGTGCGCACTGAGTTGGTAACAATCAATGTGCTTTGGGATTCATGTGAAATACAAAGGTTTGGTATATGTCAATTCATGAACAATGCAACAGATAGAGGATGTTGGGTGAACGGATCAAAGGTATTTTCTGTGATAAGGTTGACAGAGAAAGTGGTTAACCAATGACAAGCAAGGTCTTCCAAGCGGAAATCAAAGTTATCATGGCATGTGAAGGAGCAATAGACATCAAGGCCAAGGCCAGTGGGTTAAGTCCGGAAAGAACAGCATGCGCACTGAGTAGGTGGGTTGACGTGCTTTGGGATTCATGTGAAACACAAAGGTTCAGTATATGTCGATGCATGAGCACAATGCAACAGATGAATGGTATTCGGTTTGAACGGACCAGAGTTATTTTCCGTGATAAGGGTGATAGAGAAAGTGGTCATTCAATAAACAGGCAAGGTCTTTCGAGTTGAAATCGAAGTTATCATGGGAAGTGAAGGAGCAATCATCCTCAAAGTCAAGGCCGCAAACCAACCACCATGTTTAAACTCACAAGTTTTCTTTATCTTAAATAGGGACGAAGACTATGTCCAAATCAAAGCTTGGAAGCTTGAATTTTTCAAATGTCGTACCCAAATTTTGTCGGTACAAAGGCGATTTGAGAAGGGGAAAGAAATTTTGTTCGATCTGTAGGAACCCTCCATGAGTAAATTATGGTTCAGGGGCAAGGAATTTTGTTCGTTTTGCAGAGATCCTCCAGGAAGATAGCATGGCTCAGGTAAGTTCTTCTCGGCTTTTCAGGACCCTCCTGGATTGTGACGACCCAAAGGGTCATCACTTGCTTTCAGTTGATTTCTATGTCTCCGAGTCCTTGAAAACCTCATTAGAGTTGCCTCGAATTGCCTGCACAGTCCGGGCGCGTAGCCGAAAAGCTTAAATATGAAACTCTAAGAAAAAAAATGCTAAGTTTTGATGTTAAAAGGAATAATCTTGACTTCGGTCAACATTTTGGATAAACGAACCCGGATCCATGATTCAACGGTCCCTGAGGGTTTGTAGGAAAATATAGGACTTGGGCGTATGCCCGGAATCGAATTCCGAGGTCCCAAGCCCAAGAAATGAATTTTTAAGTGAAATTGTTTTCAGAAATTGATTAAGGAAATTTGAAATGAAAACTGATTAGAAAGTAATGGTATCGGGCCCGTATTTTGGTTCCGGCATCCGGTACAGGTCTTATATATGACTTGAGTCATTCTTGTGAAATTTTGTTAAAAACAGACGTCGTTTGACGCGATCCAGACCTTAATTGAGAAATTTGATGTTTAAAAGAGTTTTGAGAAATTTCAGTGATCTCGAGGTTTAATTCGATGCTCGTGATGTTATTTTTGTAATTTGATTACACGAATATATCCGTAGGATGTTTTTGAGGTTGTGTGTATACTTGGGTTGGAGTTTCGAGGGCTCGGGTGAGTTTCAAATAAGTTCTGGGATGCCTTAGGCTTAGAAAGTCAGGTGTTGCAGGTTCAGGAAGCCACAGTCTCTGAACCCTCTAGTGCGGTCTGTGAGAAATTACGTGCAACCACGGAGGGGCCAGCGCGGCTGCAGTCGCATTTGTGCAGTCCGCAGTGGAAGCTGTGCGGCCGCAGTCGCCTTTGTGCGGTCCGCACAGGGTGCTCAACTACAGGTCTTCAGGGAAGGGCCAGCACGGCCGTGGTCGCCTTTATGCGGTCTGCAGTGGAGGCTGGGCGGCCGTAGTCCATTTGATACGGTCCGCACTAGGGGTCTGAGAGGGGTATAAATAAACGGGAATTTCATCTATTTTTCACTTTTCAAAACATCAAAAACATAAGAGGCGATTTTTCAAACAACCTTTCTTCTCCAAAATGTTGGTAAGTGATTTCTAACTCATTTTCTTCACTCCTTAACATCTTTTAATATGATTTCAACTTAATCAAAGATTTTCATAGGGGAAATTGGGTGTTTTGGGTAGAACCTAGGTTTTTCTAAAATTGGGGATTTTGACCTCAATTTGAGGTCTGATTTCAAAACAAATTATAAATTTGGATTCGTGGGGGAATGGGTAATCGGGTTTTGACCACGTGGGCCCAGGGGGAGGGGGTGATTTCTGACTTTTGGGTTAAACTTTAGAAAACTCATTTTCATGCATTAGGGTTGATTCATTTAGCACTTATTGATGTAATTAAGTAACTTGTAACTAGATTCGAGCGGATTGGTGGTGGAATCAAGGAGTAAAGCTATAGTTGAGACTTTAGTGGTAATCAAGGCATCAAGGTAAGTGTTTGGTCTAACCCTAGCTTGAGGGATTAGGAGTTGAGTCATACTTACTTCTTGCTTCTTGTTGAGTACGACGTATAGACATGGTGACGAGTATCTATACGTTGGTGTCAAGCATGACGGTGAGTCTTAAATTGAAAATTGTTGTGTTCTTAAATGACACTTGGGTGCTTTACTTAGTGATCTTCGATGATTGAGCATTTTCAATAATTGAACTGAGTAAAAGTTGAGTTGAGATTGGCTATAGCTGATTCTCTCTTGCCGGGATGACTAATTTAATATTGATGTGTTCCCTTGCTGGAAGTTATTATATTATTTATATTCCCTTGCCGGGATTTCTTGTGATTGTGTGATGAAATGTTAAAGGGACCGGGTGGTTCACCTACCACAAGATATAATGAAATGGGAGCGGGTGGTACGCCTACCACAAGATATAACGAAATGGGAGTGGGTGGTACGCCTACCACATGATATAATGAAATGGGAGTGGGTGGTACGCCTACCACGAGATATGATAAAATGGGAGCGGGTTGTACGCCTACCACAAGATATACTGAAATGGGAGCGGGTGGTACGCCTACCACAAGATATGAGAAATGGGATCGGGTTGCACACCTGCAACAAGATGAAACTGAAAGTGAAAGTTGCTTTATTTCTCTTTATCTGTGTTAGAAGTTAAATTGTAGTTTCCTTACTATTATTTGATATTCTGTTTTATCTGCTGCGTCCGAAGCATGTTTCCCCTTTCCCAGCTTTGATTGCTTATTACCTGTTTACTTTTCTGCCATATAGTATATAACTGCACAGGTTTATCTGGAGTCTGGTCCTAGCCTCGTCACTACCTCGCCGGGGTTAGGCCAGACACTTACTAACACATGGGGTCGGTTGTGCTGATACTACACTCTGTGCTCTTTTTCACAGATCCAGGTCTTGGACAGCAGCAGTAGCGCGGGAGCCAGCTTTCAATCCAGTGAGACACTGAGGTAGCCTTGGAAGCGTCCGCAGGCCCGGCGTCTCCTCTATCTTTATTTCAGTCTGTTATCTCATGTATTCGAGACAAACAGTTTTTATTTTTCTTTCAAACGGTTGTATTTAGTACTCGTAGAAGTTCGTGAGTAATGTGACACCAGTTCTTAGGTAGAGGCATATATTGATTTTCGTATTATTATTCAGTTTCTTTAATTTAAGTCTTCCGTATATTCATTAAATTCCGTTGTTTTCATGCTATCACTGATAATCGCACTATAGCAAAAAAGGTCTTTAGCGGCACTTATTTAATAGCAATAACTTAATTGTTGTTAAATTATTTAGTGAAAGCAAAACATTAGCGGCTAATAAATATTTGTCAGCAAAAAGTATATTTTTTGCGGTGATTCAGGAGAATTAGTCTGCTAAGCTTTTATTTTTGCCTTTTCTTTTCCCTCCATTTTTCCCCCCTCTAAATCTTCTCCCGCCTAAATATTATATCACTTCTCTGAGTTGCCCAAAAAAAGAAAAATATACGCCTCTAAGAATTAGGTCTCATTCTTAAAAAAGCTTTTACAATTTTCCTGGTGTAAGAAAACCTCCGCCTCTAGTAACCAAAATTTTCGCCAATTGAAAGGTATGGTTTCTATCTATTTTTCTATACTTTTATATCTTTCTCTTAATTTCTCTTTATACACCTCTATCTCTATCTCTATCTTTTAGGATATTGTCAGACTGATTCATGTTCTTGAAGTGAAGGATGAAACTTTATCTATTGATAATTATAACTTTAATTTGGTTTGCACTTTTTGCTTACTGAGATATTTATTTTTGTGCTATATCTCTGGATTCTATGGTGCTACTTCTCCCTCCCAATTATTTTATACATATTAACTTCTCAAAAATTCAAATATCAAATTAAACTTCAGGTTGAACACTTTTTTATCATTCTGATGTGTCAATAGTGAAATTTAATGGTGAAAAAAATCTGAAATTTCATTCCATGGAATTCATATGGTAATTAAAGATTCTTTAAAAAACAGTATTGGGTAGTTAGGTTTTCCACAGTTTGATAGTGTTATTTAGTTTTCATGAATTCGTTTGTATATGCGGCTTATTAGGTGTTTAATTGGTGTTGATTCATTGAGCAAAACTGCATTATAATGAATTTTAGTTATAGCTTGCGAGCGATCGTCTTAGGTGTTTCTTAATGATTATGCATCTGTGAAGTCGTTTTTGAGCCAGCTGAATATGCACATTAAGAGTACAAAAAAACTAGAAACTGGTATTCTAATACCAAATAATAGTTTAATGTGCATTTCTTACTGTTTTTAATTTATTCCCAATCCTTAATTTTATTGTTGAAATGACTTCTTTGAGCTATATAATCATGTTAATATCTCATCTATAACTACATTTTTTCTAGAACTACCATTTAGGTTATTTTCTCTTTTGTACTAAATTATTTTTAGTTATTATTGTAATTGCAGAAAAGTAAAAAAATCCTTAAACAGTCATGGACAAGCCTAGAAGTAAGAAATGGATGTATTATGATAGAGTCAGTAAAGAATATTTGGATGGAGTAGAGAACATTCTAAACTATGCCTTTCGTGAAAGAGAAACAATTTCATGTCCTTGTTCACAATGTGTCCTATACTATCAAGTAAATCGGGCAACTGCATATGATCATCTTGTGGTTAATGGTGTTATGCCATCACATGATACTTTATTTTGTCATGGGGAGTCTCTAAATGAATCAAATAGTACTCATGTAAATAATTACAGACAATTAACTATAAGGGGTGATGATATGAGAGGAATGATACATGATGCTTTACCCAGTCTATGGATAGTGATATTAGTGAAAGGGGTGAGATGGAGCCAAACTCAGAAGAAAATAATACTAATCCATCTATAAATCAATCTCATCCAGAGGTGGATAAGTTTGAACAACTCTTGAAGGATTCAAATGAAGAACTATATCCTGGATGCAAGAAGTTTAATAAACTGTCATTTCTACAGCATCTCTACAATATGAAACGGTCGTTCAAATGGACAAATGAATCTTTTAATGCTTTGTTTGGACTATTAAAAGATGCACTGCCTGAGGGTGAAAAGTTGCCTCCTTCTTTCTGTGAGACTAAAAAGATACTTGAAGTGTTGGGCTTAAAGTACAAAAAAATGCATGCTTGTCCCAATGATTGCATGCTTTTTAAGAATGAATTTGCCAGTAAGAATGTTAATAAATGCTTAATTTGTGGGGCTTCTAGATGGAAAAAATTGATAGAAAAATCTCAGCCAAAGTCCTAAGGTATTTTCCTTTAAAACCAAGGTTACAAAGATTATTTATGTCTTCAGAAACTTCTAAGATTATGCGGTGGCATCATGAAGAACGCAACAAAGATGGAGTTTTACGACATCCTGCAGATTCTGAAGCTTGGAAAAGTTTCGATAATAAATATCCAAAATTCGCTAGAGATGCCCGTAATATTCGTCTAGGATTAGCTTCTGATGGATTTAATCCATTTGGTACAATGCGAACTGTTCATAGTACATGGCCAGTGATTATAATGCCATATAATCTCCCACCTTGGATGTGCATGAAAGAAGAGTTTTTTATTTTTTCATTACTTATTCCTGGACCAAAAGGGCCTGGCAATAACATTGATGTCTTTCTGGAACCTTTAATAGAAGAGTTAATCGAATTATGGGATGTCGGGGTAGAAACATATGATGCCTTTGCTAAGGAGACATTTAAAATGCGAGCAGCTCTCATGTGGACTATAAATGATTTTTTAGCATATGGTAATCTCTCTGGATGGTGCACTTATAGTAAATTTGCATGCCCTTCTTGTAACATAAACACTGAATCTAGAAGACTCAAACATGGAAAATAATTTGTTATATGGGCCATCGACGTTTCTTGAAGCCTGGGCACAAATATCGAAATGATACAAAGTCGTTTGATGGGACTAAAGAATCAAGACCTGCACCTTATCCAGTATTTGGATTACTAGTTCTAAATCAAGTTAGAGATATAAAGTTCACTCTCAGTCAATCAAGTGAAGATGTAAGCGGGGTGATGAAAAACACATGGAAAAAGAGAAGTATTTTTTTCAATCTTCCTTATTGGGAGTATAACTTGGTGCATCATAATCTTGATGTGATGCACATAGAAAAGAATGTATGTGATAACTTAATTTATACATTATTGGGTCTTGGTAAAAAGTCAAAAGATAACGTAGAAGCTCGATTGCACTTGAAGGAGATGAAAATAAGACCAAGCCTATGGCCTCAAACTCGAGCTAGTGGGAGTACATACCTTCCTGCTACTTTTTTCACAATGTCTCCAACAGAAAAAGAGTTATTTTATGAAGTACTGCAAAACGCCAAGTTTCCACATGGCCATGCGTCTAATATCTCACGTTGCATTCGCAAACGAAAAATATCGGGGCTAAAATCTCATGATTGTCATGTTATAATGCAAGAACTTCTTCCTCTTGCATTGCGAAGGTCAACAGATAAAAGAGTCAGTTCTGTTTTAATTGAACTATGCACATTTTTTCGGGTTCTTTGTAGCAAAGTGCTTAAAATAGAAGAGTTAGAGTTACTTGAAGAAAAAATTGCAGTAACATTGTCTAATATGGAAAAACTCTTCCTCCCGTCATTCTTTACTATTATGGTACACTTGGTCATTCACTTGGCAACTGAGGCTAAACTTGCGGGGCCAGCATTATCGTTGGATGTACCCAATTGAGAGGTATGAAGAATATCATTAAATTATTATTGTATATCTTAAGTTTTTATTAACTATAAAAATATTAGATTAATAAATTAATTTATTCTACAGATACTTGTGTACTTTAAAATCATATGTTCGTAATCGTGCAAACCCAGAAGGTTCAATAGCAGAAGCATATATCGCAAATAAGTGCATGACATTTTGCTCGCGATATTTGGAGGGTGGAGATTTACGGTCTTATTGGTAAAAACAAAAGTGATGTTGAGATTGAGCATGAGACTAATAGAGAAGGATGTCTTTTCCCTACTGTTGGGGAGCCATATGGTCAAGTAGATGTATTTGAGTTGGATGAGAAAACATGGTTGCAAGCACATCGACATGTGCTTTTCAATTGTGAATCAGATGTGGTTGAGAATTACAAAAAGTAAGTGGTAATCTATTATTAATTAAATATTTATATATTACCTTATTTGATAGCAAAATTAATATATGTGACTTACATAAATAGGGAACATATTGCTGAAATCAAGAGATTACATCGTAAGCGTCGTCTTATACAACATCAACTCGATCGGTTGCATTTTGATACATTTCATGAGTGGTTCAAGGAAAAAGTGAGTAGCTGGATTAAGTCATTAGCAATTTTAAATTATTGTGCATGTACTTATATCAATATTAATAGTTGTGTATTTCTATTTGTCTATTTGACTAGGTGAATGAGTTGGATATCCAATAAAATATATCAAAGGATGTTAAGGTCCTTACGAAAGGGCCAAGTCGCATTGCAAGAAGATTCAAGGCGTTCAATGTAATTAATGGATATCGATTTCGAACGAAACAAAGTGAAGAGTTCATGGTGACACAAAATAGTGGTGTTATGGTCGTTTCAAAAATTGAAAGTTATGCAAGTACTGTCACGACCCTAACCTCGGTCGTGATGACGCCTAACACACTGCTAGGCAAGCCTGACCAACTAACAACCTCGTCCCATTTCTTATACAATTCATTATTAGCTAACACAGTTAAATTGCCAATTTATCATAATAAAAGTTTAGGACAACGAGTCAAATATGCGGAAATTCAGATGATAATACCACTACATAACCCATATAGATCTGGTGTCACAAGTTTCGAGCCTCTAGTACAAGTTTAATAGCCTAATACATAATCAGTTTAGGAAATGCGGATAAAACGAAAGGATAGAAAGGAGAGATCCGGGTTGCGGACGCCGTGCAGCTACCTCGATGCTTTCGGATATGAACTGATCGACTAAATATCCTCACTCAGCCTCTGGAACACCTGGATCTGCACGCAAGGTGCAAGGTGTAATGTGAGTACTCCGACCCAGTGAGTAATAAGCATAAATAATGACTGAGAATAAGAAATCACGGAAATCATAGAGTAATCTATAATGCGGCAGTTTAAACAAGTAATATGAAAGCAATAAACTAATGGAAATGAAATATGGAGATGCTACAACAAATAAGCAGTTAAGTGACATACATATAACGAAAATCAACACATAGAACAGTACCCTATAGTACCCGTTGCGGCGTGCAGCTCGATCCGTATATTTATCGTCGCTAGCGCTCACTAGGGGTGTGCAGACTCCGGGAGCGCAATATCAAGCCATCTCGTGGCATCAACTAGGCCCTCGGCCTCATATCAATATCAACATAATACTGCTGCGGTGCGCAGCCCGATCCCATAGTATCCTCACATCTGGCCCTTGGCCATACTCAGTCCAAAAATCATATAAGCCTCTCGGGCATTTAGTAAAACAGTAGTTCTCAGTCCAAAACATCATTTAATATATCTTCTTAGTTTCAAAAACCGAGTAAAAGTGGCTGAGTTATAAAACAGTGGAAAACGGTACGACTGAGTTCAAGTAGTAAGTCTAAACAGTGAGGAAATAGTGATAAAATTCCCCGGAGGGTTCAAATAGTTGGCACGAAGCCCAAATATGGCAATCAATCCAAATAATGAGGATAACAAATAAGCTTTAATCAAATACGCGGTAAAAACGTCACTCAAGACGGACCAAGTCAAAATTCCCAATAGTAAACGACCCCACTCTCATTATCAAGCGCTTGTCTCACCTCAATATAGCACTACGATGTGTAAATTCGGGGTTTTAAACCTTGAGGACATCATTTGCATTCATTACTCACCTCGAACCGGCTAAAGCTCTAGCTCACTATGACCTTGCCTCTCAAATTAGCCTCCTCGCGCGTCGAATCTGACCAAAACTAGAACGAATACGTCATAATATGTTAAGGGAACAAAGCCCAAGCGAAAACAATCGAAAAATGTCAAAAATCTCAAAATTGGCAAAACCCGAGCTCCGGGACCACTACTCGAAACTCAAAAAATTTCACATCATTAGATTCCTTATCTCCCGACGAGTTCATACATATCAAAAACACCAGAATCGGAGTTCAATTGACCCCTCAAATCCTTAATTTAAGCCCTCTTAAACTCAAGCCCTAAACCTCCATTTTTAGTCCATTAATTCCTTAAATTTCAGTCCTAATTCATGAAATACCACCATAGAAGTGTGTTTTAAGTCCAAAATCCTTACCTTATCGAAGTTCCCTTGAAATCTCTCTTCAAAGTTGCCCAAAAACTCTAAGTCCGAAGTTAAAAATGGTTAAACCCTTTAAAAATCGCGAAGAAGAGGCATATATACATTCTGCCCAGGGGTTTTCGCATCTGCGACCCCTTTACTGCACCTGCGGTACCGCATTTGCAGTCCAATCAGCCGCTTCTGCGGTTTCTCATTAAAATTCCAAAAGTCGCTTCTGCGACTGGACTTCCGCATCTTCGGCTTCGCAGATGCGGCCACTTCGACCGCTTCTGCGGAAACTGTTCCCCAACCCAAACTTCGCATCTGCGGCTTTTCCCCTTGCATGTGCGGCACTGCACCTGCGGTTCCCAAGCCGCAGGTGCGGAAACACTAGAAGCAGCACACTTTCTGCAATCATTCAAGTTCAAATCTTCCCGTTAACCGTCCGAAATCACCCCGAGGCCCCCGGGACCTCAACTAAAAACACAAACAAGACCCAATACCTTATTCAAACTTGTTCCAATCATCAAAACACCTCAAACAACACCAAATCTACTAAATCACATCAAATTCAAGCCTAATTTTCTAAAATCTTCCAAAATACGTTTTCGATCAAAAACCTAACCAAAACACGTCCGAATGACCTGAAATTTTGCACACACATCCCAAATGACATAATGAAGCTACTACAACTCTCGGAATTCCATTCCGACCCTCGGATCAAAATCTCACCTACCAACCGGAAATCGCCAAAATACTAACTTCGACAATTCAAGCCTAATTCTATATCGAACCTCCAAAACCAATTTCGATCACACTCCTAAGTCCTAAATCACCTCCCGGAGCTAACCGAACCATCGAAACTCACATCCGAGCCCTCTAACTCATAAGTCAACATCCAGTTGACTTTTCCAACTTAAGCCTTCTTAAAAGAGACTAAGTGTCTCATTTCTTACCAAAATCACACCAAACGCAAACCAATCAACTCGACCACATAAAACACAGATAACGAAGCATACAGAAGCAAAAATGGGGAAAATGGAGTGGTAACTTATGGCCTGGTCGTCACATCCTCCCCAACTTAAACAAACGTTCGTCCTTGAACGAGTCAAGAAACATACCTGAAGCCTCAAACAGGTGAGGATATCTGCTCCGCATCTCCGGCTCGGTCTCCCAGGTAGCCTCCTCCATGGGCCGACCTCTCCACTGTACCTTCACTGAAGTTATAACCTTTGATCTCAACTTTCGAACCTGACGACCCAAAATAGCTACTAGCTCCACATCAAAGGTCAAATCATCATCCAACTGAACCGTGCTGAAGTCCAAAACATGAGATGGGTCTCCAACATACTTCCGGAGCATAGAAACATGAAATACCGGATGCACACTCGACAAGCTAGATGGCAAAGCAAGCATATAAGCCACCTCCCCAATCCTCCTGAGTACCTCAAAAGGCCCAATGAACCGCTGACTCAACTTCCCTTTCTTTCCAAATCTCATAACACCCTTCATGGGCGAAACCTTCAGCAAGACCTTCTCACCAACCATGTAGGATACATCTCGAACCTTCCGGTCCGCATAACTCTTCTGACGTGACTGCGTTGTACGACGCCTCTCCTAAATCACCTTTACCTTCTCTAAGGCATCCTGAACCAAATCTGACCCCAATAGCCTAGACTCGCTGGGCTCGAACCAACCAACTGGAGATCTACACCGCCTCCCATACAAAGCCTCATACGGAGCCATTTGAATACTCGACTGGTAGCTATTGTTGTAGGCAAACTCTACAAGCGGTAGAAACTTATCCCATGAACCTCCAAAATCAATAACACAAGCACGCAACATGTCCTCCAATATCTGAATAGTACGCTCGGACTGCCCGTCCGTCTGAGGATGAAAAGTTGTGCTCAACTCCACCTGAGTACCCAACTCTCGTTGAACAGACTTTCAAAAGTGGGAAGTAAACTGAGTACCCCTATCTGAGATGATGGAAACTGGAACACCATGCAACCGAACAATCTCCCGGATATATATCTCTACTAACCACTCTGAAGAATAAGTAGCACACACAGGAATGAAGTGCGCGGACTTGGTCAGCCATTCCAAAATCACCCAAATAGCATCAAACTTCTTCAAAGTCCGAGGAAGTCCGACCACAAAGTCCATAGTGATCCTCTCCCACTTCCACTCGGGAATAACCATCTGCTGAAGCAAGCCACCCGGTCACTGATGCTTATATTTCACCTGCTGACAATTGAGACATCGAGCTACAAATCCCACAATAGATTTCTTCATTCTTCTCCACCAATAGTGCTATCTCAAATCCTGATACATCTTCGCGGCACCCGGATGAATGGAATACCGCAAGCTCTGGGCCTCCTCCAGAATCAACTCTCTAAGCCCATCCACATTGGGCACACAAATCCATCCCTGCGTCCTCAACACACCACCATCACTGATGGTCGCATCTCTAGCATCATCATGTTGAACTCTGTCCTTAAGGACAAGCAAATGCGGATCATCATACTGGTGTTCTTTGATGCGATCATATAAGGAAGACCGAGAAACCACACAAGCTAACACCCGACTAGGCTTCGAAATATCCAACCTCACGAACCGATTGGCCAAGACCTGAACATCAACTGCAAGGGGTTTCTCCCCAACTGGAATATACGCCAAACTTCCCATACTCACTGCCTTTCGGCTCAAAGTATCGGCCACTACATTGGCCTTTCCCATATGATATAGAATAGTAATATCATAATCCTTAAGCAACTCTAGCCATCTCCACTGCCTAAAATAAAGATCCTACTGCTTGAACAAATGCTGAAGACTGCGATGATCAGTGAATACCTCACAAGATACGCCATACAAGTAATGCCTCCAAATCTTCAATGCATGAACTATGGCAGCCAATTCCAAATCATAAACAGGGTAGTTCTTCTCATAGGGCTTCAACTGACGAGAAGCATAATTGATAACTCTATTCTTCTGCATCAATACACAACCAATCCCAACTCTATAATCATCACAATATACGATATATGAACCAGAAGTTAATGGCAAAACCAATACTACAACTGTGGTCAAAGCTGTCTTGAGCTTCCGAAAGCTCTCCTCACACTCGTCCGACCATACAAATGGAGTACCCTTCTGAGTCAACTTGGTCAAGGGCGATGCAATGGATAAGAATCCCTGAACAAACCGGCGATAATAGCCTACCAACCCAAGAAAGCTACGAATCTCTATGGCTGAGGACAGTCTAGGCCAACTCTGAACCGCCTCTATCTTCTTCGGATCAACCTGAATACCCTCGTTGGACACCACGTGTCCCAAGAAAGCCACTAAATTGAGCCAAAACTCACACTTGGAGAATTTTGCATAAAGTTTCTCCTCCCTCAATCTCTGCAATACAACTCGCAAATGCTCTGCATGCTCCTCCTGACTACGCGAGTACACCAGAATATCATCAATGAATACAATAACTAACGAATCCAGATAAGGTCAAAATACACTGTTCATCAAATGCATGAACGCTACTGGGGCATTGGTCAGCCTGAAACACATGACAAGAAACTCATAGTGACCATATGTAGTCCTGAAAGCAGTCTTAAGAATATCTGAATCCCTAATCTTTAACTGGTGATACCCCGAACGGAGATCAATCTTAGAGAACACCCTCGCTCCCTGAAGCTGGTCAAATAAATCGTCAATGCGAGGCAAAGGATACTTGTTCTTAATTGTTACCTTGTTCAATTGTCTATAATCAATGCACATTTTCATTGTGCCATCCTTCTTCTTCACAAACAGAACTGGCGCACCCCACGGTGACACACTAAGCCGAATGAACCCCTTATCTAGGAGTTCCTAAAGTTGTTCCTTCAATTCTTTCAACTCTGCTGGTGCCATACGATACGGTGGAATAGAAATGGGCTGAGTGCCCGGCACCAGGTCAATACCAAAATCAATATCCCTGTCCGATGGCATGCCCGGCAGGTCTGCAGGAAACACATCGGGAAAATCCCTCACAACAGGAACAGAATCAATACTAGGGGTCTCAGCTCCAACATCCCTCACAAACGCTAGATATGAAAGGCAACCCTTCCCAACTATACGATGGGCCTTCAAGAAAGAGATCACTCTACTAGGAGCATAATCAGTCACGCCACGCCACTCGATCTGCGATACACCCGGCATAGCCAAAGTGACTGTCTTAGCATAATAGTCTAGAATAGCATGACATAGAGATAACCAATCCATGCCTAAAATAATATCAAAGTCCACCATTCTCAATAGCAATAGATCAACTCGGGTCTCCAAACCCCCAATAGTCACAACACATGACTGGTACATACGGTCCACAACAACAGTATTGCCCACCGGGGTAGACACATGAATAGGTAAAGCAAGAAACTCCCGGGGCGTACCCAAATAATGAGAAAAATATGAGGACACATAAGAATAGGTGGAACCGGGATCAAATAATACAGAGGCATCTCTGTGGCAGATTGAAACAATACTTGTAATGACAGCATCTGAAGCAATAGCATCTGTCTTGCCTGGAATAGCATAGAAATGAACTTGGCCACCACCTGATTGACCTTCCCCTCTGGGGCGACCCCTGGTTGCCTGACCTCCACCCCTAGCTGGCTGGGCGGGTGGTGAAGTAATTGGAGCAGAAGTCGAGGGCTGACCCCTCTGCTGAGACTGACCATCACGAAGTCGAGGGCACTGCCTCCTAATATATCCAAACTCTTCGCACTCATAAAAACTACCCGGTGCTAGAGATGGGGACTGAAGGGAACCCCTCGCACCAGAGTGACTAGCAGATGCACTCGGCGCAGAAAAATCCTGAGCTGATGGGGCACAAGATTAACTCTGAGCTGGGAGGGCACTGAATGAAGGTTGGCCCTGCTGAGACCCATGATGACCATGACCTGAAGATGACCCACAATACTTAAAATGACCTCTACCATGCTGGAACTGGCCCCTCGAAAGAACACCACTGTAAGTGCCCGATCCTCGAGGCCTCTTGGCCTCCCTCTCCTCTCGTTCCCGATCGCGAACCGTCTCAATCTCACGAGCGATATCAACCACCTCCTCGAACGTAGTACCCAATACTCTCTCTCTAGTCATCAGAATACATAGATGGTAGTTAAGGCCATCCACAAATCTCCTGATCCTCTCACAATCTGATGGAATCATCCAAATGGCATGACGAGCCAACTCAGAAAACCTCATCTCATACTGGGTAACAGTCATATTCCCCTGTGACAACCACTCAAACTGCCTACGTAGCTCCTATCTGTAGGACTGCGGTACATACTTCTACAAGAAAAGAGCGGAGAACTACTGCTAAGAAAAAAGTGCTGCACCGACAGGCCTACGCCTCTCAAAATCCTCCCACCAAGTAAAGGCAGCTCCCGAGAACTGAAAGGTGGTAAATGCCACACCACTAGACTCAAAAATCCCTACTGTACGGAGCATTCGCTGACACTTGTCAAGAAAACCCTGGGCATCCTCACCCTCAGCGCCACTGAACGACGGAGGCTGGAGCCTACCAAACCTCTCAAGACGACACTGCTCATCATCCGGCATAGCTGGTACTATGAACTCCTAAACTAGCGCAACCGGCTGAGCTGGAGGTGCCCCCGGCGTCTGTAGTCCCTGCACTACCTACTCAGGTGTGCGAGCAGCGGAGGTCTGATTGCCTCCCCCAGACTGTGAAGTAGCTGCTACGGTAGTGGATGAAACTGCCTGAGCCAGGCCAGTGCAAACCGATAAAATCTGTGCCAAGGCCTCCTGAAGACCCGGAATCACGATGGGCACAGTTAGTGCCTGAACTAGTGCTGCTGGAGCCTGATCCAAAGCTGGGGTAGCTGGTGGATCAACAAGTGCTTCCCTCGCTACTCTGCATCTACCACGTCCACGACCACATCCACGGCCTCTGGTGGCCCCAGTGGGTGGCACTGGTGGTCGTCCACCTCATCCGGTAGCTCGCGTCCTCACCATCTGTGAGAGAATAGAATGACAGAAGTTTAGTTCTCGAATCAACAAAGTCGCACGATAGAATTTCAAGGATGTGAAGTTTTTCCTAAAGGTCCTGTAGCCTCTCGAGGATAAATACAGACGTCTCCGTACCGATCCGCAAGACTCTACTAAACCGGCTCATGACTTGCGAGACCTATGTAACCTAGGCTCTGATACCAACTTGTCACGACCCCAACCTCGGCCGTGATGGTGCCCAACACACTGCTAGGCAAGCTTGACTAACTAACAACCTCGACCCATTTCTTATACAAATCATTATTAGCTAACACAGTTAAATTGCCAATTTATCATAATAAAAGTTTAGGACAACGAGTCAAATATGTAGAAATTCAGATGATAATACCACTACATAACCCATACAAATCTGGTGTCACAAGTCTCGAGCCTCTAGCATAAGTTTAACAGCCTAATACATAATCAGTTTAGGAAATACGGAAAAAACGAAAGGATAGAAAGGAGAGATCCGGGCTGCGGACGCCGTGCAGCTACCTCGATGCTCCCGGATATGAACTGATTGACTGAATATCCTCACTCAGCCTCTGGAACACCTGGATCTGCACGCAGGGTGCAGGGAGTAATGTGAGTACTCCGACCCAGTGAGTAATAAGCATAAATAATGACTGAGAATAAGAAATCACGGAAATCACAGAGTAATATATAATGCGGCAATTTAAACAAGTAATATGAAAGAAATAAACCAATGGAAACTAAATATGGAGATGCTACAACAAATAAGCAGTTAAGTGACAGACATATAACGAAAATCAACACATAGAAAGGTACCCTATAGTACCCGTTGTGGCGTGCAGCCCGATCCGTATATTTATCGTCGACGGCGCTCACTAAGGGTGTGTAGACTTCGAGAGCGCAATATCAAGCCATCTCGTGGCATCAACTAGGCCCTCGGCCTCATATCAATATCAACATAATATTGCTGTAGCGCGTAGCCCGATCCCATAGTATCCTCACATCTGGCCTTTGGCCATACTCAGTCCAAAAATCATATAAGCCTCTCGGGCATTTAGTAAAATAGTAGTTCTCAGCCCAAAACATCATTTAATATATCTTTTTAGTTTCAAAAATCGAGTAAAAGTGGTTGAGTTGTAAAACAGTGGAAAACGGTACGACTGAGTTCAAGTAGTAAGTCTAAACAGTGAGAAAATAGTGATAAAACTCCCCGGAGGGTTCAAATAGATGGCACAAAGCCCAAATATGGCAATCAATCCAAATAATGAGGATAACAAATATGCTTTAATCAAATACGCGATAAAAGCGTCACTCATGACGGACCAAGTCAAAATCCCCAATAGTAAATGACCCCACGCTCATCATCAAGCGCGTGTCTCACCTCAATATAGCACTGAGATAAACAAATCCGGGGTTTCAAACCCTCAGGACATTATTTACATTCATTACTCACCTCAAACCGGCTAAAGTTCTAGCTCACTATGCCCTTGCCTCTCAAATCGACCTCCTCGTGCGTTGAATCTGACCAAAACCAGAACGAATACGTCACAATATGCTAAAGGAACAAAGCCCAAGCGAAAACAATCAAAAAATGTCAAAAATCTCGAAATTGGCAAAACCCGAGCCCCGGGCCCACTTCTCGAAACTCAGAATTTTCACATCATTAGATTCTTTATCTCCCCACGAGGTCATACATATCAAAAACACCAGAATCGGAGTTCAATTGGCCCCTCAAATCCTTAATTTAAGCTCTCTTAAACTCAAGCCCTAAACCTCCATTTTTAGTCCATTAATTCCTTAAATTTCAGTCCTAATTCATGAAATACCACCATAGAAGTGTGTTTTAAGTCCAAAATCCTTTCCTTATTGAAGTTCCCTTGAAATCTCTCTTCAAAGTCGCCCAAAAACTCTAAGTCCGAAGTTAAAAATGGTTAAACCCTTTAAAAATCGCGAAGAAGAGACATATATATATTCTGCCCAGGGGTTTTCGCATCTGCGACCCCTTTACTGCACCTGCGGTACCGCATTTGCGGTCCAACCAACCACTGCTACGGTTTCTCATTAAAATTCCAAAAGTCACTTCTGCGACTGGACTTCCGCATCTGCGGCTTTGCATATGCGGCCACGTCGACCGCTTCTGCGGAAACTGCTCCCCAGCCCAAACTTCGCATCTGCGGCTTTTCCCCTCGCACGTGCGGCACCGCATCTGCGGTTCCCAAGCCGCAAGTGCGAAAACACCAGAAGCAACACACTTTCTTCAATCATTCAAGTTCAAATCTTCTCGTTAACCATCCGAATCACCCCGAGGCCCCCGGGACCTCAACCAAAAACACAAACAAGACCCAATACCTTATTCAAACTTGTTCCGATCATCAAAACACCTCAAACAACACCAAATCTACTAAATCACATCGAATTCAAGCCTAATTTTCTAAAATCTTCCGAAATACATTTTCGATTAAAAACCCAACCAAAACACGTCCGAATGACCTGAAATTTTGCACACACATCCCAAATGACATAACGAAGCTATTGAAACTCTCGGAATTCTATTCCGACCCTCGGATCAAAATCTCACCTACCAACCGGAAATCGCCAAAATACTAACTTCGCCAATTCAAGCCTAATTCTACACCGGACCTCCAAAACCAATTTTGATCACACTCCTAAGTCACAAATCACCCTCCGAAGCTAACCAAACCATCAGAACTCACATCCGAGCCCTCTAACACATAAATCAATATCCGGTTGACTTTTCCAACTTAAGCCTTCTTAAAAGAGACTAAGTGTCTCATTTCTTACCAAAATCACACCAAATGCAAACCAATCAACTCGACCACATAAAATACGGATAATGAAGTATAAAGAAGCAGAAATGGATAAAAAGGAGCGGTAACTCATGAGACGACTAGCCGGGTCGTCACAAGTACAAGTGACAAAGCTCCAAAATCTGTAAATATCAACTATTATGGCAGATTAAATGATATTGTGGAGTTAAACTACTATGATGAATTTAAGGTTGTCTTGTTTAAGTGCGATTTGGCTGATGTAACCAAAGGTATAGGAGTTAAGGAGGATGACTTAGGTTTTACACTAGTAAACTTCTCACACCTAATAGACTCTGGCGACCGAGAAAGTCATGAGCCTTTTGTCTTTGCAGAACAAGCTCAACAAGTAATATTTGTACAAGATCCTAAGGATCATAAATGGTTTGTCCCTAGGTTAATAAACCTCGAGATATTTTTTATATGGGAGAGGAAAATAGTATGCAGTTTGAATCATCAATGCAGAGCGATGCCACTGGCTCGACGCTCTTAGAAAATACTATTGATTCAGAATATTAATGTCATGATTGGGTAAGAAGCGGTGTCGATGGGATAGTAATTGATATGAATATACATTCTCGAAATTCTCCAAATGAAGGTGAAGCTCATGTTGATGGAGGAAATGACATTGAAAATGAAAGTGATCGAGAATAAGATAGATGGTAGTTATTAAATATTTTTTGTTGGTGTTATTAGAGTACTTTTAGGTATTTGATATTTGTTTCCAGTGAATTGAATACAATATTTTTTTTATTTTTAATTTAAGTCACATTCCACAGAACATGCGTGTTAGTAAGCTATGGATTATCTATTCTTCTATTGGTGGATTAACCAATATTTTTGTGAGTTTTCTATGCTTATTGTTACTTGTTTTGCTGCTATAGCTCTTGGATTATGAGATGCTAAGGTGTTTCTACCACTGGATAATAATATATATTTTCTGGTGCACCAATACCTCTTAACTCGAGGACTATCTTTGCATTAAGGCTTTGTTTTTGTATATTTTTTGTACACAAATCGCGGTTTATATATTTTTTAATAGCTTGAGATGTGGATCATGCTTATGTGCCGGTAGATCCATTGGAGTTAATCTGGTACTAGTACAACTGAATGTAGTTAGTTAACTACTTCAATTTGGCGAAGGAACTATACGGACCAGAGGTGGCAAAAGTTTGGTAATTGAACAACATGATTATGAAAGTGTACGACCTTATATTGGGCAATTGATGGATGGTCAGAACCACTCTCATACCCAATCACATGATAATCAATCTACTGAACTGTATAGTTCTTCTAGCAATGAAGTTCAAGAGAATGAAGAATCAGGTAACACTTGTTACTAAATCTTCCAGTTTCTTAATACAAAGATTATTACTCTTTGCTTTATCATTACAAGTTTGTTATAAACTCAATGAAGTTAGTCAATGCAGCTCCTTTTAGTTTGCAATTTTTTAAGAGAAATTGAAATAGAAATGCCATTTCAAGGGTATAATATTTAGGTATGAAAATGGATATTCTGTATATGAATTTTATGACATTCAATTTTTTTTTTAATGTTAGTCAATTCAGAAGCTAGGAAGGTTTGTGGTCCTACACTATTAAAAGATATTTGGAAATTACCTCCAGGGAAGAAAATTGCTGTGCAATTTAATAATCGTAATCAAGCATCGAAAAAGAGGGTCGAAAGCTTGCTAGCTTTCTAGGCATTATCGCAAGAACTCCAGATCTAACACCTCTACACATAGATGATTGGCGAAGTTTTGATAAAGAAGAAAAGAAGAAATTGCTAGAGTTTGTAAGGGTATGGAGTTGTTGTTATTATTATTATTATTATTATTATTATCATTATTATTATTATTATTATTATTATTCTTGTTGTTGTTGTTGTTGTTATAGTTATTATTGCTATTATTATTGTTGTTGTTGTTGTTGTTATTCTTGTAAAAATATGTTATTGCTAAATGTTTTTTTTGGTTTTAGAAAAAGTTCTCTATCCCAACACATGGAGAAGCATATGTCTTAAAGTCAATTGGAAAAAAATGAAAAGATTACAAATCCGATTTAAAAAGTGAATATTTGGAAAAATATAAAACCAAAGATGCTTTGCTGAAGAATAGACCAGCAAGTCGCATACCAAGGGATCAATGGACTGGTCTTGTTTCTTATTGGCTTTCTGATAAAGCTAAGGTATAAACTTTAAAATCTTAAAAACGCACAATTAGTTGCTTATTATTATAGTTTTTTGATTAGTTTCATTAGTTGCTAATTGTTATATTGTTTTGATTATTTTATGTTGCAATGACAGAGGCGTACCCAAGCAAATAGAAATAATAGGGCCAAACAAAATATGCCTCACACAGGAGGATCCAAAAGTATTGACACCTTAATGGATGAGCAGGTACAAGTATAATTACAAAATAAAATATTTTAAAACTCTTTTATCATACAGATTTGACATCAAATTTATTGTAATAGGCCAAGAATTGTATAGAGCCTACACGAGCAAAAATATTTATACTAACACACAAAAAAACGTAAGGATGGTAGACTATTGGATGAGGAGTCTGCAAAGGCAGTTGTAAGATTTCTTCTTTTTCTTCCTTATAAAAAAAGATTTCTTCTCTTTCTTTTATATCTTGAACTAGGAAATAGATTAAAAAAGGAAAACTTAAAGAATAACTGAATTGAAAATTGAATTTTTGGTGTATTAAATTTATATGTATTGTTAACTATGGTATGCCCTTAATTAATCAGGACATGATGAACGAAAGGTTGAGGGATACTGACGGATCAAATGACCAGCCTCCCCGCAGTGTTGCTTGGGAAGGAGATGTGTATTCCCAAGTGCTTGAAAATGATAAAAGTGGGTATGTTCGTGGTTTAGGACTTGGTCCAACTCCTTCTATGTTGTGGGGCAGTAGATCTTCCTTAGGAAATATTGTTATAGAGGATTCGTCTGATGAGGTTGTACAAAAACTAAAGCACGAGATAACAGAGTTAAAAGAGTTAAATGAAAAACAAAATGAAGAAATGAGTTTTATAAGACAAGAACTATCATGGATGCGGCAAGTCATGAGAAAAATTGCTCCAAATGAGTTACCTATGCCTCAGAATATCAATGGAGTCTCAACTGGACAGGCAACTCAATTTCAAAAGTTTTAGGCGTATATAGGCTAAGAAATGCTTGTTCCGGTTAGTAGCTATATATAGACTTAAGAGTTATGAGGAAAGTTTCACTTCTTGTAACTTTCAAGGTTTGTTATAAAATATGTGTGTGGGTATGTATTTGGTAGTTTTCTTTTTCTTGTTTGTTCACTGTTACAAATACTGTTACTTCTTGTACTCTGTAAACTTTAGTGCGTACTAAATATACATACAACTAAAATAATTTTACGTCTAAATATTTATCAGGTCGTTGATACCAACCATGACCATGAGCAAATACCAGAATCACCCAATATGCATAATATAGCTGGAAATACTCCGTCGTCTCGTGTATTTTCTATGCTTTCACATAAACTCTTTTTTGTTCTATTCATTTTTTCTTTCTATAAGTGAAAATCATTATGTAAGAAATATATTAATGCAAACCTTAATGGACTGTAATATAGGATTATTAGTTTGTTGCCCTTGATGTATGCTTAGTTTTAGCCAATAATTTAAATTTCTAGAGTATGTCTAGCAGCAACTAGTTTTTGGATCAAGGAACAAGAGAATATTTTTACCAATATTGTTTGGCTTTTGCTTAATCTAGCCTGTGGAAAATAATTCCCTCAATACTCAATCCCTTTTGTCCTTCATATCACCCAACAAAGAAATTTCAGTTTCTACTTTGTCACTCTTGCAGAGAGCGTCGATCAAAGTATTATATATGACAGTGTTTGGTGGCACATTTGTAGAAGAACACATATTCTGGAATATTTTCATAGCTTCATCAACATTTCCACCTAAACAATATGCATTAGTGCTCCATATGTAACAACATTAGGAAAATAACCATCATCAATCATCCTCTTCATAACTCTATGGGCAATTGCAAATTGCTCCTTCTGGCTGAAATATGATATCAAAGTGTTGTAGGTGTAGCGATCAGGTTTCTCATGCTTGCACATTCCACCAAGCAAAGTATTCAGAGAAATCACACTTGGCACTAACCCGCCCTTTTTCATCTGGTCAAAAAGCTCGTATGACCTTCTCAATCTCGCCTGCTTTGCAGAAACCATCTATCAAGCAATAGGTAACAGTATTAAGTTCATATCCGCTCTCCAGCCTCATCTTTTTCTTCAACTTAAACCCTTCTTCTTGCCTCCCTACTTTAGAAAGCCCACCAATCAATGTATTGTAGAGAACAAGGTCTGGCTTAACAAGAATGCCATCACTTTCACTGCCTCCCATCACTTTCACTGCATCATCGACCTTGTAACTTTTGCATAAATGATTGTTGAGAATCCCAAATGTCACAACATCTGGTTTACATGTATATATTACTTTGCCTCGCTATTTGTCCAGAATTGGTGTACATGTATATATTCCTTTGCCTCGCTATTTGTCCAGAATTGGTGTACATGTATGTGCTTGTACGAGTTATTGTATTTTAGATAGGACTATCATCTAAATAATAGAAATAACAAATGAGTAAAAGGAGATTCATTTTTCACATTACTTATTTTGTTATTTCAGGTTAAACAGTACGATGTGAAAGATTTTAGTACGAGGAAGATTTGCAGAATTGTTTGAGGGCTTCTACTCTTTTGTTATTATGAATATTATATAGAATTAGCGATAATAACATTGGTTATTTTGTTTGAACAATGCAATTTATCTTACATGTCGTTGATATATTAGTAAGAATTAATACTTTCTTTTGTTTTTCTTGATTGAATGAAATATATTATGTTTTTATGAGTTAAGTAGCGTATTTTATTAGCATTTTTGCAGTTTAAAGATAGTTTGATTTTTTATTTACCGCTAAAAGGGTATTTTTAATCGAGAACTAATTTGATTTAGCATTTGTTATAGTTGCAGCTACACAATTGCCATTATAGCCTATGACTTTTAGTGGAAATTTAATTCAATTTAATGTGACTTTTCGCGGCAATATAGTTTGATTTACTGACCAAAATATTAGACATTAAAGTGCAAATTAAGCCTACTATGGAATAGATTTTGTAGCCATTGAATTGCCACTAAATATTTGACATTAAAGCATTCTACTTTTAGCGGCAATATAATTAGATATATCGTCCAAAGAGAATGACCATTGAAGCACAATATAAGCCTATTATGAAATGGATTTAGCAGCCATTTAATTGCCGTTAAACTGTAGCCGTTAAAGCCCGGGACCTTTAGCGGCAATAAAACCTAGATTTACCGACACTTCATCGGATGGCCGCTAAAGGCTTTAGCGACGCCAGCAACCACGGCTAAAAATGAATAGCCGGTAAATCATTTAGCGGCAATATCTATTGCCGCTAAAAGGTTTTTTTGCCGCTAAAGACCATTTTTGTTGTAGTGTCATTAAAAGAAGTGATTTGTTAATGAAGTAAGTTGTTAAGGATTGGCTTGCCTAGCTCACATTAGTAGGCATCATCACGACTCCCGAGGGTGAAAATTCCGGGTCGTGACAAGTTGGTATCAGAGCCCTAGGTTACATAGGTCTCACAACTCACGGACAAGCTCAGTAGAGTCCGAGGGATCGGTACGGAGACGTCTGTATTTGTCCCCCAGAGGCTATAGAGTTAGGAAAATCTCACATTTGTTCTTTCTTGTCGTGCGGATTTGTTCCTCAAATGCTAATTGGATTTCTACTCTATTCTCTCACAGATGGCGAGAAGACGCACTTCCTCATCTACCGCTCAGTAGCCCGAGCCCCCAGCATCAGCTCCTACTAGGGGCAGAGGCCGAGGCTGTGCTAGAGGCTGAGGTAAGGGCAGAGTTTAGCCCCGACCAGCAGCACCAGTGGCGGAGCCTCAGGTTGATTTTGAGGAGGAGGTTCTGGCCCCAGCAATTCCGGTGGGCCCAGCTCAAGTCCCAGAGAGGTTTATTGCTACCCCAGTTCTTCAGGATGCTTTGGTCCAATTGGTAGGCCTCATGGAGAGTGTCACCCGAGCAGGTTTGCTTCCTGTAGCACCAGCCACTTCTCAGGCTGGAGGAGGGGCTCAAACTCCTGCTACACGCACTCTGGAGTAGGTAGCTCCTCAGATTCAAACTCCAGCAATTCAGCCAGTTGGAGCAGTTCAACCGGATGTAGTAGCTCAAACCGGTGATGGAGCGGCTATGTTTGCCGATGCTTTGTGGAGGCTGGATAGGTTCCCCAAGCTCTTCACTACTACTTTCAGCGACGCTTCTTCTGAGGATCCCCAGGATTTTCTATATAGTTATCACGAGGTTCTCAGGAACATGGGTATTGTTGAGACCAATGGGGTTGATTTTGCAACATTTCACTTGTCTGGATCCGCCAAGACTTGGTGGAGGGATTATTGCTTAGCTAGGCCAGCTGGGTCGCCATCTTTGACTTGGGAGCAGTTTACAGTATTGTTTCTGGAGAAGTTTCTCCCCGTTACTCAGAAAGAGGCCTATCGGAGGCAGTTCGAGCGCATCTAGTAGTGTTCCATGACGGTCACCCAGTATGAGACCAGGTTCATCGACTTAGCTCGCCATGCTCTTGTCATACTTCCTACCGAGAGATAGAGAGGGTGAGGAGGTTTATCGATAGTCTTATTCAGCCGATTCGTCTTCAGATGTCCAAGCAGGCCGGGAGTGAGATCACTTTTTAGGAAGCGACCAATGTGGCCCGCAGAGTTGAGATGGTTCTGTCGCAGGGAAGTGGTTAGGGGTCGGATAAGAGGCCCCGTCATTTAGGTAGATTCAGTGGTACCTCATCTGGAGGTAGAGATTCATATGGTAGAGGCCATCCTCCTAGGCCCTTTCACTTAGCTCTTCAGGCTTTCCACGGTGCTTCAGGTGGCCATGTTCCTCTGATTCAGTATTCTGATCAACAGTCCTTCAGTGCACCACCAGCACCTATCAGCACATCGCCGCTTCAGAGTTTTCAGGGTCGTCAGCCCCAGCAACCGAGGGCTTGTTTTACTTGTGGCGACACGAGGCACATTGCCAGGTATTGCCCTCGGGCTTCGAGCAGTTCTCTGCATTAAAGTTTTTGTGCTTTGGTTCAGGCACCAGATGTTTCACAGCCCGCCCAGTCAGCTAGAGGAACGGGTAGAGGTGCTAGAGGTGGAGCTCTGGCCGCCAAAGGTGGAGGCCAGCCAGCAGCAGGCCATCCCAGAGAGGTAGTTCAGGGTGGTGGGGCCCAGCCCTGATGTTATGCTCTCCCAGCCAAGCCCGAGGCTGAGGCTTCAGATGCAGTTATTACAGGTATGGTTCTGGTTTGTGATAGAGATGGTTCAGTGTTATTTGATCCAAGGTCTACATACTCGTATGTGTCATCTTATTTTTCACCGTATCTGGTCATGCCTAGTGATTTGTTGAGTATTCCTATTTATGTGTCTACACCGGTGGGTGATTCTATTGTGGTAGATTGAGTCCATCGCTCTTGTGTAGTTGTGATTGGGGGTCTTGAGACTCGTGTGGATTTATTGCTTCTAGACATGGTCGATTTTGATGTCATATTGGGGATGGACTGGCTATCACCTTACCACGCTATCTTGGACTATCATGCCAAGACTATGTACTTAGCTTTATTGGGTATGCCTCATTTAGAGTGGAGAGGGACTCCTGGTCATTCTACCCGTAGCATCATTTCTTATGTGAAGGCTCGACGTATGGTCGAGAAGGGGTGCTTGGCCTATTTAGCTTATGTTCATGATTCTAGTGCGGAGGATTTCTCTGTTGATTCTGTGGCCGTAGTTCGTGAGTTTCCTGAGGTATTCCTTTCAGACCTGCCGGGTATGCCGCCCAACAAGGATATTGACTTTTGCATTGATTTGGCTCCGGGCACTCAGCCCATTTCTATTCCGCCGTATCGTATGGCCCTGCCTGAGTTGAAAGAGTTGAAGGAGCAGTTGCAGGATTTGCTTGAGAAGGGTTTCATTATACCTAGTATTTCGCCTTGGGGTACGCCGGTGTTGTTTGTTAAGAAAAAGGATGGTTCGATGAGAATGTGCATTGATTATCGGCAATTGAACAAGGTCACTATCAAGATAAGTATCCACTGCCAAGGATTGATGATTTGTTCGATCAGCTTCAGGGTGCCAAGGTATTTTCAAAGATCAACTTGAGATCTGGCTACCATCAGTTGAGGATTAGGTCATCCGATGTACCTAAGACAGCTTTCCGCATTCGATACGAGCATAAGTTCTTGGTCATGTCATTTGGGTTGACAAATGCCCCAGCGGCTTTTAGGGATTTGATGAACCGAGTGTTCAGGCCTTATTTGGACTCATTCGTAATAGTCTTCATTAATGATATTTTGATATATTCCCACAGCCAGGAGGAGCACGAGCAGCATCTCAAAGTGGTTCTTCAGACTCTGAAGGATAGTCAATTATATGTTAAGTTCTCGAAGTGTGAGTTCTGGCTGAGTTCAGTTGCGTTTCTGGGTCATATTGTATCAGCAGAAGGTATTCAGGTTGATCTGAAGAAGATTGAGGCAGTCAAGAACTCGCCTAGACCAACATCAGCTACAGAGATTCAGAGTTTCTTGGGATTGGCAGGCTACAATCGTTGGTTTGTGGAGGGGTTCTCATCTATTGCAGCCCCGATGACCAGGTTGACCCAGAAGGGTGCCCAGTTCAGATGGTCGGACGAGTGTGAGGCAAGCTTTCAGAAGCTCAAGAAAACTCTGACTACCGCACCGATGTTGGTTTTGCCCACATGTTCAGGGCCTTACACAGTTTATTGCAATGCTTCCCTTATTGGGCTTGGTGCAGTGTTGATGCAGGATGGCAAGGTCATTGCATATGCTTCAAGGCAGTTGAAGATTCATGAGAAGAACTATCCGGTCCATGATTTAGAGTTGGCATCCATTATTCACGCATTGAATATTTGGAGGCATTATCTGTATGGCATGACATGTGAGGTATTGACTGATCACAAGAGTCTTCAGTATTTGTTCAAGCAAAAGGAGTTGAATTTGAAGCAAAGGAGATGGTTGGAGTTGTTGAAGGATTATGATATCACCATCTTATATCACCCAAGAAATGCCAATATGGTGGCTGATGCTCTGAGTAGAAAGTCAGCCAGCATGGGCAGTCTTGCTTATATTCCATCGGTAAGAGGCCGTTTGCATTGTATGTTCAGGCTTTGGCCAATCTATTTGTGAGATTGGATATCTCTGAGCCTAGCCAAGTATTATCTTGTATGGTCGCTCGTTCTTCATTATTGGAGCGTATCCGTGATCGACAGTTTGATAATCCCCATTTGTGTGTCCTTAGAGACACGGTGCAGCGTGGAGGTGCAGCGTGGAGGTGCCAAGCAGGTTACCTTAGGTGATGATAGAGTTTTGAGACTGGAGGGGCGAGTTTGTGTTCCTAATGTGGATGGGCTTCGAGAGTTGATTTTAGAGGAGGACCATAGTTCCCGGTACTCTATTCATCCAGGCACTACGAAGATGTATCAGGATTTGCGGCAGCATTATTGGTGGCGTAGAACGAAGAAGGATATTGTTGTATATGTGGATCGATGTCTAAATTGTCAGGAGGTTAAGTACGAGCATCAGAGGCCTGATGGATTGTTTCAGAGGATTGAGCTTCCCGAGTGGAAGTGGGAGCAGATTACTATGGACTTTGTTACTGGACTTCCACTGACTCGGAAGAAGTTTGACGTAGTTTGGGTCATTGTTGATAGACTGACCAAGTCATCGCATTTTATTCCTGTGGCAGTCTCCTATTCATCCGAGAGGTTAGCTGAGATTTATATCTGGGAGATTGTTCGTCTTTATGGTGTGCCCGTATCTATCATTTCGGACCGAGGTACGCAGTTTACCTCGCATTTCGGGAGAGCAGTTCATCGAGAGTTGGGAACCCAGGTTGAGTTGAGTACAACATTTCATCCTCAAACGGACGGGCAGTCCAAGCGGACTATTCAGATTTTGGAGGATATGCTCCGAGCTTGTGTCATCGATTTTGGAGGTTCGTGGGATCAGTTTTTGCCTTTAGTAGAGTTTGCCTACAACAACAGCTACCAGTCGAGCATCTAGATGGCTCCTTATGAGGCTTTATACGTTAGGCGGTGTCGATCTCCAATTGGGTGGTTTGAGCCGGGAGAGGCTCGGTTGTTGGGTATGGATCTGGTTCAAAAGGCCTTGGACAAGGTCAGGATCATTCGGGATAGGCTTCGTACAGCTCAGTCTAGGTAGAAGAGTTATATAGACTGCAAGGTTCGAGATGTGGCTTTTATGGTTGGTGAGCGGGTATTGCTCCGAGTGTCGCCTATGAAGGGCGTGATGAGATTCGAGAAGAAGGGCAAGCTTAGCCCTAGGTTCATTGGTCTATTTGAGATTCTTGATCGAGTGGGAGAGGTGGCTTAGAGGTGGAGAATGTGATGATTCAAAGGGTCATCACTTGCTTTTAGTTGATTTTTATGTCTTCGAGGCCTTGAAAACCTCATTAGAGTCACCTCGAATTGCGTGCGCAGTCCGGGTTCGTAGCCGGAAAGCTTAAATATGAAACTCTAAGAAAAAAAATGCTAAGTTTTGATGTTAAAAGGAATAATCTTGACATCAGTCAACATTTTGGGTAAACGGACCCAGATCTGTGATTCAAAGGTCCTAGAGGGTCCGTAGGAAAATATGGGACTTGGGCATATGCCCGGAATCGAATTCCGAGGTCCCAAGCTCGAGAAATAAATTTTTAAGTGAAATTATTTTTAGAAATTGATTAAGAAAATTTGAAATGAAAACTTATTAGAAAGCAATGGTATCGGGCCCGTATTTTGGTTCCGGCGTCTGGTACAGGTCTTATATATGACTTGAGTCATTCCTGTGAAATTTGGTTAAAAACAGACGTTGTTTGACGCGATCCGGACCCTAATTGAGAAATTTGATGTTTAAAAGAGTTTTGAGAAATTTCAGTAATCTCGAGGTTTAATTCGAAGCTCGTGATGTTATTTTGGTAATTTGATTACACGAATATGTTCGTAGGATGTTTTTGAGGTTGTGTGTATACTTGGGTTGGAGTTTCGAGGGCTCGGGTGAGTTTCGAGTAGGTTCCGGGATGCCTTAGGCTTAGAAAGTCAGGTGTTGCAGGTTCAGGAAGCCACAGTCTCTGAACCCTCTAGTGCGGTCCGCGAGAAAATGCATGCGACCGCGGAGGGGCCAGCGCGGACGTGGTCGCCTTTGTGCGGTCCGCGGTGGAAGCTGTGTGGCCGCAGTCGCCTTTGTGCGGTCCGCACAGGGTGCTCAACTGCAGGACTTCAAGGAGGGGCCAGCGCGGCCCCGGTCGCCTTTATGTGGTCCGCGGTGGAGGCTGTGCGGCCTTAGTCCATTTGATACGGTCCGCACTGGGGGTCTGAGAGGGGTTTAAATAAACGGGAATTTCAGCTATTTTTTACTTTTCAAAACCCCAAAAACATAAGAGGTGATTTTTCAAACAATATTTCTTCTCCAAAACATTGGTAAGTGATTTCTAACTCATTTTCTTCACTCCTTAACATCTTTTAACATGATTTCAACTTCAAATCAAAGATTTTCATGGGAGAAATTGGGTGTTTTGGGTAGAACCTAGGTTTTTCTAAAATTGGGGATTTGGACCTCAATTTGAGGTCTGATTTTAAAACAAATTATAAATTTGGATTCGTGGGGGAATGTGTAATCAGATTTCGGTCCGGACCTCGGGTTTCGACCACGTGGACCCGGGGGTGATTTCTAACTTTTGGGTAAAACTTTAGAAAACTCACTTTTGGGTAAAACTTTAGAAAACGCATTTTCATGTATTATGGTTGATTCATTTAGCACTTATTGATGTAATTAAGTAACTTGTGACTAGATTCGAGCAGATTGGTGGTGGAATCAAGGGGTAAAGCTATAGTTGAGACTTGAATGGTGATCAAGGCATCGAGGTAAGTGTTTGGTCTAACCCTAGCTTGAGGGATTAGGAGTTGAGTCATACTTACGTCTTGCTTCTTGTTGAGTACGACATATAGGCATGGTGACGAGTATCTATACGTTGGTGTCAAGCATGACCGTGAGTCTTAAATTGAAAGTTGTTGTGTTCTTAAATGACACTTGGGTGCTTTACTTAATGATCTTCGATGATTGAGCATTTTCAATAACTGAACTGAGTACAAGTTGAGTTGAGATTGGTTATAGCTGATTCTCCCTTGTCGGGATAACTAATTTAATATTGTTGTGTTCCCTTGTTGGGAAGTTATTATATTATTTATGTTCCCTTGCCGGGATTTCTTGTGATTGTGTAATGAAATGTAAAAGGGAGCGGGTGGTTCGCCTACCACAAGATATAATGAAATGGTAACGGGTAGTATGCCTACCACAAGATATAATAAAATGGGAGCGGGTGATACGCCTACTACAAAATATAATGAAATGGGAGCGGGTGGTACGCCTACCACAAGATATAATGAAATGGGAGCGGGTGGTACGCCTACCACGAGATATAATAAAATGGGAGCGGGTGGTACACCTACCACGAGATATGATGAAATGGGAGTGGGTGGTACGCCTACCATAAGATATACTAAAATGGGAGCGGGTGGTACGCCTACCACAAGATATACTAAAATGGGAGCGGGTGGTACGCCTACCACAAGATATGAGAAATGGGATCGGGTTGCACGCCTGCAACAAGATGAAACAGAAAGTGAAAGTTGCCTTATTTCTCTTTATCCGTGTTAGAAGTTAAATTGTTGTTTCCTTACTATTCTTTGATATTCTGTTTTATCTGCTACCTCCTGAGCATGTTTCCCCTTTCCTTGCTTTGATTGCTTATTACCTGTTTACTTTTCCGCCATATAGTATATAACTGCACAGGTTTATCTGGAGTCTGGTCCTAGCCTCGTCACTACCTCGCCAAGGTTAGGCCAGACATTTACCAGCACATGGGGTCGGTTGTGCTGATACTACACTCTGTGCTCTTTTGCACAGATCCAGGTCTTGGACAGTAGCAGTAGCGCGGGAGCTAGCTTTCAGTCCAGTGAGACACCGAGGTAGCCTTGCAAGCGTCCGCAGGCCCGGCGTCTCCTCTATCTTTATTTAAGTCTGTTATCTCATGTATTCGAGACAAACCGTTTAAATTTTTCTTTCAAACGGTTGTATTTAGTACTCTTAGAAGTTCGTGAGTAATGTGACACTAGTTCTTGGGTGGAGGCATATGTTGATTTCCGTATTATTGTTCAGTTTCTTTAATTTAAGTCTTCTGTATATTCATTAAATTCCGTTGTTTTCATGCTATAACTGATAATCGTTAAAGGAAGTGATTTGTTAATGAAGTAAGATGTTAAGGATTGGCTTGCCTAGCTCACATTAGTATGCGCCATCATGACTCCCGAGGGTGGGAATTTTGGGTCGTGACATGGATAATAGGATTTAATTTAAAAAATTTCAGGGCCTTCTTGGATAATGGGATTTAATTTTGAAAGTTTTCAGGACCCTCCTGGATAATGGGACCTAGTTAAATTGCAAGACCTTCATAGATAACAAGATTTAGCGTAAGTTTTACATTTAGGATATAATTCAGCTTTAAAGTTTTCACTCTTAAGATGATATTTAATTTGAAGTTTTCAGGACCCTCCTGGACAATGGGATGTGGTTTTTAAATTCTTAGAGATTTTGGGTAACATAATTCGATTAACACTCACAGATGCGCCCAGATACCAAAATGGGCAAAAAATTTCCTTTTGTTTTGTTTGTTTTATTGTAATGTCAGGCGCCCACCTGGAGAAACAGGGGAAGACAGTTCAAAGAAAAGTAATCTCAAGAAGAGGACAATTCAGGTTCAGCAATTAGGTACCCACCTAGAGAAACAAGGGAAGACAGTTCCAAGGAAAAGCAGTCTCAAGAGAAAGCAGTTCAGGTTCAGCAATCATCCGCCCACCTGAAGCATAAGGGAAGACGGCATAAGTTCAAAGGAAAGAGGGTTAAGCTCAGAAATCAGGCGCCCACCTGGAGAGCAAGGGAAAATGGTGCAAGTTTCGAGGGAAAATAGCTCAAGTTTCAAAGGAAAATAGTGCAAGTTCAGCAATCAGGCACCCACCTGGAAAGCAAGGGAAAATGGTGCAAGTTTCGAGAGAAAACAATTCCAAGTAGCAAGAGAAGATGGTTCGAGTTCAGTAATCAGGTGCCTGCCTAGAAAACAAGGGAAGACAATTCAAGTTTCATAGGAAAGGAATACAATTCAAATGTTGGTAATCAGGCACCCACCTGGAGAACAAAGGGAAAGCAGTAATGTTCAAAGGAAGACGATTCAAGTTCAACAATCAGGAGCCCACCTGGAGAACAAGGGAAAACAAGTCACGTTTCGAGGGAAAACAGTTAAAGTTTTGGCAATCAGGCGCCCACCTGGAGATCAAGGGAATACAATTCAAGTCTTAGTAATCAGGCGCCCACCTGGAGAGCAAGGGAATACGGTTAAAGTCTTGGTAATCAGGCGCCCACCTGGAGAGTAAGGAAATGCGGTTAAAATTTTGGCAATCAGGTGCCCACCTGGAGAGCAAGGGAATACAATTAAAGTTTTGGCAATCAGGAGCCCACCTGGAGAGCAAGGGAATACGGTTAAAGTTTTGGCAATCAGGCGCCCACCTGGAGAGGAAAGGAATACATTTAAAGTTTTGGCAATCAGGTGCCTACTTGGAGAGCAAGGGAACACAACTGAAATTTTGGCAATTAGACACCCACCTGAAGAACAAGAAAAGCAGTTCAAGTTTCAAAAAAAGACATCATAGGTTTCAAAGGGAAAACAGTTTAAAGTAACAAAGACAATACAATTCAAGTTTGGGTAATCAGACGCCCACCTGGAGTACAAGGGAAGGCAGTCCAAGTTTCAAAGGAAGACAGTTCGAGTATTGGCAATCAGGCGCCTACCTGGAGAATAAGGAAATTCACTTCAAAATGCAATTCAAGTCAGCAACAAAAGAAGCTCGCGGCAAGAATGCGAGTCAACAGTCCGAGATGATCAACGGAAGTTAGTCACAATCCAGAATAAAAATAAAAGAAAGGCAAGAAGTGAATACAGATGCAGAAGTTGATGAAAGATGTGAGCTGCTCAAGACATGACTAAAGTCACATGCATGGTATGTTCGATTTTGATCCGAAAAGCTGAAGAAGAATGAACTAGCACCTGCAACTAGCAAGCGTCAAGGATCAAATCCAAAGTCTGCATGAAGAACCATTCAAGACTCAAGATCAAGCTTTAGAAGACTTATAGATAGGAATCTTGTAACTCATAGTTGACAGGCTTAGTTAGTCTTTTTTATTTTTTGATGTAATAACAGGACCGCGGACCGGAACCTCGACAGAACGGCACCTCGACCGGATCTCCACCTCAGTATACTCCATCACTATTTCTACTTCTGAACTACATATGGCCTGATTCCTTTATAGCCAAGGAAATGTAGGCAGCTCAGATACCAGGGCTCGGTCACATTCTCCTTTCTCTTAGTTTTTGGTCTCTTTAAATAAGGGTCGGGTCAAAAAACCTGTCTAGTCGTTCTTTGTCTGAAGATACTTCGTATTTCCAATCAAAGAGGGGCAGTTGTAGACATGTGATTTTTGACCCTCCCCAAGATTTTTTATATTTTAGCATGTAAATATTTAATTTAGGCTTAATATCGCTATTTCAACTAATTTTGACTCTTTTACTTTATTTTATTACAAGAAAATAAAAATTACAAAAAAAAAATAGTTTCATTCATATTTTGCAGTCATTTTTAATCTTGAAAAATACCAAAAAAAATAGGTTTGTTTTAACAATTAGTCTTATCTTAATAGTTATTTTACTTAAGTAGGATTAATTAGTAAATGAGGTCGTATTTTTAGTCTTGTTCACGGAGAAAGAATAAAACTTGTCCTCAAACAACCCATTTTTAAGCTTAATCTTCGGACATAGCACATAATTCCCAAGCCCATAATTCCTAGGCTCATACCTCTTAACCTAAAAAAACCCTACAAAAACTAACCTAGACAATTGGAGGAATCAGCCGCAATACACAAAGAACCCCCTCCCTGAACGTCTTCTTCAACATAGAAGCAACAAGAATCCCTCTTCAACCACACGACCCTTCCACCGTCAAATACACCCCGGAACCCAAGCAGCCATAGTCGCAGATCCCCATCCATTTTTCAGCCAACAACCAGAGAAAAACCCACGAACCTTGAGCTCCCTTCTCCTTCATGTTCCTTACACAAAAAAGCTTAGAGCTAGGCAGCAACTGAACGAAAAGAAAACCATAACGCCTCTAAGCAGCCGAGTCAACCATCCACTCTCTCTGACCTTAATCTCTCTCGGCTTCTTCTTCTTGAATTCAAATTAGTACAACAGTCATCGCCATTAAAGTTTCTCAATTTCTCAATTGTTTCACTTTATGCAATTCCCCTCTTCTCCGATTGTCAATAGCATCTTCATCCAAAACCGACGATGCCGAAGCTCTACGCCGGCATTGTATTCTCTATAGCAAGCTCTATTTGGATGTACCTCCTTCTAAGGTTCCGTTAATATACCCGTCATCCTACGACATTGCTTTTCTCGGGATCGAAAAACTGCATCCATTTGACGCTTCAAAATAGGGTCGAATCTGTCGGCTTCTCTCTAGGTGAAGTTGCTGAATTTCAATGAGTTATATTTGCATTCTATTGCTTCTGATAATACTCCAGACAATACAATGTTAGCACTACTATACAATTGGTTTCCGTAATTTGAATGAAATGGGATTGGCAAGATTCAAATGAGTATCTGCTTGGTAAATGGTAAGTTCTCTTTTTAATTTTATATTGCTATTTCTGGTTTGTTTATCACTAGATTATTAGTTGTTTTGTCATTTTGGAATAAGCAATTTTGCAGCAGATAGTCAGGACTGCAGTAAGATTTTTCTATTCATCAGCCGAAATCAAATATACTACCAACAAAATGAATAATTGGAGTTTCTTATTGACTAAGTTGATGTGCGATCATCGTTATCGTTTTCTATGTATGACAATAAATCAATATTTTTTCTTGTTGATAAATCAACTTGTTGTATACATGTTATGACTAATTACGAAATGTTGAACGGTGGATGCTTTGCTGAATTATGTGACAGAAGCTGGTGGATAAGAAATTTCCAGGGTACATTTATGTGACCCGGCCATATTTTTATCTTGTTAATAAAATAAACATGTTCTGGATCGTGGGTACGGTTCCCGTGACATGATTCACAATGTGTAATCAAATAATTAGTTGTATATTATTAAAAGTGGTTTAGAAGGAATAAAAATGCACAAGGTTTCAAAGGTGTTTTAAAATCAAATAAATAGGCCAATAATAACAGTTGAGCAATCATACTAGAACCACGGAACTCGGGAATGTCTAACACCTTCTCCCGAGTTAATAAAATTCTTTACCCGGATTTCTGTGTTTCGTGGACTGTAAAACAGAGTCAATCTTTCCCCGATTCAGGATTTAACCGGTGACTTGGGACACCATAAATTATCCCAAGTGGTGACTCTGAATTTGAAATAAATAATCCTGTTTCAATTGTTGGGAAAAACTCCCTTATACCCCTTCCCGGGTTAGGAAAATGAGGTGTGACATTTACTTGTCTTATCTCTTATTTGCAATTTGTACTACATACTTAGTTGAATTACCTACTTTCTTGATTCCATATTCATTATTTGATTGTGGTTCCTTACTCGAAATTGCTTTCCCTGAAGTATCATTATTTCAGTTGTTATGTTTGTTTTCTGTTATTATTATTGAGATAATTGTTTGGTTGTGACACGAGGTTTCTGCCATGCGGAGTTATCGTGGCATGAGGTTTCTACTAAGTGGATTGTTATTGTGGAACGAGGTTTCTGCCGTGCGGATTGTTATCAGGGCACGAGATTTTTGTCGTACAGATTGTTATTGTGGCACGAGGTTTCTGCCGTGCGGATTGTTATTTTGGTATGAGGTTTCCGCTATGCGGTTGTTGTTTCCTCTAGTTGTTGTATTGTTTGTTGTTTTTGTTACTTAACTTGTAAGATTCTTAGTTCTTTGAATGTTGTATTTGTCTTATTTGATTCCCGTGTTGTTATTTTTCGTACATTCTTATTATTTCATTTCCCTGCCATTTTAGTATATCATTTCATCTTCCGCCTTATTTCTTATACTCTAGTAGGGCCCTGACCTGACCTCGTCACTACTCTACCGAGGTTAGGCTTGGCACTTACCGGTACCGTTATGGTGTACTCATACTACGCTTCTGCATATGTTTTATGCAGATCCACGTATATCATATTAGCCTCAGTATTAGGGCATTGTGTTGCTGCTTCAGAGACTTCAAGGTACACCTTCCCACGTTCGCAGGCCTCAGAGTCCCCTTCTTTCCTACTTTTTACTTATTTTTTTTAATCCTAAATACAGTGATGTATAGGAGCATTCCACAATTTATCTAGAGCTTGTAACTTGTATTTCACCGGGTTTTGGGATTTGTACATATTGAGCGGCGGTTTTAATTTATTTAGTTGTGGATGTTTGATATCTAAGTTATTATTTCATTCATTTCGCATAATTATTAGGCTTACCTAGTCTTAGAGACTAGGTGTCGTCACGATATCTTATGAAGGGAATTTCGGTTGTGACAAGTTGGTATCAGAGCTCTAGTTTTATAGGTGTTATGTGTCACAAGCAGGTTTAATAGGTACAAAGACGTCTATACTTATTTTTGGCAGGCTATGGAATTGTTAGGAAAAACTTCACTTCTTTGATTCCTTGTCGTGCGAAATTGTTGACTTAAGGATTCTAAACTTATGTCTTCTATTCTCTCATAGATGGTGAGGACACGTATAGTCGGATCAGATGACCAGATACCCGTGCCTTTCCTAGAGCCGCAAGAGGCCGGGGCCGGGGTAGAGGCCGAGGACGTCCACATGGTGCAGCTAGAGCACTTGCACGAGCTGCTATAGAAGATCCACCAGCAGCTCCAGCCAGAGCGCAGGCACCTGACACTCCTGTTACTGTACCAGCTCTCTAGGAGACCCTTGCCCAGTTTCTGAGTATTCGGTACTTTAGCTCAGACAGGGTTGATCCCATTTGCTCTTACCACATCTCAGGATGGGGGAGGAGCACAAAATCCCGCTGCCTATACCCCAGAGTAGTAGGTTCGGGTCGATTAGGTTCCAAAAGTCATACCAGTACAGTCTGTAGCCCAGTTCAGCCCGAGGTTAGGGCTGAAGGTTCTGAGGGGGAGCAGCTCAGGCTCGAGAGGCTGCTACTTTCAGTGGCTTGGCGTCATAGGATGCCTAGGAATTTCTTGAGGAGTGCCACTGTATACTCCGTACTATGGGTATTGCGATGTCTAATGGGGTTGCTTTCTCCAGCTTAGGGGAACGGCCTATCAGTGCTGGTGAGCATATGAGCTGGGTAGTCCGGTCGAGGCAGCTTCACTCACTTGGATTTAGTTCTCAATTATGTTCTTGAGGGAGTATGTTCCCTAGAGTCTTAGAGATTCATGGCACACAGAGTTTGAGCAGTTGCGCTAGGGTTCTATAACCGTGTCGGAGTATGCAGTTCGGTTTAGTGATTTGGCTAGGCATGTACTAACCTTGGTTTGCTACTATTCGAGAGCGGGTCCGTCAATTTATCGAGGGGCTCAACCCCAGTATCAGATTTAGCATGGCCCGAGAGTTGGAGATAGATATTGCATACCAGCAGGTGTAGGGATTGCTAGGAGATTGGAAGGCATACTAACTCGGGAGAAAGAGGAGAGAGAGAGAGACTAAGAGGTCTCGAGAGTCTGGCATATATAGTGGTACTCGTGCCCCAACTGTGCTTGTCAGGGTAGGGGTTGTGTAAGTCGCCTTGTTCATTCAGCACTTCCAGCCGCCAATAGTATTCCGGCCACTCCTAGGCCCCACACTTCCTGTTATGCACTACCATTGTCTAGTTCACCTCCTGCACAAGGTGCTTTTAATGATCAATCTAGTCGATCATGCCCAAGCCAGCCACAGTAGCCACATCCTCCGAGAGCTTATTTTGAGTATGCTGACATCTATCATATGAGGGATTGTCCCATACTTAGGAGGGGTGCACATCCACAGACTACTCAGGCTCCATGTGCTCCACCAGGTCCTTAGGCTATGGTTACAGCACCAGCTACCACTCCACCTGCTCAGCTAGCTTGAGGTGGAGGTCAGGCAAGTAGAGGTCACCCTAGAGGGGGAGGCTAGGCTAGATGTTATGCTCTTCCTACTCGGACGGAGGCAGTTGCATCCGACTCTATCATTACAGATATTGTTCCGGTCTGTCATAGAGATGCATCAATCTTATTTGATCCAGACTCTACTTATTCATATGTATCATCTTATTTTGCTCCGTATTTGGGTGTATACTATGATTCTTTTAGTTCTCCTATCTATATGTCTATACCTGTGGGAGATTCTATTATTGTTGACCATTTGTATTGGTCGTGTTTGGTTGTTCTTAGTGGTTTTGAGACCAAAAATGATCTATTATTGCTCAGTATGATAGATTTTGATGTTATTTTGGGCATGGACAGATTGCCGCCTATTATGTTATTCTTGATTGTCACGCCAAGACCGTGATGCTGTCCATACTAGGATTTCCACGGTTAGAGTGGAGATGTACCTTATATTATACTCTTAGTATAGTTATTTCATTTCTAAAGGCACAACGGATGGTTGAGAAGGGGTGTGATGCATATCTAGCATATATGAGAGATGTCAGTGTTGATACCATCGAGTTAGTTCCAGTAGTGAGGGATTATCTTGATATATTTCCAATAGATCTTCCAGGCATGCCGCCCGACAAGGATATCAACTTCGGTACTGATTTGTTAGCAGGCACTCAGCTCATCTCTATTCCTCCATATCATATGGCCCCACCAGAGTTAAAAGAGTTAAAGAAGCAGTTGCAAGAGTTGCTTGATAAAGGCTTTATTTGGCCCAGTGTGTCGCCTTGGGGTGCCCCAATCTTGTTTGTGAAGAAGAAGGATGGTTCTATGCGTATGTGTATTGATTATCGCTAGTTGAACAAGGTTACAATGAAGAATAGATATCCATTGCCACTTATTAATGACCTATTTGATCAGTTACAGGGTGCTAGAGAGTTCTCCAAGATTGATTTGCATTCAGGATATCATCAGTTGAAAATTCGGGAGCCAGATATCCTAAAAACTGCCTTCAGGACTCGGTATGGTCACTACGAGTTCCTTATGATGTCGTTTGGGCTGACCAACACCCCAGCAGTGTTCATGCACTTGATGCACAGTGTATTATGACCCTATCTTGACTCATTAGTCATTGTTTTTATTGACGACATTCTAGTGTACTCCCGGATTCAGGAGGATTATGAGCAGCACATGAGGACTGTGCTCTAGACTTTGAGAGAAAAGAAGTTATATGAGAAATTTTCAAAATGTGAATTCTGCCTTGATTCAGTGGCATTTTTGGGTCATGTAGTGTCAAGTGAGGGGATCAAGGTAGATCCGAAAAATATTGAACCAGTGTAGGGTTGGCCTAGACCGTCCTCAGCTACAGAGATCCGAAGTTTTCTTGGTTTGGCGGGGTACTACCATCAATTTTGTGGTTTCTCATCTATTGCAGCACCTATGACTAGGTTAACCCAGAAGGGTGCTCCGTTTAGATGGATAGAGGAGTGTGAGGATAGCTTTTAAAAGCTCAAGACTTCTTTGACTACGGCCCCAGTATCGGCATTGCCTATAGGTTTGGGGTTTTATACTATGTATTATGATGCATCGCGTATTGGTCTCGGTGCAGTGTTGATGCATGATGGTAGGGTGATTGCCTACGCGTCCAATAGCTGAAGGTGCATGAGAAGAACTATCATGTCCATGACCTTGAGTGAGCAGCTATTGTTCATGCCTTGAAGATTTGGCTTCACTATTTGTACGTGTCCTTTATGAGATCTACATCGATCACCGGAGTCTGCAGCATCTGTCAAACAGAAGGATCTTAACTTGCTTCAGAGGAGGTGGTTAGAGTTGCTTAAGGACTATGATATAACTATTCTATATCATCCCAGGAAGGCCAAAACGGTGGTCGATACCTTGAGTCGTAGGGTAGAGAGTTTGGGCAGTCTAGCATATCTACCAGCAGCAAATAGGCCATTAGCATTGGATGTTTAGGCATTGGCCAACCAGTTTGTTAGGTTGGATGTTTTTTAGCCGAGCCGAGTTTTGGCTTGTTTGGTTTCTCAGTCTTCTCTTTATGATCATATCAGAGAGTGTCAGTATGATGACTTCCATCTACTTGTCCTTAAGGACATGGTTACATGGTGATGCCAAGGAGGTCACTATTGGAGATGACAAGCTATGTGCGCCCAATGTAGATGGTTTGCGTGAGTTGATTCTCCATGAGGCTCATAATTCGTGGTACTCCATTTGTCCAGGTGCCACGAAGATGTATCAGGACCCGAGGTAGCATTATTGGTGGAGGAAGATGGAGAAGGACATAGTGGAGTATGTAGCTCGGTGCCTAAATTGTCAGCAAGTGAAGCATGAGCATCAATGGCCAGGTGGATTGATTTAGAAGCTAGAGATTCCGGAGTGGAAATGGGAGAGGATCATTATAGATTTTGTTGTTGGACTCCCACAGACTCAAAGGAAGTTCGATGCAGTTTGGGTGATTGTGGATAGATTGACCAAATAGGCTCATTTCATTCCAGTGATGACTACTTATTCTTCTGAGCAGCTAGCTCGAGTTTATATCCGCGAGATTGTCAGGCTTCATGGTGTGCCAGTATCCATCATCTCTGACCGGGGCATGCAGTTTACATCGCGGTTCTAGAGAGTCATACGGCATGAGTTAGGTACTCGGGTGAAGTTGAGCATAATATTTCACCGTCAGATGGACGAACAATCCGAGCGCTTTATTCAGATATTGGAGGATATGCTTCGTGCATGTGTGATGGAGTTTGGGGGTTCTTGGGACCAGTTCTTTCCACTTGCAAAGTTTGTGTACAACAACAGCTACCATTCAAGCATTCAAATGGTCGGTGTCGATCTCTAATGGGTTGGTTTAAGCCTGGCGAATCTAGGCTACTAGGTATAGACTTGGTCAGGATGCCTTGGAAAAAGTTAAATCGATTCAGGATCGACTTCGTACAACCCAGTCCAGATAAAATAGTTATACGGATCGGAAGGTTTGAGATGTTGCTTTCATGGTTGGGGAGCAGATCTTGATTTGGATTTTGCCCTTGTGGGGTGTTATGAGGTTCGGGAAGAAGGGCAAGTTGAGCCCTAGGTATATCGGTCCTTTTGAGATTCTTGGGAGGGTTGGAGAGGTGGCTTAAAGACTTGCACTACCACCTAGTCTAGATGCAGTTCATCCAGTATTCTATGTTTTTATGATCCGGAAGTATCACGGCGATCTGTCTCATGTGTTAGACTTCATCTAAGTTCAATTGGACAAAAATCTATCTTATGTTGAGGAGCCGGTGGCCATTTTGGACAGGCAGGCTCAAAAGTTGAGGTCAAAGAGCATTGCTTCAGTAAAGGTTCTGTGGAAGGGTAAACCAGTCAAGGAACCGACTTAGGAGACCGAGCATGATATGTGCAACTGTTATCCTTATTTTTCACCACTTTAGGTATGTCTTTATACTCGTTCGAGGACGAACATTTCTTTTAAGAGGGGGAGGATGTCACGACCCGGCCGGTCGTTTTTTAGAGTATTAGCCCTGATACCTTATTTATTTCTCCCTCTATTTCATTTTGTGGTTACTTGACTTGCCAGGGTGCTTGGTGTTGGATTCGGGTGAGTTTTGGAGTGGAATGGGACACATCCCTAAGTTTGAAGTTTAAGTTGTAAGAGTTAACTGTAGGTTGACTTATGTGAAGAGCGTGTCCGGATGTTGATTTGGAGGTCCGTAGGTCATTTTGGCGTTAATTGGCGAAAGTTGGAAATTGGTTGAATTTTGTTAAATTTGATCGGGTGTGGAATTTTTGGAATCGGGGTCGGATTTTGATTTTGGAAGTTGGAGTAGGCCCGTAATGTCAAATGTGACTCTTGTGCACAATTTGGGTCAATCGGACTAGATTTGATAAGTTTCGGCATCAGATGTGGAAGTTAGGAGTTTATAAGTTCATTAAACTTGAATTGGGGTGCGATTCGTGGTTTTAGCATTGCTTGATGTGATTTGAAGGCTTGACTAAGTTTGTATGATATTTTAGGACTTGTTAGTATTATTTGTTGAGGTCCCGGGGGCTTCTGGCGCAATTCGGATCGTGATCGGATCATAGATTGGACTTGTGCAAATGCTGAAGCTCCCAGCTTCTGGTGTAATCGCATATGCGGAGGATTCGACTGCATGTGCAGACTCGCACGTCCATTTGAGGGAACGCAGAAGCGGAGAAAGCAGCCCAGGCAAGGGCTCGTAGATGCGGATAAGGTCCCGCAGGAGCGGATTGGCTACTGCGGTGAGGTGATGCGTAGAAACGACTAAGGTCGCATGTGCAAAACATTTGTCACAGGCGCGCACGCGCAGGTGCGGCCCTTTTCTCGAAGAAGTGGACGCTGGGGATTTAAGTGAAATCCGCACCTGCGATGACTTTTCCGCAGGTGCGGAGCTGCAGATGCGTCAGTGAGGTCGCAGGTGTGACATTTCTAGGCAGAAAAATGGGAGAAACGAGGGGTTGATTTATTTTTCATTTTGATACTTTGTGAGCTCGGATTAAGGCGAGATTTTGGGAGATTTTCAGAGAAGCTATTTGGGTTAGGATTTTTGACTCAATTTTGTATAATTCTATGAATCTGTTATTAGTTACACCTTATAATTTGTGTTTTGGAGTTCAAATTTGGGGAAATAAGGTGTAAAGTTCTTAGACCGAGTTTTCAGGTTTTGAAAGGCTAAATGAGGTCGGATTTGGATAGTCCTTGTATGGTTGGACTTGAAATCAAATGGGTGTTCAGATTTTATATTTTTTGTCGGGTTACGAGATGTGGGTTCGGGTTGACTTTTTGGGGCGATTTTCTAATTCTTTGCTAAATTCTTAATTTTATTATTTAGATTAGTTTCTTATAGTTATAGTTATAATATGTAATTACTTTTGGCTAGATTTGAGCCGTTCGGAGTTGGAAAGTCAAGGGAAAGGCATTCTTATTGATTGATTGAGCGAGGTTTGAGGTAAGTGACTTGTCTAACCTTGTGTGGGGGAAATCCTCTTAGAATTTTGTACTGTTGTGATAGTTTTCGATATATGAGTATCGTGTACGCGAGGTGACGAGTGCGTACACGGGCTAAATATTGAAATTCCGGTTTTCACTAAGTAGTTTCTTTTTTATGCCTTAATTGAGTTATTTTAGCACACGTAGTCCTCAAGTTTAGCCTAATTTCACATGTCTATCTGTCTTATCTCTTATTTGCAATTTATGCTACATGCTTAGTTAAATAACCTGCTTTCTTGATTCCATATTCATTATTTGACTGTGTGGTTCCTTACTTGAAATTGCTATCCTTGAAGTATCATTGTTTCAGTTGTTATGTTTGTTTTCCGTGATTATTGTTGGGATGATTGTCTAGTTGTGGCACGAGGTTTCTACAGTGTGAATTGTTATCGTGTCACAAGGTTTCTACCGTGCGGATTGTTATTGTGGCATGGGATTTCTGCCGTGCGGATTGTTATATTAGCACGAGGTTTCTGCAGTGCGGATTGCTATTGTGGCACGGGATTTCTAATGTGCGGATTGTTATTGTGGCACTAGGTTTCTATCGTTCAGATTGTTATTGTGGCACGAGGTTTCTACCGTGCAGATTGTTATTGTGGCACGAGGTTTCTGTCGTGTGGTTGTTGTTTTCTCTAGTTGATGTATTGTTGGTTGTTGTTATTGTTCCTTAACTTGTAAGATTCTTGTTTCCTTACGTGTTGTATTTGTCTTCTTTGATTCCCGTGCTAGAGTTTTCTGTACGTTCTTATTGTTTCATTTCCCTGCCATTTTATTGTATCATTTCATCTTCCGCCTTATTTCTTATATTTCAGTAGGGTCCTGACTTGACCTCATCACTACTCTACTGAGATTAGGTTTGGCACTTACTGAGTACCGTTGCGGTGTACTCATACTATGCTTCTGCACATATTTTGTGCAGATCAAGGTACATCCTATCTGCCTCGGTATTAGTGCGCTATGTTGCTGCTTCGGAGGCTTCAAGGTACACGTGCCCGCCTTCGCAGGCGTCGGAGTCCCCTTCTCTCCTGCTCTTTACTTATCTCTTCTTTTTTTATCTTATAGATGGTGATGTCTATTCGCATTTCACAATGTATCTAGAGCTTGTGACTTGTATTTCACTGAGTTTTGAGATTTGTACATGTTGAGCGGCAGTTTTCATTTATATAGCTGTGAATTTTTTATATCTAAGTTATTATTTCAGTTACGCCGTATATTTGTTAGGCTTACCTAGTCTTAGAAAATAAGTGTCGTCACAACATCTTATGAAGGGAATTTGGATCGTGATAATGTGTGTGTCCGCGCGCGCACACGCGCTCTATCCCCCAAAAAACTATTTAAAATAATCTATGATACGCTACTTGCAAGCACAAGAAACATTAGTCAAAAAGAATAAAGTTTGCTACATGGAGGAACAAAAAGGATGACTAACGTGCAATTTGAACTTTGAACTTGCTGCTATGAAGGAGAATGTAGTTCTCTTTGTATTTGTAAAAAAAATGAAAATAAATATTCGTTGCTTTTGGGAGATATTAGCAGACTAGCGGACAAGATAAAGAATTGAGAAATACCATAAATTAGGGTTTCAATCAATAAAAAAGGTCTTGACTTTTAAATTTAATACATTTTTAGTTCCTTTTTAAAACTTTTTTGAGTAATTACAAGATGACTTTTGAGAATTTGAGTATTATATGAACGACTTTTTCAACATTGAAAAAGTCTATGGGGCTTACGCCTCACTACAAAAACACGTCTCAAACGCCCGGGCATACACTACAAATTGTTGGGCGTGCGCCTCTTGAGACTTTCGCCCTACACCACCGCCTTGGGGCATTTTTGATGCGCCTCGCCCCAGGCCTCTCCCCAAAAACACCTTTTAAAACACTGATTCTTTGTAGGAACTTGCAATTTCTTTTGGACACTTGAACCTTCATCGTTGTCGGTCAATAAATCGATTAATATCTCGAAGGTAAAAGTTAAGGAAAGAATTTCATTTAAATAGTTACTATTAAAAATAGAAAGAAAATAATAAAAATTGAATCTATTATGAAGGAATATTCTCACAAACTTTAAATGATTATTGCCCCATTCAAACTTTATATGCTGAAAATATTGTTCCATCCATTAGAGTTAAAAAGTTTAGCGTAACTTAACGTGAATATTTTGAAAATATGAATTTCTTGTATCCAACGCTTTACACATCAGTTCAACGAATAGAATAAAGAATTTGAAAAAGAAAGAAATATATATATATTTGTTTTTTATAAACATATACTATTTAATACTTATTGGTCCGAATAATTCAAATTTATACCACGTAAGATTTATTAATACTCATTACTGTGTATTTTTTCATTATTTTTAGAACTCGAACTCGGAAAAATTTCATTAAAGCTCAAAGAATTTTATTAATCCACCACATAATGGTTGTGCTATTTGTAAAACAATGTTGGACATGTTTGGATCTAGTCTGAAAGAATTGGCTCTATTGCAAACGCAACTAAGAATTCAACAAATAAAGTGAGGGGAAAATTTTTTAGTGACGTCTAATGACCCGTTTGTCCGTATATATATACTAGTCTTAGGGTACGCGCGATGCGCGTGAATCCTGTCTCAATGAGTATAATATTTAAAATATAGTACTAAATTATAAAATAAAAGTGTTAGTTCCTAAAGATGATCATGAATATTAATTGTGCACAACTAACTCAATAATTAAAAAAATATCTTATGAGTCTTCAACATAAATAATTCAACTTAAAATTTGTTCCAACTTTACAATTTCAGAATTTCAGTTTCACGGGCAAGAACCTTAAAAATCTGAATAATCTTGAAGGATACAATTTACAACATATATTCAGGTAACTAATAATCTACGAACTTTAAATAAACACAAAATCAAAGTACAATAATAAACAAGAAGGGACATTTAAAAAAAACAAGCTAGTAAGAGAATCTACAATTGAAATCTAGCTAATAAACTCACTCATATTTAGCTAAATGTAACATGGATTAAAAATTAAAGAATCTCATAAATTATCTGTTAATTTTACGTCTTTTATTGATTTCTGCTCAACATTGCTCATAAGTATAATAGTGTATTTAAAACTTTTGAAAATTAAAAGTATAATATTGAATAATATCATTAGTGCAATATTTTTGTATATTTTTATAAAGTGAACTATCTACGCTATTGTCCAAGAACTCGTACCTCTTCTTTTTTTAAATCTTTTTGTTTTTCCTTTATTTTATTTTCTTATCATTTATATATAGTTTACGCGTTAGACTTATACAAAGTTTGAAATCAAAAGAAAAAACAAATTTTAACTTTGTCCATGGTTCATATAATAAATAAATTAATAAGTAAATTTAATTAATTTTAAGCTCTAAAATTTTAAAAAAAATTAATTAATTAAATAACTATTATATGAAATGTTTCTTGTAATATTTAATATAAAATTGAGGAACTTCAGAATATATTTTATGTGTGATAAAGATCAAGTTTGAAATGAAAAGAAAAATCATCTACATATATATTAAAGCAAAAAAGTTACCATATATAATTGACATTATGGTTAAGCCAAGTGGAAAGCTAATAAATGTACAAATATATATATATATATATATATATATACATGTCAATAGTATATGGTAATTTTATTCTATATACGGAATTTGAATTAAAAGATAATTTTAAATTTATAGATAAAGTTCTAAAATTCGAATTTAAATTAAAAATAAAATTTATCTTTTTTTATCATGTTATCATACTTAATTCGGTTAATGATCATATGCAATCATGTTAGGAACTTTTGTTATTTTTTCTAATTATTTAAATACTACTTCGCCTCTAGAAAAAAAAACTACTCCATATAACTATAAAACTCTTTCACATTAAAAATCCTATAAGTATAGCTCTTTGAAATATTGTAGCTAGATTTGAATAAAACAAAATTCTTTTAAAATAAATGTAATATAGGGTACACGTCTATGTTTATCTAAATAACAAAAAAGAGTTTACAAAATCAAATAAAAGTTTACTTACATATATAATAAAGTAAACATACATGCTGGAGAAAGAAACATCACAAAATTAGTCAATATTAAAAAAAAAAGGTTGTTTCTTTTTTTCTTCTTGAAGAATATTTGTTTGAAGAGTCAATTTGCATAAATGGACATCAAACAAAAAACAAAACTTTGGTTATACAACTGCTATCATTAATTTCAATTTAGCACATTCAAGGAATTGAAGGGTATAAGCTGAAACCCCTTCATTTAGCTATAGTCAAGCCAATATTGTAAGGGTATAATATTTTTTTCGTTGAAGAATATTAGTTTTGAATCATTAGATTATGTGAAAGGTTTTTTTTTTCAAACTCAACAAGAGAGAAAATGATTTCTAATTGATAGTTTCTATAGCGACTTTTAAGTGTAACAAAGAGTATATATAAAGAAAAAATTAGTATGACGTGAAATATTTTTTTTTTAAAATGTAAACAAATTATTTCGAAAAAACTCTTTACTTTTTTTAATTCAAAGATAATAAAAAGATAAGATATTTTTGAACATTAGTAGAGAGTTTTAAAATTATTATAATAGAAGTTATATCATAGATAAACTCAAAAAATCGAAATCTTATGGAATATTTACATAATATTCGGCCATATTTATTATTTACTTTTTATAGCTAATATAAATAGATGATATACCGACAATACACGATTACACATATTATATATGGATTATATATAAATTACACATCATTTAATTTTTTAATTTAAGTGGTCGGGTGAGCACCTATTTAGGCTGATTAGATAAAGCCAAAAGAAAAATATGAAACAATTTCAACCAAAGACTAAAAATATAATTAAATTTCATATGTAGACAATTTTCATTACAACTCATCCTTTTATAGTGAAATAAATTAATTTTTTGTAACAAAAGAAATAATGAAATAAAAAATAAGATAAAAGAAAATAAATATTAAAAAAAATGTTAGAAAAATCTAAAAACCAGAAATAAAAAATGACAGCAAATTTCTTCTTATGTTTCATCTTTGTTGAGTATAAAAATTTTGAAAGTTAATCTCATCGTTTTAATTTCTTTTTCAACTCAAAGACATAGATTATAAGATAAGGATATCTTAGAATATTTTTTTAATTTACATTATGTGTCATTTTAAAAAAATCACTATTACTAACAAAATGATATTATATTCAAATTTGAATTGGAATGCAATTTGAGTAGTTTGCATTGAGGTTAAGCCAAGTATGGTGTCGAAAAATAAACTACTTGACAATTTCAAGACAATATATGCAATGTTTTATAATAATAATAATAATAATAATAATCAACTAATTTAACATTTAATGATTCAAAGAACAAAATTTGTGTATATATAGGGTATTAAAAATTCAAATTCTGGGGCTAAAGATATCGATAAACTTAAAGTGGAGTCATACTGAAATAAATCCGGCCGAAGAATCATTTAAATTTTTAGATAGCCGATTAAAGTAAATTTTAAATTAAGGATAATATCTTCACTTGCATCATTATAAAGATAATCATTATTATAATATATATATAAAGTTTTAGAAATTAAAATTTCAAAATAGAAATATTTTTTGAAAGATAAAATCATACCAAATAAAAGTTCAAGTCGTAATCAAAGAATCGTTTATATCGTGTCAACTTTTGTGCTTTGCCATAAATATGAGTTATCGTTTCACTTTGTGGCTATTTTTAGGTTCCAATGACGCCTATGAGAATAGTGCAAAAATACAATTATCACTACGAAAATTGAGAAAATATTAGTCTTTTTTCATGTAGTGTTTCTTAATTAATATCTGATGATTATCTATAATTATTTAGAAGGTTTAAATGTTAAGGTTATTTACATATAATTCAAATAACTCAGATATTTAACATGGTTAATGTCAAATATCAAAATGGAGTAAAAAAACTAAAGAATTTTTTATATTTTTAGATAGCCAACTAAAATGAGTTTTGAATTAAGAATAATATTTTCAATTACATTATAAAAATAATTATTATTGAGAAATAATGTTTTAGAAACTTAAATTTTAAGAAAGAAATATTTTTTAAGAGATATCAATACACTAAATATGAGTTCAAGTAGTAGTAAAAGAATTAAGTATTATCCAAAGATTCATTCATTGTCTCAATATTTGATTGTTTTGCCATAAATATGAGTTATTATTTTGCTTCCAGACTATTTTTATGATCCAATGACATCGACAAGAATGATATCAAAAAGAAAAATAGAAGAAATAGTTAATTTTTTTCATGTAGTTAATATCCAATGATTATCTATATTTACTGAGAAAGTGTACATTTTAAGATTATTTACATACAATCCAAATAACTTAAATATTTGACATAACTAGTGTAGATATATATATGAAACTCATCTTCAAAATATTGTTTGGTTTATGCAGTTCACTGAATTTTTTAAAATGAGTTTCAAATTTTCATGAAGATGAGTTTCAAATTTAAAAAGTAAGTTTTACCTCTTTTCCAAGTAAACAATATTTTTCTCTCACAAAACTGTAATATTTTTCAAATGAAATGCATTTCCAATATTATTTCTCAACTTCATTTTTTTTTTCATATCTCACATCTTTTTTGTCCAAACACGTACTAAAAAACACCGATAAGAATAAATACCTAAATTCATACCTTCTCTCCAAAGTTCACGAAGAATGAGACGTCCTAAACTTTAAGTTAAAAAATTCCCCGCATCTAATATTTAACCAAAATAATGAATATTAGATATATATCTTTTATATATACTTGCTAACCTACTACACAGCTGTAATAGGTTAGCATTGTATACATCTTTCATTTTCCTTAAATGTCCCTAGCAGCACCCTAACAACACATTAGTAGGACGGACTTTATTGTCTTTTCATCCATAAAATAAGCCTGCTCAATTCTTCTTCTCTTTTTCTTTTCTTCTCACGTCAATGGTGATACCACAATTAGAAAAATAAATACTAAACTGATAAAATGGCTGTAATCTAAAGACAAAAGATAAACTAAAATATTATTTAGATAAATAGTTCTAAATCTCTCCTTGAATATTCCCTTTCAGTTCTTTTTTAGAAGGAGCTTCAGTAATAAAATTAATATAGAAGGGAGAGCAGGGAGGAGGAGAGTTGTTGAAGGGAGAGACGGTGGGGAGAGAGGGACGAGGATAAGGGTTCTGATGGCTTTTAAGTTTTGTTAAAAAGGCCAAAAAAAAAAACCTCTAATTAATGTATGTCAAATAAACTGTTAGAACATTTAAAGAAAATGAAAAATGTATACAATCATGTTGTAAGTTAGCAAGTTAGCAAAATCCATATATATATATATATTTATCACAAATAATATATATTCTTATGATTATTTTTAACCATTAAGATTTAATTTGATGTAAATACAGGGGCAGTACCTAAGGAGTAAGGTAAGTCGTAATATTGTGCCTCTGACACGACCTGTCGGAAAGTAACGGCCAAATATCGTCAATT